>NC_135500.1:90649889-90959889 GCF_052857255.1 Amblyomma americanum | reverse complement strand
TGATGGCTCTCCAACCACAACATGAACGCGTGCTGAGAATAACTCCTACTTCACAATACATTTCTCCCAGCACGTAAACATGCACCACGAAAGTACCTACTCTGAGGCCATGCGGACGATTCACCTGCGTAGCACACCTACCTGAAGCGCATTTGCGAAAGCGCCCACTATACCGATCTAATTAGACGAAAGCATGACTGGCCAGGAGAAGACGGCAGTGTGGGCTTACGGCTTATAATGACGACGGCGGCATCGCCATATATCCCGCATAAATGCCCCTGTCTGCAACATGCAACATCCGACTCAAAAATAAAGGTGCGTCATTCAGGAGGCAGCTTTCAGTTATTTTAGCTTACTGTGCACATTCACCCTAATATTTTTTTTATTATTTTATTAGTTTAGAAATATCCACACACTTCCCTCTGAAAGCGTGAAAACAACTGAACTTCACGAGCAAGGAGAAAGTGCGCACCCAGGAACATAAGCATCCGCTGGTTAATGCTTCCTTCAACTCAGAAACGGTGGACAGATGATTTTGCTAAACAGAGCGATGGGACCACCTGACGGCACAAGACAGCTCCGCTTTATCTTGGTTAATGAGGCACGCAGAGTTTGGCCCTGAAATTCTTTGGCGCTAATCGCCTTTCCAGCGAAAACTAATCTTTCTTAGCATTTTTTTGAGACCGAGCGCCCTCTAATTAGTGGAGGAAACCCGCTTGTGATCGTTTGAGGCGTTTGCGGATTTTTACTTGTCATTCGGTTTCGCCTTTTGCGTACGCAAACGCTGCACTCTGTCACTAATGGAGCATTATCGGTCTCGGACGCTTCAACTCGTCATTCTTTAGTGCTGAGGCTACCTCGACGGTCCAAAATTACGCGAACACAAAAGCGTTTACTTTCACTTCGTAGTTAAGGGACTGAATAAAGCGCATTGCATACCTCATTAACGAAGGTATCAACTGCGCAATGAAAATAAAATAATTTCTAGTCTTTTGTTTTAAGAAATAGAAGGTAAAGACTGAACTATAATTTTTATAAAGTTTGGTTATGAGGTTTAATGGCGCAAAGCCACTCAGGGTATGAGGGACGCCATAGTGGAGAGCTTCGCAAAATTTCGACTTCCTAGGGTGCGCTGATATCGCCCTGCTGATATAGAAGGGGGCGGCAGAAGGTTAGGTGGGCGGATGGCATTAAGAAGTTTGCATGCATAGGGTGGGCGCAGCTGGCAAAGGACAGGGTTAATTGTAGAGACATGGGAGAGACCTTTGCCCTGAAGTGGGTGTAGTCAGGCTGATGATGATGAAGATGATGACATCGCGCATTTCATCGCATTTCACCTCCTTCGAGATGCCGCGGCTGTCAGGATCTAATCCTCTTCTATGGGGTCAACAGCCGAGCACCACGACCGCTGAGCCACCGCGGCGTGTCCGTATGCTCGCAATCATTTAGCGCGTGGTAACTTATCTAAAAGAACAACATTGCATAAAACTTTGACATCTGAGGAGAAGAAACTTACTTGGGATGGCAGAAAAACTTCGCTTGAAGTTAACTATTACCTGTCAGAGTAATCTGTATAGTAATCACCCCTTTTCAGACATAAGTGTGTGCGTGTGCGTGTGCGTGTGCGTGCGTGTGTGCGTGTGCGTGTGCGTGTGCGTGTGCGTGTGTGTGTGTGTGCGTGCGTGCGTGTGTGCGTGTGCGTGTGCGTGTGCGTGTGCGTGTGTGTGTGCGCGCGCGCGCGCGCGCGCGCACTTACTGTTATTCCAGCCATTCGTTCAAATAGACTGCATGGTATCATCGTATTAAATCGGGACGTTTGATCTAGGCGATGCTGAAAAGCAAATTTTCTGAGTTTCATTATAAAAGTAGCGCGCTGCTCCATGCGGCGCCATGATTACGCGCTGCTGGAATCCACGCATGATAAGCCGTATTTTGTTGCTTTGCATACACTGCAAGTGGTCCTAGTGGGTACTCCTTTACACGCTCAATTCGTTGATCTTGTCTTTAGTGCAGTGGCTGGAATGGGACGGGGCAGCTTAAGTTCGATGTGTAATTTATTCTCGGCATATCAGCTTGCAGAATTAACGTGTAGTAGATGCTCTTATCTCTTCTGTTGTTCGGTTGGAGTGAGTTTTTTTTCTAATGTAACGCCAAAACGTTAATCCACGAACTGTCCTAATCGCTGCGTTTTCTTGGCGTCAGGGTTAAAGTTCCCGCAGATGACGACACGTATGTACAGTTCACCCAACCACCCCCCTCCCCAGCCGCTGTGACGTTTGGCTTTCCTGTAGTGCAGATAATGCATAAAGGCCTGTTCATGACATCTTTAATATTTGAACGAATGAGCCGAGTGTGCTCCTCAAGCTGTTTTTCGCCTCCTCTATCGCTTTCCGCTTCTTTTTCGTCATTCACAGATTTCATGGAGTTCCTTTTGTCTTGGTTCATTCTTTCTGTTCCTGTTCTTTCAGCTATGCTGCGCGCTACTTTTCTTTTGTCACTCAATGAGCTTCTGTTCTGGCTTTTGCCTCTTAGCTTCGGTGCCGGCTCCTGCGTCCTTATTTTCTCATTTTCCTGCCATGAAGACAACGCGTACCAATGCTCATCCTTGTTTAAGAAAAAACAATGTGGCGTTATCCGAGATGGTAAAGCATCCAAGACGCTTCGAAGCGCGTTGGTTCGAACCGCGGAGGGAGCTGAAGTTGTTACGAATTTTTATTTTGTTTCCGGTGCTTCTAGAATGTAGATGTATAATATATACCTGCATCATAAGCTGGCACGCTGTACACAAGAAAGAACACTCGGGCTGCGTTTTCTTTTGGTTGAGAGAAAAAGAATGGTGTCAAAATGTTTTCTTTCTTGAATTTTAAATCAACGTTAGGAAAATACAATGCGGCCCAGAATTACACTAATGTATGACTAGGGCCCAGAAATGTGAACGAGGGCACAAATTTAAATATTCGCAGACAGTATAAAAGACACATTGATAACACTCGAGCTTCTTTTCACAACAATCATCTTTATAATCATAATAATCGAAAATAGGTCCAATGCAGGTCAAAGATCATTCTCAAATCCACCCAATAAGCTTGTCCTTTGCCAGATCTGGTCAAAAGGAAATAGGAGGAACTTGTAGCGTATAGACAAAAAATGCGAAGTTCATCGGCATAACAAACAAATTCGTTGAAGAGTAGAAGTTTAACCGCTTGAAAAAAAATGTACAACAATGCAGGAAATTACACCTCAGAAGAGGAACATTTGTTGACGAGATCGCACACGGGTTTTATTCGATGTTATGAGTAACGCGTGCGGGGTACTTTTCGCAACTTTCAGCTATGCACCAACGTAGATTTACAACGCGTACTCGCAAGCCTACAAGTGTTTTTTTTTTCTTTTCGGTTGATCATGAAGCCTGGTTAGAGACATGCTAAGGGTGGCGAAAGCTCTCGTGCAGAACAACGAGGCCTCAGTACTCCTACCATAAAATATTTCACTCATATGAAGCTGATGAAGCATCGTCATCGTGTCTGGGCCAGGTCCACAAATGAGTTTGAACGAGTACATCTTTGAGCGCAAGAACGGACCTTAAAGATCTGTTGTTTAAGGATTGACAAGTAAAGGTGACCAGTGAAATGGTATCGGGTGCTCCAGTTATAATCGACTCGTTTGTGCGTCATTCACCATTGCCATAATCTAAGGCTCCGGCCGCTGACGAGCAAAGACCTGCGATCGGCCTAATACTGGAGGCTTCTATACCTTTAAGAGCACTTGAAACCGCGAAGACCCCGTGAAAGATTCTGTGCCATGTGCTCGGGACTCATAGGAGAGGGACATTGCATTAACTGAGGCTAGGAGCGCACCCGCTGCCTATAATTTTTGCCTGTCATTTTCTTCGGCTTGGCCAGTAATTACAAACGATTAGAAAAAATACACTAGAAAAAGTGCCTCTCAGTGTATTTCGACCATCGCCATACATTTATGAGCCTGGTCTGCCAGTGCCGGGCCATCACTCATTTGCAACCTCATTCTGAGGTGCGGATGAAAGACATCCCATCCGTTAGCCGGCAATGAGTGGTCCAACACGTCAAAGCTTGGGCGGCCAACCAGAAGGCTGGGTTTTTTACAACCTTCCTGGATACGTCTCAGAATTACTTTTTTTAGAAACAAAAATGTGTACAGGTTTGAAAAGGAGACAAATAGGATTATGGAACATTTCGTTTAACATTATAGGGTGAAGCTTCCAAAGCGATTCAGCCTTTGAGTGACTCCTTAGTAGAGGGCTCCGTATAACTACCATTACCCGTGGTTAATTAGCGTGCACTCACATCACACAGTGCATGCATGTCGTGGGTTCAAACCCGACCACTACGGTAGCACTTATATGGAGGAAAAATGTGAAAATTCCGTGTACTGTGCATTGTTAGTACCCGTTAAGAACCTCAGGTGGTCGAAATTATCCGGAGCCCTCCACTACATCGCCCCTCATAGACTGAGCTGCTTTGGAACGTCCATCCAATAAAGCCAAACTAAATGTGCCATAATCCTATTTGCTGACCCGTTCAAACCTATATACATTTTCAGTAGGGATGTTACTACTGTATGGACAAAATGGGATATAGTTAATTGGTTTCAAATAATCAGTATTAAATCAACCTTCAAAAAAGAAATATGATAGTTTTTCTTTGCTATGATAGGCAACCTATTCACATTACTCCGCTGTATTTGGATAACCAAATCATGCCACTTTATAAATATGCTACATTTCTTGGCATCATACTAGACAAACATTTGAATTTTAATTTACACATTGAATCATTATGCGAAACAGTCACTTTCGGAATCACGGTTGTTCCGAGGACTTTAGAAAACATCACTTTCGAAAACATCATCGTAGTTCATTGTAGTTTGCATTTTTGACATCATAGACATTAATTTACTTTAGATCTTCGTAGCAAATTACTTATCCTGCACATAGCTCAAGCATCCGTCATTTACGAAATCGTGCCGTTCGAGTATTTACCTTTTCCCCATTCATTTAATCAGCTGCGCCCTTATACCGAAACATTAATATCCTTCCTGCATGCATTACAGTAAAGCTGCTGGCATTCCGCAGCAAGTTTAATGTAGGAGCTTTGTTGTGATTGGCAAAATATCATTTTTTATTGTAACCTTAGAAGTCAGACAAGAGAGACATAGATGGAACCGAGCAGTTATTAACGCATCAAGGCTTGTCCGGCGGGGATTCAGTGCCTCTGGAAGCGGCGCGGCAGGACACGAAAAACACGAACGTTAAGCCCACGTCTTCAGTGGAAAAGAACCGTCGCAGCAACCGATCCCTCCAGACGCTGTCCGCCCACCCTGCTATGCAGACGCTCCGAGGACCAATACGTCTGATTAAAAGCAACCTAACGCCATTGACGGCTTTTCGGAGTGATTAAGGAAGAGGGAAAAGAAAAAAAGGAATCGTTGATGGGCTCCGAACGATGTGGATTAAGAGTGGATATTGAAGGCCCTTCGGGGACGTAAATCAAGCGCAACGCCAAACCTTACCCACAGAGAAACGATGAGCGGGACTATTTGGTTGTGAAGGCAGCGGATTCATCATCGCCCTCAATGGAGGGATATGCGCATCTCTGCTATCTTCCCTTTGCTCTGGCATTCTCAGCGACCGTTGCAAGAATGCATTTAGCCTGCGGGGCATGTTCTGGGTGGCCTTACTTCGCTACGAGCGCAAAGAAGCATGAGATTGAAAGCGACTGGTTATTGACTCAGTGTGCAGGTTTCTTGCTAAAAAAAAATAAAAAGCGTAGTTGAAGGAAGGAGTCAAAATACGCTTAACTATGACGCAAAATAAATGAGAACAATGGAACATATGAAGCAGTAAATTCTTCCAGGAACAAAAAAAAAGAAATAAATCAATCCCAAGGCTTTTCCCCACATCAGGAGTCTGAGCAAGACAAAGAAGCATGCGTATAGACATTCAATCACCCCGTAAAAGCAGTAATTTGCCTTGCGAACATTAATCTGTGAAAAAAATGACCAGAAAACAAGCTTATTCATGTGGACCGAAATCGTATTGCCACTGCTGAGAATAAGACCTCGATTACATCGTTACATCTCGTCACCTGTCAGCCTCACAGCCCTGGGCCCGTTACCTTCACAGCAGCGCATCATGCGGGGGAGAGGTTTTTTTTTTTCTGGCAGAACAACTGTACCTCTAGAGATAACGGTTCCAAATCTTAGACTTATACAGTAGACAAAAGTCAGACAGCAGCCGTAATACTGCGAACATCTCTATTATATTCTAGGTGGCCGAGGATATTAGCATAGCGGGAGCAGGTGGAAAACAATGCTTCCTAGCGGACACCACTTGATGGTTTGGGCTGGTTTCATGAGTTCGTCAAAACTGAAAAGAGACTATCTCACAGCATCTTGAGGCTGAGGTCTACTACTGGCACTGAAAAAAAATAACTGCGATGGCCAAAAAAAAGTTAGAAAACCGAGATGGCCCGCAAGATGGTCCGGATGTCGGGGAGTTTGCTATTAAGCACAGATTCGCTTCGGTGTCCTTAAGTGTACCTGCCATTGTAGCTCAGTGGTTAGGGCGCACGGCTATTGGTCCGAAGTACCTGTGTTCGAACCCGACCGCGGAAGCCGCGTTTCGATGCAGGTGAAACACAGAGGCTCTCGTGTGTTGTGCGATGTCAGTGCACGTTAAAGATCCCCAGGTAGTATAAATTGTTCTGGAGCCCTCCACTACGGCACCTCTTTCGTCCTTTTTTCTTTTAGTCCCTAGCTCCTTTATCCTTTCTTTTACGGCGTGGTTCAGGTGTCCGCCGAGATGTGAGACAGATACTGCGCCATTTCCTTTCCCCAAAAACAAATTGTTTCCCTTAAGCGTGGTGGAGCCACCTACCTACCACATAAATGTTTTAAGCAGGCAATCACAGTGGACAAGGACTGCTTAGCTAGAAAAAGGTGAGAAGTTGGAGCCTTCTGGTAGAAAAAGACCTGTGTGGTAGCGGAGGAATGCTTCAAAACGATCAACAGCACTACTTTTATTTTTTTGTTTAGTTATTCACAGATGCCTGCAGCGCCAGAAAGCATTATTGCAAGGGAGAGGGGTGGGGCATAAAACGTAATCAAGCATCCCAATTGGCATTGTCGGGTGATGAGACATTCAAACAGCACAAGGAACAGCCATAAAATACAGCAAAACCAGCCACGCAAACACGCACATTAATGGTACAAGAGTAAGATTAAATGATTCTATGAATAAAAGCACGAAATGCTTGGGAGTTTATCCAAAAGGATATGACATACGGAAAAAAAGTGTTCTCATAAACCTTAGTTCGACATTTGATCAATTTCACGCATCTTAAAAGCATGACCACAACGTGCAGGTACAAAACGTGGCAGAAGTACATGCAGAGATTTATCAATCCCGTTTTTTTTAAATAGATGTGCCAGAAGTTTTCTAATTTCCTGCGCATGCGCCTATAACTGAGAAATTTACAGCCAAAAGTTTATTTTATTCCTTTAACGCTGTGCCGAAAGTCGTAGTCATTGGCGACAAAACGGGCTGCACGGTTCTGTACGCGTGCTAAACCATCCGATAATGTAATCATACATGGATCCCACACCGCGCTAGCATACTCAAGAATAGGGGCTTTATGGAAATTACGCCCGAAAAATTTCAACATTCAGGATACTTTGGATATTTCAGATATAATGTGGGTTCTCCATGCAAGGTCCTGTCTGATATACACACCAAGGGACTTATATTCAGAAACCATTTCCAAAGGAGTAGAATTTAAACAGTACACACAGTTTATTCGGTTATGTTTTCGTGTAAAAGAATTATATTTACATTTATTTGAATTCAGCGTCAATTTCAACTTGATATAACATTGATGGATGCTGTCTAGACTGCTGCAGAGCACGAACATTGTGTTCGGTGACTATTGGGCTGTACACGCCGCAGCCGTCTGCGTACAAGCGGATTTTGCAGGAAACGTTCTCGACAATATCATTAATAACAATTAGAAACAACAAATGCTCTAAAATTGACCATTGAGGTATACCGGAAGTAATATCTGCAGAGTGGGATGTAACAACAATAATACAACATACTGTGATCTATCGGAAAGGTAGTCGTGAATCCATGTAATTACAGGTGGTGGATCCCAAGGAAGCAAGTTTATCCAATAAAATGACATGCAGTACGCAGTCAAACGCTTCTTTAAATTCAAAAATATGCAGTCAACTTGATTTATAGATTCATAACACGAAATAATACCATGACTGAGTTCCAACAACTGTGTGGAACATGGAAGCCCAGACCTGAAACCATGCTGCACATTCGCAAGGAAGTTGCAATTTTCTAAGTGTTTTATAGCGCACTGTAAATAATATGTTCTGGGATCTTGCAGCTTACGCGTGCGAGGGAAATTGGTCGGTAGTTTGAAACTTCAATTTTGGAGGCAAATACAACGGCGCTATACCGTCTAACCGCGTCCTTGGCATCCGTACTTAGTTAATTCCTCCCTTGAAAGAATACAATTTCTCTTCAGTAGCTAGCTGTCTGTGGCGTGGATATCAAGGATACTGACTTTCTTTTTTTAAAACTTAGTCTCAAAAATTAAATTAGGCTCACCTTTATCGCTGTTTCTCCATTTCAACCGAAAAGTCTTACCCCTTGTTGGGGACGAGGTGTCCTTGAGTGAGCTGACTCTTTCAGCGCCGCAGGTCCCTTCTCCGAATGACGTTGTCGGACTTCGTTATGAAGGAAACTGTACAGGGGGTTTATTTTACATTATTTACAAGATTTTGGAACCCATTGGAGGGTGATGGGGGAAGGTCGGAGGATCTGAGAAGATCTGAGGATGATCGAGGACTCCCTCTCACGGCACTCGTCGTCCGGTTTAAAAAGGGTCCGGTCCCTAGGATTCCCCAGGTCCGAGAATGTCTTCGCCAGGTTGGGCGTGGCCTAACTTGCGCTGTCGTACTCACACACACACACACACACACACACACACACACACACACACACACACACACACACACACACAGCACTTCACACAGGGACGCGCCCCGTCACATGCCTCGCCGGAGAAAGAGGGTGCCGCTGGACAATCGCCCCCCCCCCCCCCCCCCCCCCCCCCCCCAGAGAGAGTGTTGTCTTCGCGTCCGAACGACAGTTCTCACGTTCCAGCCGGCCACGTCTTCCGGGAAGTCCGAATAGGCGAGACGCCGGCGAGCAGGCATAGTTGAAGGGGTGCTCCGGGCCGCACGATCTTCCGCGAACAATGTTGTTTTCAACGGCAGTGGAATCCTCCGTCTGGAATCCAATAAACCTCGCGAGGCCCGAGCGTGGGAACCAAAATGCCTATCACCATGCAGTGACCCCGGTTGCAGGTGTCCTGGCCGAATACGCAGCTGAATCAGACCACCGGCTGTCGCCAGAAACCTTACACCCTACATTTAGCTTGCGATCATCGTGATGAAGGGTGAAGGCGACAGAGAGTACCCTCGCTTGGGCTTGAGAGACCACCCGATTTCTTCATAGCTACGGTGCCAAAGAGCAAAGTGTTATCCCGAAGGAGTAGGTTTACCCGTGATCATGGGGCGCTAGACTTCGCATTCCACCACTGTATTCTAGTTCCAAATCCACCACTAGAGTTTTTCTATTGAGCATATTTTTGAATTGTTCCAATTTCTGACTGATCACACAGCTGGTGGTCTCGGTGAAACTAATATGCTTTCCTCTCCGGCAATGCACTACTTTTGTTATGAGTTTTACTAAATTTCTATTGCACGCCATCCCTTCGCAATTCGTTGTTCAGCTTTTAAAGCTAAACGTTATGTGCCACCTTGCTGTCCCGTTCTACTCAGCCTCGGTCTTTCTCGGAACGGCTGGTTTCCAGGGGTCTAAAACACTCTCTGAATAACTTTACTGCAGTTCCCGCTTATTCGGCCGAGCGTCTTTTATGCTTCAGCGGCTGCCGACTCACAGCGTTACTGGTGCCTCTACAAGTCGAACATTTCTGTCATTAGCTAGAGGAAAACGTTCTCATTAGCGTCACTTAAACGCTTCGCGGGCTTAAACGCTAAATAATGAGCGAGCGACTCAGAGACTTCTAATCTCTCGCTTTTTGCTACGTTTCAAGGAGATCAAGAAAAAAGCTCATTTTTCTCCTGAACGTTCAGATGTTCATTAGGCCGTTGGTAATTGTTTTCTGACTATTGAACAGCAGCCAGTAATGGCAGGACTCAATCTGCCTATCCTTATCGGTGTGCTTTCACTCTGCTGTAAAAGTTCTATTTTTCTCTTATTTGCGGCGTTTAAAACGAAAGATACAGAGAGATAAATAACTTCTATTCGCCAGCTCAGCTTTAAGCTTGCTGCTATTGAATCAATAGCGTTTTTCGTTTAGTGTTTTAGCATGTGGTGGCTTGTGTAAAATCCTAGCAAAGCACGACTGAAATAGCATAATGTTTCTCGCTGTAACACCCTTTAAGTGCTAATTCAGCTTGACACTGGCGTCCTGGTATCACAACTAGTTTTTGAAACTGGCCTTTTGACCGACTGAGTATGCCTTATTATTTCTAAGCATAAAGAAATACACAGACGCTCAGATGCTCTTGAGCGATTATGTGCGTAAGCAGAATGCGCTTTCTTGGTGCTGCTTTCTTTTTGGCTTTTCTAATAGATGCTTTTCGATTTTACGCGTTTCCCTGTCACCATACCCATTTCCTGAAATCTCCGCTAAATAATTTAGCGTTACTTCCGCTTGTTTTTTTTTTGCTAGCTACTTAATTTATGCTGAACAATTCTTGCGCTTGCTGTCTGATTTATTTTGACTTTCTTCATGGCTTTCTAATTGATTTTATTATGCTGTTACGTTTGTTTCACTATACACTTTTGGCCTTACATGGCGCACCACGTTGAATGCAGCCACTGACGGCCGATCACTGACGTGATCCTCTGACCGGCACTCCCCTTTGACACCGCTTTCCTACTTTCCGCACTCGTCGCTCGCATGGCGGCACTGCTGCGCCCGTCTTTCTATCGATGAAGATTTTTTCCTATCCCAGTTCTCAACCTCGGCATCTTGCAGGCGCCGGAGACCTCACTAAGCGGCCACGCAGCGACAGACGCCGGCATTTTGGCCCAATGGCATCGATACTGATTAAGGAGCAAAGGACGGGTTGCGCTAGCGAGAAGGGCAGAGAGGATTGCTTATGCAATTTGCGGTTAGGTAAAAAATCTCCAGACAGTATCAATCAACACACACACGCACGCACGCACGCACACACACACACACACACACACACACACACACACACACACACACACACACACACACACACACACACACACACGCACACGCACACGCACACACACACACGCACACACACACACACACACACACACACACACACACACACACACACACTTCCAGATAAACGAATCTCTGAGCAAAATATCTAGGCTAAATACTGGCATCAGCAACACATCTCTAAACCTCCCGAGCTTCGATAAACCTGCATTGTAATACCATTTCACGGCCGCGCACCTGTTACATCTAGCCGTTTACTTCTAGCTTGGCGGGTATACATCAGTTTGATCCCGAGAGTTATCATACTGTAGTGCTAATTGAGATGTGGTCATGCTCAAAAATAATGCGAACTTTTTGCCCATCTGAAGTGGTAACCAAAGTTGGGGGCTGCTAAAATGACACCATAACACGCAGTGCAATCAACTAGGCACACTGAAGAGAATTAAAGCGCAGGGTGTTTATGGGAGCTTAAGGAGACCTCGAAATAGATATTTATCGGGCTCAGTGCTGCACCAATGGTGCATATTTTAGTACTATCGAAGTCATATATTCAAGAAAAAGCGTCCATGCAAAAAGTACATATAGTTCCAAAAATCAAACCGGTTTGTCGCTCATCATGGAACGAAAACTCCTGTAGTTTTTTCCAACATTTTGAGTGGGTGGAAATCGCATTACTGATATTCTCCTCTCTCCGCCAAAACCGACCGTTTACATGGACATCAACCATTTGAAAGCAGCGAGAACCGCAAACCGAAATTGAGTTCTTGGCCTCGGGCGTTGCTTAGCGTGACAGAGTTGACAGGGTGATGGAGGCACAAAACTTATTGAGAAAAGATCAGTACGAGCGCTGAATGGCTGAAACAGTGACTGAAAATGATGAGTCCTTTCTTAAAATGCCTGGGACAGCTAAATACAGGCCTCAATAATTTGTTTACGAAGAAAGGAAGCGCTATTGACATGCGAGGAACGCTTGTGAACTGGAAAATGAGCAGCTGATTGTAGGAGTCATGGGAACTGTGGTCACGGAAAAAGTGACAAAACAAAATTGATTTGCGCTAGAATGAAATGTTGCATGACTGCCAAACGTGACAAGATACGGAATGGTACAAAAACCTACAGTACAAGTTTCATTACAATATGGTAAGCTCGAAAAGCCATCTTTTAAACACACCTGCAAAACAGCGTGTCATGCCTAATATAAGTTTTTTTTTTCGCCCAGTTGCACAGTCGCATCACTCCTTAAAACAGGGTACAGGCCTCATCAATTCCACGTAAGGACAAAAACGTGCAATTGCTGAATTATCTGAGAAAATTACACCCGTCAAATCTTTAATTGAGATTATGAGATATACTAACGAAACTAAATTTGTAAGGCTAAACCACCAACCAGAGAGCGCGTATTTGAAGATATAACATGCCAGCCCGAAACGTTCATTACAACTTGCCGATATGAAGGATACACATACTTATTATTGGCGACGCGCCTATTTTAATGCAGCAACTTTAATTACTAAGAAGCGCGATGTACTAAGCGGGCGCTATTCTATTCCTGACAGGTCATAAATTTTAATGAAAACGATTTCAAGAACATGACAGCAATGAAAGACAGAATGAGAAAAATGCAGGATAAATTGTAGCAGTTTTCATTGTGCTGTTGATAACGAACAAATTCGTATTTGAGGTTATATATAGATATTGCACTTTTGAGCACGACTTGTGAATTCAGAAGTTTTGAGTGAGCTGTGACCGCCGTATGTTGCCGTAAATTTTCAAGATATACGGGTGAGGGAGCGCCAATTGATTGTAGCCAAGCCCGACGTACCGCGCTGGCGCATGCTATGTGTTGTTGCGATCAAACTGAAAAAAAATGCACATCGCAAGCAGTACAAATACGAAAACTACCACACATTAACAGGAGTCAGCATGCAGTGGCATGCTTAAACAAAAATTTTAATGTAATTCGTCGACTAGTCACCTTGCGCAAAATAAAGTGTCTCTGGCCCTCTCGCTTGTATCGAGTTAGCAGTAATCTATATCGCATCCATCGCATGTGAATTATTCGTTGCGAATTCTTCGTTTGAATTTTCCTTTCTTCCCTTTGTTTTGAGTACCAAGCAATAGAACTTCGCTTCTAAAAGAGATAGGTTGTTCCTGAATAACTTGGTTGCCACAGTTCTTGAATAATAATAATATTAATAATAATAATAATAATAATAATAATAATAATAATAATAATAATAATAATAATAATAATAATACTTTGTTCAATTCACGGCTGTAATACAAGATGCGGACACGCCAAAGCCATAATTCGACTAGTAGCTCGCTGTCCGGCAGCAGCAACAGCCTTTGTTACTATCACTCTTAGTTCTGATTAACCATTACCACATTGCCTTACAACAGTTCAAGCCTAGCAGTTGCATTATGTAACTGACTGCAAGTGTTTAAGTTAAAGATATTATCCCGCAACTCATTTAATTTAGGGAATATAGTATGAACATATTGATTCACCAAAATGCGTTCGCACTCAACGGACAAAATATCAAAGAATTTTTCGCACTTGGACTGATTTAACATTTTCCTTTTTAAAATAACATTCAGAGAAGTATCGAAGTGTAATAATTTTTTTGAACAAGGTGTCAAACGAAGGCAAGCCGGAGATAATAATTCACTTTTTGAATTTTCGCATTATAAATATATAACGCATTTAGGATGGTCTTAAGAAAAAGCTTTATCCTGTTTTTCTGCACAGCAGAGCAGTTAGAGAAACAACACATGCCATACCTAAGCGAAGAATATGATAAGGATTGTGCTAATAAGTGTATAAAGCTGGTAAGTACATTGTGACCACCTACGAGACAAATGAAATTGGAAAAATACTTTACCGATGGGCACCAATCGATTTTTCATTAGATTTACTTAACATTTTATTTAACAGTAACGGTGGCTGCTTGCCGCAGTGCCCAACACAACCTTTGGTTTCAAGCGACTGATTTTTGACAGGCGGTAAGAGAGATGCCTGGAATTCTTTTATTCTGAGGTTGCCCGTCCTTCAAAGTCGATTTCCGCGAGTAAATAAAGTTCGTAGCTGCTCCTAGATCAGACAAGAAAAGGAGAATTAATTCTTTCCGTGCAGTACTTTGTACCCAAACAAACCGCAATGCCCCCCTGTTGTCAAAGCGAAAAGTCCTGTGCTTTGTGAGGCGTTGAAGTTTCTAAGATTGGCCGACTTCACAGTGAAGAATCCGGTAGATGCGTCGAAAAGATTCGCGATGGCAAAGATAGTAAAGATTCAAATGATATTGCGCCTAGTCATGTAATATTTCCCACCTAATTGTAACAAGTGTAAATATTCGCCTGTAGTCCCACGATGCTATGCGCCAGCGTGTAACTTACCCAACTCACGTCTTGATGCTATTATTTTTCTGTAAACCGATTAGATGATAGCAATAAACGGCACAAGCCTCTGAGTTAGCCAAGGGTAGGGAACTCCGATCAGTTTCGGTTTCAGCTACATCAGCGCACCTGATGACTAAAGAAGACCTGATGTTTAAACAATTAAGAAATAGAGGACATGCACTCAGTACGATATGCTGCGGTGGTGGCCGAATTCTTTGAGACACCGATAAATGAAGGTTCATTGTTATTGCCGGCGTTAGTTCGAATGCTACTCAGGGATAACTTTTCCACAATTGGGTACCGTTGCCATGAGAACGATACGACGCTCCAGTTTGCTTTACTCCGGCCCCTACGAGAAGAATTGGCGCTGGTGCCTGGATTGGCTCGGCTATGGCGAGATGGGTCGTTTGTTATCTTATTGGTTGCTGTCCCCGCTAAGGACGGAGACAGAGGGTTTAAAACCAAGCGCTCTGGGTTGAGCGGGGGCTGAATTCGTCTGATCCACGATTTAGTCATGTAAGTAGTTTTCTCCTTGCTTTGTTTCTTCTCGTTTTTTTACCTATGTTGTAAATAAATAGTTAACCTTCTCCATTCCTGGAGTAATGTGAATGTTTGCGAGTAGAACCACCGGGTCATCAAGAAACCCCGATTTCATCATCAAGTAGTTTCCTCTCATCGCCACCGGAAGGGGAAACTCAACTGGCGCAGTCGACACAGGATCGCAACTTCTTTCTACTCAAGGCATTGGACGGAACGTGAGAAGAACAAGTTGGTGGGCAAGATGTTTGTCCTAAAGGAGAAAACGTGAAGCTGCGTCGAAAGACGACGTCGAGAGCTTCACGTCACGGGTCGAGTTCGAGAGGTCGTCGGAGGCTCAAGTCAGCGAGGAGCTGAAGGAGCCGGGCAACGACAAGCCATCGGGGGTCGAGTCAGCGAGCAGCTGAAAAGAACCCAGCGTCCACATCGAAAAGGTTGAGAGCCAAGCGACCAAGTCAAGCGAGGTCCGAGGCAGTGAGCTGCTGAGGGACCAGGATCAACTCGTGGGCGTCTATACCTTCCCGGGAGCCCGCTGTCATCACGCTGAGATTGACAGCGCTGCGGTCGTCGGAGCATCGAAAGAGGTAGGACACCTGTTTGCTTTCTCCGAAACTGCCATGTCTGTGTAGTAGTCGTTCGCTATAGGGTAGCGCTATAATGACTGATGCAGAGATGGATGCTGCAGGGGGGAATGGTCTAGAGCCTGTTGAGCAACTCGTGTCATAAGAGTCGGTGCTAACGACAGAGCGGGCACTGGGAAATATGACGCAAGCTTTGCTAATGAAAAAAGAGCAGAAGCATGGCCAGGATTCTGGTTCATCCGCTCCTAGTTCACAACGCCGCCACCACGGGCCGCATGAAGTTGAGCTCCTCCTCCTTCTCTTACATTCTTCCTCCCGGTTTGAGAGAGAGACGCTAGTAAGCTTCGCCCATTGTCCGCTTTGTGTGTCCTCCCCTCAAGCCAAGCTCCTCGGGAGGGGGGCACCCTTCGTGTTTCTGTTTTTTTTTTTCCACCCAGCGTGTTCGAAACGGGCTGACTGTGCGGCTCCCCTAGTCTTTTCCTTTATTGCGGTGCAAGAAAAGAAAGAAGTCGGGTTGGGGTTGAAGCGGTGTACACGCCCCGTCTTTGTCCGAATTTGAGGGGCCATTTGTCAAAAACTACTGGCGGTATATATGCACATCACACAAGATATGGCTAAACGTTCCAGAATTGTGCCAAAGCCCAGCTATCCCTCAGTAGCCCTGTCTACATGAACCCGACAGGACCGGGTAGAGTCAGCGTCGGGTTAGGTGACCCGCCTCTGACTCGCCTCGATTGGTGTCTACATGAACTCTGTTCAAGCGCGTAAGTATCGCAGCGGCGCCTAGCGTCGAGGTTCGCAGTTATCGTGCAAGTTTCCGGTTCCTGTTTTTGGCCCGCGGGTTCCCGCGCGTTCGCAATGGCCATGTCGTCTGCTGTTTTGATTATGATGCTCACTCTCCATCAGCTTTATTTCATGACCCTTTTGATGTCATGGATAAGCTTTCATAATATGCTTCTCTCTGCCGCGGTGATTCATTACCGGGCTCGTTGTCAACGTATACGGAGTATATCAAACAGCCGAACACCGCTCACCGCCGGTTGGTCCGTCCACGAAGTCGCCGTCATGTATGGTTAGTATCTATTCTTCTACGCCTGTCCTCGCTAATCCTGGAGTGCAGAAACTAATATAGCGGATGATTTGGCATTCCTAAAGTCGCAAGATACATATCTCGAATACAGTAGGCTGCATGAGTTTTAACGGTGGAGTGTGAGACGAAAAATGGAGTGCGGAAGTGCCGCCTTTTCCAAAACTAACCGATCAACGCGTTTTGCATATTAGCCGAGTAGCATGACACTTATGGCAGACCTTAAGCTCTAATTCTGTGTAAGGTCAGGAGAACCCCTGTACTCACCTTTCGGGACTTTTCACTAAGTAGGAGTGCCGTAAGGGGGCTGAAAAGCTAGCCCCGTTGCTCCGTTGCTTTTACAAAGGGGGTACAGCTCGTTACCAAACATGCACTGCGCTGTTACGGGAATACGTTCTCCTGTGTTTGGTGTAGTGCTGAACAGCATGGTGACGCGGCTGCAAATGATCGCATTACGTAATATTAAACATCGTTACTTTATAACGCTTCATCAATCGCGAGGTTTTCATAAATTGCTTCTTGGTTTTCATAGGGTAGCAGGATGCAAGCACATGTGGTAAAACTAATTATATAACGTAGCAGGATTTTGGTAAGTGCTGCATAAGTTCATTAACCTCATAACGATGGAGTAACCTAAAGAAATATGCAATCCTGTATTTTCAAAGATTACTTTTAATAACTGCACTAAAAGCCAGCAGCAAGCGAATTGGAAATACTAAAAATCAAGCACCAGAGTTCATGCTTTCCAATACCTTATGTAGCACCATGGCATCTTTTGTGACACTCGTTTTTAGGACTGTGATATCCACGCACTAGCCTGCAGTTTGTGCATATTCATAAAAAGGTAGTGAAAAAAAAAGTGCGTGTCAAATTGATAACACCAGGTATCTTGCAGGACTGGAATCCCTGGCACCACCACCAAAGCGGCGCATGTGGATGAAGAACAGAAGTAGTGATTGGTGGGACAATATTGTTTGCTCCAACTTTGACGATGGTGAATGGAAAGAAAACTTTAGAATGTCACGGGCAAATTTCTGTGAATTGGTTGCTGCCCTTGCTCCATTTATGTCACCAGAATGCAATTACGTTCGAGAGCCAGTGCCAGTTGACAAAAGAATTGCAATTGCACTGTACAAACTGGCTAGCTGTTGTGAGTACCGTGTAGTTGCAAATCAGTTCGGAATTCACAAAAGCACTGTGCAGAAATTTTTGTACCTTTTCTGCATTACCGTAAAAAGGCACCTTTCAAACAAATTTATCTACCTGCCATCAACTGAAGAGGCCACATTGATTGGCAGGAGGTTTTCTGAGAAGTGCCACATCCCACAGATATGTGGTGCCATTGATGGCACTCATATTCCTATCACTGCACCAAGAAAAGGGTACAGAGACTTTATTAATCGCAAAATGTGGGCATCCTACAACATGCAGGCAGTCGTGGACGACCGTGGACTGTGAGTATATTTGTTTATTCGTTATTGGAACTAAGCTTTGCTGTTTGTATGCAACAGCAACAACTGAAACTTACGGAAAACAGTAATGAAGCATGCTGATGAAGTGTTTCACACTAAGTACTCTGAAATTCGAAGCCAGATAATTATTTTGTTGTGCTTGTGTGCAAGGACAGGCATGACGAATTTTCAAACTTGACATTCTTGTGTGCTAGGACCTCTCCCAAGATATGCTTATCATGATTGACTAACATGGCATCCATTTGTTGGTACTGTAGTGCATGTATCTTGTTCTATTTAAACTGTGGGACATCCATAAGTAATCTATTTGCCTTTAAAATCTCACTGCAGACTTTCAGCACACTTCCCACTGAGCAATCTAGTGGTGTTGTACAGTTTGCTTGTGAACTATTTCTTTTAAACCTGTACTAACTTTTTGGCACCTAAATAAAAACAAGCTATATGAATGCAACACATGGATAATTTGAAATTAGGATCATAGCTATAGCAAAAAAATATATAAAGATGGCAGAAACGAGCTCAACACAGCTCCTGTGGATGTGTCCAGTGGCACATTTCGTGGCAGTGATGCCACAAAGTTTTTAGAATGCAATTCAGGGTGGTCTGCAATTTGTTTTTGCTTTTTCAAGATATTTTGTAATTACTTCTATTTCCTTTTTGACATTGTTTTGCTGACTAGTTTTGCTTCCCTTTAGTGCAATTCAAATACAAACTTATTGCTTTTATTTTGCACCAGTGCTTTAGCACCTAATAGATGGTGTAAATGATAGCCTTCAAAAGCTTCTTTGTCTTGACGTGCATCCCATTTTTTCTGCATTCAGGTTTCGCAGCATTTCATGCCTTGCACCAGGCAGTGCGCATGACTCAACAGCATTTAAGATGTCGAAACTCTACAAGAACAGCGACCAACTGTTGCCAAAGGGCAGCCAGCTCTTTGAGGGGAAGCTTCTTCCCTTCATGCTTCTCGCTGACCCTGCGTATCCCCCACTGCCCTGGATCTTGAAAGGCTACACAGGGAGGCTATCGAAAGAAGCTGAGTCCTTCAACGTGTACCACAGCACTGGGAGGAATGTTGTAGAACAGGCATTTGGCAGGTTGAAGGGGCGTTGGCGCGTTTTACTTAAGCGCACAGACATAAATTATAAGTTTGTGCCCACTGTTGCCCTCACAGCATGCGTGCTACACAACTTTTGTGAGCAGCATTCAGAAACCTATGAGGACTCCTGGGGTGCCATTGTTTCATCTACTGAATCGGAAGACTTTCCGCAGCCCGTCAGCAGGCCTTATGCAGGCACCCAACAGTCAGATGTAAGGGACTGCCTGAGCAATTATTTAGCCCATAACTTCCCGATTCGCACAAGTAGCTTCCGCTAAAGTGAAAATGAAAATTGGTTTTAGGGGAAACGAAATGGCACAGTATCTGTCTCATATATTGGTGGACCACCTGAACTGTGCATAAGGGAAGGGATAAAGGAGGGAGTAAAAGAAGAAAGGAAGCAAGAGAGTAGAGGGCTCCGGAATAATTTCACCACCTGGGGATCTTTAACCTGCACTGACATTGCACAGCACATGCGCGCCTTAACGTTTCGCCTTCATCGAAATGCAGCTGCCGCGGTCGGGTTCGAACACTAAATTGCATTGAGCAGAAAATTGTTAGCACAGAAGACCGGAACGATGAGCACAGTAGCACAGGATAGGCATGAGGTGTCACTAGAATTTTGTTGTCAAGCAACTTTTTACGGCATTTACCACACACAACTTGCATCTTGTGGAAGTAGGCAGCAAAGAAGATCCCACACATTATATCAAGCACGTCCATTTTGCACAGCCACTTATGTGAAGAGCACCACAACAAGCAATACTCAGGCAAAAGGCATTTGTTTTTAGTAGCCTGAAAAATTATTAATGCTTTCAATATCTCAGCAGTCTTGGGATTATTTTATTTGGCTGTACAATAATGACTGCTTTCCTGGTTTTGGTGACAACTGAACTACAGTGTCTTTTGACTGAATGGGCTTGAAATGTTCTCTGCTTCAGACAGACTATTATGATAGTCCTCATAATATATGCGACTGTGTGTGCCACATGTTGCTTCTGATATATCATGTGGAATCCTGTGTACTGCCTAGTTCCTTATGTTGTGGATTGTATCTGGCAATGTGTGGTTGTCACAGAAAGCTTGGCTCGGCAATACTCTTCACTTCGCAGTTCACGTCTGTCCTGAGTTAATGTGTTCTCTGTCATCTTTTGGTTTGGATTGGTTTTTGGAGTTTAACATCCCAAAGCGACTCAGGCTATAAGGGACGCCGTAGTGACGGGCTCCGGAAATTTCGACCACCTGGTGTTCTGCAACGTGCACTGACATCACACAGTGCACGGGCCTCTCGAATTTCACCTCCACCGAAATTCGACCGCCACGGCCGGGATCAAACCCGCGTCTTTCGGGTCACCAGCCGAGCGCCATAACCACTGCGCCACTGCGGCAGCTACTCTGTCATCTTTAGTACTGAAAACAGTTTTGCTTTTGTACCATGCATCACCTACTTGAAACCAAAGTATTATTGCATATTGCAGTTAGTGTAGACATACTATAACTGCCAGCCTTTTTTTTTTCACTCGTATCTTGAACAGCCCTACTATGCATGCATTAACCGAGTGATGTTCAAAATCACTTGAAGACAGTGATTTGCCCAATAATTGGAAAATGGCGTATGTTGTGCCGATTCATAAATCAGGGCCATGTAATCTGGCTTCAAATTATCTCCCAGTATCCCTCACAAGTGCAGTTTTCAAGGTTTTGGAGCATGTATTTTTTACATTGTACACCATCTTAAGTTTTCCCTCATAAATAATAACCAACATGGGTTTTGTAGTGTTTTCATGTGTCACACACTTAACTGAACTTGCCCATGATATAGCTAGTTCTTTAGATAAAGCAGTTTCTGTTGAGTGCATGTTTCTCGATTTTATGAAAGCGTTTGATGTTGTACCACATACTTCATTACTAGAAAAATTATCATTGTATAACATTAGCAGTAAAGTAGTAGCATGGAGCAAAGTGTACCCTCATTTAAGAAAACTTAGGGCGGTGGTTAGTGGTGAAATATCGGACGATGTTGCTGTAACCTCAGGAGTACAGTCACGAGTAAAAGACATTAGCACACATGACGGAACACCTGAGCGCCGGAATGACAATGCGTGGCGCTGCGGATGACAAAGAGGCTGATAACGAGAGTGCCGGGCCGTTCCCATTCTGCAGTATTAGGGGGGTTCAGCGGACTGTCACGGCCCAGCAAAATTTATTTTTCTGTCTCGCCCTCTCTTTTGTTTAGCGCAGCCTTGCTCCCACAGGCAACGGGTGAAGAATAGGATAGTTGTTTTTTTTTGCTTGTTTGGCAGTTATTTTTGCAAGCAGCCTCAGCCGTGCTGCGTTTGGTAACTGCTTGAACAGCTCTGCATCCAGGAGTTGCCATGGCCTCCAAAAGGAGCAGATTTGAATATAATTGAAAATATATGGGGATTAATGAAAAAGCGACTAGCTGTAAGGCAGATGCACAAATCATCACCAGATATCATTTGGGCGGCGGTTCAAGAGGAATGGAGCAGGCTCCAGGCTCTTCCTGACCTTGCAAGCAGCCTGTTTGACTCCTTCCCTGAGCGCCTTCAAAGCGTTGTGACGGTCGGTGGGGCCTACGCACGCCATTAGTGCAACGACGTGTTTGCTCACGCATCACGACAGCGAACTGGCTGTCCTCCTCCCTTCTTTCCCTGAATTGATGGGATAGTGCTCCTGTTAATAATGTTACTACACTTTCCCAACAAAGTGACCTGTGTGAATTAGTTGCATCAGAAAAATAAACTCTCTGTTTTTCTTGCTTGTGTAATACTGGCTAAAAGTAGCTCTATCATCCCGAGCGAGTTCCTTTTGACAAACCATCACGGACATAAAAAAACAGTAATAAAAAAGAATCCATCTTTGCCCATGATAACTGAGCCAAAATAAATGCCGCATGCACAGTCACGTAGGGTCGGCACTTCGACGCTCGGGCAATGGCACGCTTCATAAAGCTTACTTCCTGCCGTCCCCCCCCCCCCCCCCCCCATGCTGAAAATATGGAAACGGCCCGATAGGCAGGTCTGCAAACCACAGCGCCGCATGGCGAGATATACAAATTCTGATCGGCAGTGATTTGTGCTAATATTTTTTACTTGCGACTGTACCACAAGGGTCAGTTCTGGGACCACTTTTATTTGTAATTTTTATAAATGACATTTTCGCTGGTATATCGTCTACATTAGGGCTGTTCGCAGATGACTGTCTTGTACCGAACTGTTTCTGTTCCTGCTGAACGTGATGCTTTGCAATGCGACCTTGACAGAATTTCTAAATGGTATGATAAATGGGGCGTCACTATTAATCTCCGGAAAAGTCTCTATAGGTGTTTTACTAAGAAAAGGTCACCTGAATTTGTTGTCCATCATCGAATACAAATATCTCAGTGGGTATTTAAGTAGTGATCTGTGTTGGCATAGGCACATCAATTAAATAACTGCAAAAGCAGGTCGAATTTTGACTTTCTTATGCAGGAATTCCAAGCGTTTTCCTTTACAAAGTAAAGAACTGCTATACACAACTAACGTAAGGCCTATATGTGCACAGTATGCGTATGCGTGCACAGTATGGGGCCCTGAAACTAAAAATATTGATAAATTACAGAAGGCCCAAATCCTGGCTGTCCACATTGTTTTAAATACTTACAGCAAAAATTTCAGTGTGTCAGCAACGCAGAAGTCTTTCGGATGGGTTTCACTGCAGGGACGCAGATATGTACTTAGGCAGAAATTTTTCCGAACTATATACCATTCTAAAACAGGTACTGACCGTGACCATTATTTCCACCAGACTATATGTCTGCAAAAAGGGACCACACTTTCAAAGTAAAAGAAGTTAAATGCACTACTGATTAACTAAAAATGTCATTCGTTCCAAAAACAATAAATGAATAGAATAAGTTGCCCCAGGAAGTCATTTCAACAAAATCTAATGAATTGTTTGCCGCATTGCTGTAATTTTATGCTTGTGTTTGTATCAAATTATGTTGCAATGTATTTTCCGTGAGAATTTTTTCCCTGCCACTATACTGTATGATTATGTTGTAACTCTCTCCCTCCACTGTACTGCCAAACAGGCACTTTGGGTAATGTGATAAATAAATACATTACACAGCCGTGTTTGGAATGTAGATCTTTTTTATTTGTCTCAGAAACCACATACAAGAAATATAAATGTGTTTTCGAACAACACAAAAGGGTGCAGAAGTCAAAGTGTCAGGAGGACCCCTGATTATTAATGTGATCGCTATTGTTTTCACATCAGATAAACACACCACTGTTTGTACCTCTCCGGTGAAGCAAAATAAATGTCACTCTTTGGCAAGTAATAAAAAGAAAGCATGCATAAATACAGTTTATTAAAAGACAGCAACAAAAATCAGATGTCACTAATATTCGAGATTATCACATATCTGAAACAAGGTTATCAAAAATCTTAAAATCAAATTAGGAACTGAGAAACACAGATTGTACCTTTTTGGTGAAGGAAAACAAATGACCTTTGGCAAGTACTAAAAGAAAGCACGCATTAATATAGTTCATTAAAAGACACCAGCAAAAAGCAGATGTCATTAAAATTTGAGATTAACACACATCTGAAACAAGATTATCAAAAATCTTAAATTAAATTAGGAACTGGGAAACATATCACATAGTTTGTACCTCTCCAGTCAAGCAAAATAAATGACTTCGGCAAGTAATACAAGAAAACATGCAGAAATATAGTTCATTAAAAGACTCCAACAAAAAGCTGGCATCATTAAAACTGAAGGTTATCACATTTGAAACAAGATTACCAAAAATATCTTAAAATCAAATTAGGAACTGAGAAACAGATCACACAGTTTGTACCTTTCTGGCGAAGGAAAACAAATGACCTTTGGCAAGTACTAAAAGAAAGCACGCATTAATATAGTTCATTACAAGACACCAGCAAAAAGCAGATGTCATTAAAATTCGAGATTAACACATCTGAAACAAGATTATCAAGAATCTTAAAATTAAATTAGGGACTGGGAAACATATCACATAGTTTGTACCTCTCCAGTCAAGCAAAATAAATGACTTCGGCAAGCAATACAAGAAAACATGCAGAAATATAGTTCATTAAAAGACTCCAACAAAAAGCTGGCATCATTAAAACTGAAGGTTATCACATTTGAAACAAGATTACCAAAAATATCTTAAAATCAAATTAGGAACTGAGAAACAGATCACACAGTTTGTACCTGTCTGGTGAAGGAAAATAAATGACCTTTGGCAAGTACTAAAAGAAAGCACGCATTAATATAGTTCATTAAACGAAACCAACAAAAAGCAAGCTTCATTAATACTCTTAATATATATATCTGAAAAAAACATTGCCATTATCTTGTAAACAAATTAGGAACTGACATACACATCACACAAAATGAAACTGAACAAGGACGCAAGATATACCACTGCCTCTGTAGATAATAATAATAATGAAGATAGGAGCATATTATTAAAAACAAAAAGAGTACATTTACTTACTGCACACTTTTGACTTGTCAGGAATCTAATATTGCACTTATACTGTTTGCGATAATATTGCACATCCTTATTTATTGGAAATACCTGCAGCGCCCGAAGGCATTATTGCAGGGGGGATGAGTATACATAACAGAAGAATAGGCCAGAAAAAAAAGAGGAAGAAAAAAAAAGCAATACAAGGCATGACACAGAAAGTACAAAATGAATGAAATATAAAACAACAAAAAGACATGACGAAAAAAAAGCCAACTGACCAAATGATGCTGGACCAACAAGAACGAAGACCGCGTGATTAAAAAAGCCAAAAGAAAGCCAACTGCGCACTCATACATCCGACAGCAACGCGCGGAACATAGAGTCGGAACGGCACTCAACAATTTCATGGGGCAGGCGATTCCAGTTACCTAGAAGGTATTAGGGTAGATTAACGGGACACTGAGGACAAATAGAAGCTGGCCTGTATTGTAACTGTACCGTGCTCAAACTACAAAGAGACCATTAACGCCAAAATTGGAGCTTTCTGTAAGCTGGAAAAGAAAAACAGGCATTGCCGTCAGCGGCCTATTTCGGAAGTGGAATGCATGTATCAACACAGATTTTTGGGCGCGGATCCCAGAAGCTAAGCTACACCACCATTCACTTGCACACGATGGCAGCCCGGTGGCAGAAAGTACAGATGTCACGAATTTGAATTGACTACTGGCAAATTTTTAAAATCCAATTTTCTCTGCTACAAATGCATCTTTTGGTGTTAGAGAAATGCCAATACAGCCAGAAAGAGGCAAGGAATCAGCCGCCGCGATGGCTCCGTGGTTATGGCGCTCAGCCGCTGACCCAAAAGACGCGGGTTCGATGCCGGCCGCGGCGGTCAAATTTCGATAGAGGCAAAATTCTAGAGGCCCGTGTACTGTGCGATGTCAGTACACGTTAAAGAACCCCAGGTGGTCGAAATTTCCTGAGACCTTCACTAGAGCATCCCTCATAGCCTGAGTCGCTTTGGGACGTTAAACCCCCATAAACCATAATTTGTATCAAAAACAATGATTGGATGGATTTGTCCTCAGTGTCCCTTTAATGTTTCCGAGGCTGCTGCACGTTAAGGAGGCATCAGTCGCTATTTTTTACTCTGGAAGTGATTAAATGAAACTTAAAAATGGTGGCAATGTCACGGGTGTAGTTCAGCTCAGTGTTTAGGTGTTGGTGGTGTGTTGGTGGCTGGCGGCGGTGGTGGAAACTGGTGTTGTAAGTTCATGTTTGGTGGTCCCATAAATTGTGGGAAGCTGGGCATGTGTTGTAGGGATGCCACCAATGCTGCCTGTTGAGAAAAAAACTGCCCCATTAAAGTTTGTGTGCCCTGCAGAAAGGTGGTGGAAACACCTTGCAGGAGCTCCTGCATGTGCTTGTTCTCATCTGCAAGCAGTTGTTTTTGTTGCTGAAATTGTATCTCTGATTGCTTCGTCCAAAATTCTTCATTTTTACGCTGCACATTTAAGAGCACCTTTTCCAATTTCGCCTCTCCCATGCGGCGTCGTTTCTGTGGCGGTGAGATTCTTGAGGTGCTTGCTAAAAAAAGAAGGAAAACACATGCAAATGGTCACAACTTTCCTTCGTGGACTATTCACACTTTGCTGAAAAATAAAGAATTGCAGAGCAAAAAAAGGCAGGTCTGCTAAAAACAGGTTTGAACTTTTAACTTTTTATACGTGCTGTGGCTGAAGCAATCAATTCTTGCATGAAAACTACACGGAGCTTAAATGAAATAGTGCTACAGGTAAGCTTCCACACAGGACACTGTTGCTGGTGTAAAAAAAAAAAGAATGGGTACTAGCAGTTGTCACGGACATTCTATTGAAGAAGCGTAGCTTGTTGGGCCGGTTGCTGCACGATACGTGGAAAACCAGAGGAAAGGATGCGTTCACAAGCAGAAGTACACAGGGCAACTTTGCCCTGTGTACCTCTGCTTGTGAACGCTTCCTTTCCGCGGGTTTTCCATGCATCACCGACATTCTTTTTGCGTGCAGCGCGAATCCTAAAAATTTTCTGAAAACTGCTCACAGCTTTACCTCTGTGTTTATGCATATCCTAAAACATAGCCATACTCAAATGTGACAAGCACCCATTACATTTATAGCATCCTGCCAGCTGACCCCTTTATTGAACAGATAAACACTGCCTCATGTTCTTGAACAGCACACATACTACGTATACCAGGGTGCTCACTTCTTTGCACATTGTTTACTTTTTCTTTGCTAGAGGAACCAGTGTTCTGAGTCCATGCAGGTTGGAAACTGAAGACAGTTCTGATTTTATGCGTCATGACTATCATTCTAGTATATAACACTCTTTGGATGCAGCAATAACTTCAGACTCCTGCTGCCAGTGCTTGCCCAGGCAATTTGTTTTTTTTTTGGAAAACACATTCTAGAATGCTATGACTCCGAAAGAGAGGAAAGATGCTGTGGCAAGGTACTAGACCTGGAATTTGAGACTACGTCCTGTGTCGTGATGTCCCCCTTTCACTAGTAACATTTCTGTGTGATACATAGCAATGTCCATGTTTACAAAGTGAGGTAACAGCTTTAGGCATGTTCAATAAACCGAGAGACAATTTTCAATTAGAGGTCAAAAAAAGTGAAACACTGCAGGCACATACTCACCCTTAACCTTGTGCAAGTGAAACTTAGTCCACGAGACCTTGTGGTACAAAGTTTACACACACTTTAGATGAAAACATTAAAATTACCAGAATGGGAAAATGCCATAGTATGCATAAATTCTGACCACCTCAGCAATGCTTATCACATGCACACTGCTCCTTTCACTATAAAAAGAAAGTTTTTTTTGTCGAAACACTGGTCACATATGTATTTAAGTTTGCACTACCTAAATATTCCTGGCAATACAACACATCAGGATTCTGCAAACAACCACACTTAAAGATAGCAAGTTGCATCACTTTACTTTGACAACACTTCCTAATAGCATAGGTATAAGAGCTTTGTGCTGTGTTTGAATGACTTTTTCTTTTAAAAAATTCCTGTGCTACTCTTGTTCTCTCATTACTGCTGCATACAGATGAGCACCAGCAATGCCACTAGGCATTCAGGGTGCAGTACAGTGGCCACTATAGTGGCCAGTTCAGTGGATGCTGCGCTGGCGCAGAGGTAGAGCATCCGCCTCGCGTGCAGGAGACCCATGGTTCAAATCCTTGTACCGCCACAATTCTCCACCAGAAAAAGAAAGAATGGGTGTGAGGAAATTGAACAACAAGGTCTGGGGGGTAGAGTAATGTACCAAAATGCTCATTGGAAAGGGTGTAGAGTAAGGCGACATAAGCTCTTTGATGCTATACACTGCATGTTTACAAGAGTCAAAGGATTGGACTGGGATGAGCTTGGGATAAAAATTAATGGAGGAAATCCTAGGAACCTCCGATTTGCTCATGTTGTCCAGCGACGTAACTCAGAAGGAGTCCCAGTGCATGACTCAGGGCCTCAATATTCAAGCAGAATGGTAGAGCTAAAAGTTAATAAGGAAACTGAAGTCACGTCCAGTAATTTGGCAAGGGACAAACAGTTAAAGATAGGCAGCAAAGTATTGTATACTGTAAGAGAATACATCTATCTTAGGCAAGTAATGACCGTAGAGTTGGACCATGACAGTGAAATAGCCAGGAGAATACAAATGGAATGGAGGGCATTTGGCAGGCACTTGCATCATTTAGAGCAGCTTAGCATTGCCCCTTACAGGGAGAGAACATAGTATGTGTGGAATGGTACGGTATTTGGGTTTAACATTCGAAAGCAACAAATGGGCCATGAGATGTGCCATACTGGAGAGCCCTGGATTAATATGAACCACCTCATGTTCTTCCAGGATGCAGGAAAGACTAAAGTGCAAGAAAAAAAAATTGATTTTTGGTTTTTTACTAATATTAAATTCCAAAACTTTCATGAATATTATTCAGCGTCTCGCATGCTTTTCTGCCCTTTAATAGAGCCAGGACAGCCTTTTTTTTTTTCAAAGCCATTTTCTTTGAAGCTTCCATTTGCTCACATTTCTGCAATGGAAAAAATGCCAAAAAAAAACACTGGAAATTTCATAAACACAGTTGATCCATTGACAGCCTCCAGGCAATGCAAGCAAGGCACTATGCATGTTTTATTCAGTGCTGACACTTTTATTCTGCGCTATTCTTGCCTCACGTGAAGCGTAAGACCTCGCTTTTGTATGGATGTATTTAAACATTTCTTTTGCTTTTTAGTGGGCACATAGAAATTATGCGTAAGGCTGTTTTGCGCAGGTATTTCCACATGTTGGCTATCAACAGCAATGTCTGTCAAATGCTGTGTTCAAAAGACTGAGGCACCTGCTGCGCTGACAAGAGCCAGATGATGAACAAGCCTTTCCTGCATAGGTACTCGCTCAAATCAGTTCTTCACACCACAAAGCCTGCTCCCCAGCAAGTAGCGCAATGCACAACCAAAGCTTCTAGAATAGTGTTTCTACAGGAGATGCAAAAATACTTACGAGTTATTGAACCATGCAGTTTGGGAATGTGCACCAAAGAATGCCTTCCTTACCAGCCACACATCCGAACTACCATCTTAGACGCAGCACTAACATTCAGTCATGGGAGCATAGCCCAAATTGATACCCTTTGATACACCCGGTGACACCCCAAGGTATTTCGTGCATCACCGGGACACAACATCATGGCGTAGCTGTGTGAGGTGGACCGTAGTAGAAAGTACTTAACGGAGGAGAGATGCAGAACAGATCAAAAGGGAAGCTCAGCAGAAAAATGACAGGCAGAGTAAAATTTGCTTTCGTATTGGCTACATGGCCAGTAGCTATAGATTCAAGTTTCGGTGCATGTTGGTTCAGTTAAAAAATTGAAGCAAATATGTTTTTGTCTTCATCTCGAAAAACTCAAGATGTCATTTCTTGTTATATTTGAACAATTATTGGATAAACAAGAAAAGAAATGAGGCTGTCTTTTTCTATCTTCAGCTACACATAGAGATGCAAAACTACTGAATCAAAATGGTACGCAGGAAGTATGCAGGAAGCATAAAGCAGGGCAAATATTCTAATTCTGACCTCTCGAGAGACTCGCAAGCATTCTTTGATTGGTTGAAGCAGCGGAAGCAGTTGCAGCACTTGCATCGTCTGCATCTGCGGGTAAAAAGCCTGAACGGTGCCACAGTAAACTGTTTATATAAAAAACAAAACGCAGTAACCTTGGAAACAAAACTCTGCGCCAATGGAATCCACACCATCCCACTCAAACAATGTCTGGAAATATAATCACGTATACCTCACTATTTTCAAGGCTGGTCCGACGACACTTTGCAGTGCAGCTGAGCAGCACATCCGCTTCCGCTGCCTCAGCCAATTGTTGAGCACCTCAAAGGATCAATACCACGAGAAATCGAAGTGTGAACATGGGCCCAGGGAACCAATTTTGTTCTGCAGCCGAGCTATTAAATGCCATCTAGTGCTTAAAAATTGCCCAAGCTTACGTTCACTTTGTTCCTGAAGGATATCAGCGTCGTCCTCCTCGGTCCTGGTGTCAGCATCGCTGATATCTGCAAAACAGAAAAAAAAATCACTGCTCCTATAGCCAAAAGCGCTGAAATTGCACATCTTGCAGTCCAAAGATTGTAAGATGCCATCCCATCCCACTGCACAACATAGGCCCTCTATCTCCAATCACCTCTTCTTTGCAACTAGCATGCCTACCCTGTTACCAGCAAACTTCCTTGCTTCGTTACTGCAACAGACTCTCTACTAACTTTAACTACTTGTGCCTTGCCTTGACAGTCACTCAAAGACACCATGCTATATATTGCATGTTTCACCCATGTCTATTTCCTGCTCTTAATGAACTGAGATAGCATTAATTCATGTTCTCTCATACACAATGTTCTTGTGTCCTTTTTACATTACACTTATTGTTTTTTCCTTCACTCATTGTACAGCCCTTCATTATTTTTTAGTTTATTTGTTAGCTTCCAAGTTTCAGCCCCGCAGGCAAACACTAGCAAGAAGTGTTGAACTTTCCTTTTGGCGATATCAGCCTTTCAACACTGTCTATACCTCATCAGTATATAACGCCACCGTGGTGGCTCAGTGCTCATGGTGCTGGGCTGCTGAGCCCAAAGACGTGGGTTTGATTCCTGCCGCGGCAAATGCATTTCAATGGAGGCGAAATGCTAGAGGCCCGTGTACTATGTCAGTGCAGTGAAATTTGGATGAGATTAACCATGTCTCATGAAAGCACAATAATAATCTATGCCAAAGAAAATGTGCTCTTAAGAGTTCGCTTTTAAGGGGAACTGTGCTGAGGCACACAAATTTTAAGCCACTGCATTTTCAAAGCTGTTGGTGCGTACTGCAGTCAATGAAAACGTGCACTAGGAGCAAAGAGCATTTCATGTTAGGGACATGTGCAGGGCACCTTGGTTATTTGTCAAATACATCTGCACAGTTACATGATTGCATGATAAAAAAAATTAAGTCAGCCCCGCTGCATGCCCAGTGGATTTGTCAAGGAACAAATTCAGTTGTCAGCTTATTGAGGCTCTTTACTGGAAAAAAGAATTTTTGTGTGTCTCGCTCAAGAGTACCTGTGTGCACTCGTTATCAGCAGTGCCGCATTTGTCCTTACGATTATACGTTTTCTGGAATCGATTTTTTTTTGTTTACATAGCATTTAATGTAGGACTAATATCTTGTTGCGGGCTAGTTGGTGAATCATCATGGACAGCGACAGCGCGAAGCAACTAGTTCGAAAGAGAGAGACGAGATCAGCGCTTGTCGTGTGTTCTCGTGTCTCTCTTTCGTCCTTGTTCCTTAGCGCTGCCGCTTTCCAGGGGGTTGTAAATGATCACGCTATTAGAAATGCGAAAGCTGATTGAAACTGCGTTAACCGCTCTACGTTGCGGCATTCAAATCAGCGCTCACCAAAACAACGCAGCACCGAGTCGCCGACTTCGGCGCTGCTGACATGCTACATCACATAAAAGTAAACGAGCGTGAAAACACATTTGGGTGTATACTTGCCTAGCTGCGAGTTGTCGCCGTAGTCTGGTGGGACATCTTGCGAGTCCACGCCGTACTCGCGAGCCTGCACCATCGGCCTGTGGCTGAGAAGCGCGCTCATGTGGTCATACCACTTCCAAGCCGACGGTGCAGCTCCACTTCTCTCTTGCTCCAACCGTTCCTGTCACACAAGACAGAATTGTGCTGCAACGTCGTATCATTCCGTATGGGTGTCGAAATTCGGCTGAGGGAATGTTTATACTCACGGCCGTGAATCGCTTCTTCAAATTCTTCCAGCAGTTCCGCAACTGCTGCCACGTCCAGTGGTAGCCGAGATTGGCCATTTCGGCCTGCAGGTCTTTGAAAACATCTTGATTGCGCTGCCGTCTGCTGTCCAGCGCCTCGCTCACTTTTTTCTCACTGATCAGCGCTAAAAAACATTCTACTTCCCGGTCGGTCCAAGAAGCTCGGGTGGAAACAGCGCGGGGACCGACGGTGGCTGCCATTTTGGTCGACTGGTCACATGACCGAAATCTTTCCCAGAGTTCCCCGTTACCCGACTCCCTGACCCGACTGCGTATACATGGTTTTTGGAAAGGCGGGTCAGGCGAGTTAACCTACCCCCTGCAGGCGAGTTAACTCGACTCGCTCTGCCGCTTATTTTACTCGACCCGACAGCGTCTACATGAACCCGGCAACTGGTTTTTTACCCGACAAGCTAACTCTACTCGACTCTATCGGGTTCATGTAGACAGGGCTAGTGAGTCCAGAGCATAATGCGTGGAATAGAATTTTTTTAGCGCTGCACCCAACTTCTCCCCGTGGGACGGTCTGTGTCTTCATGGTAAATGGTGTTTTGCTGTACAGAAAATCTGATGACTGGTGACAGAACAGAACTAGCGGCCGTATAAGCATCAGTAAGAACCTTGTGTTGCGCATTTGTTTACACGCCAGTGTTTTTATTTTTTCAAAAGAGGTTGCAGTTATAACCTGACTCACCATAATTGTCAAGTTTTTTCGCAACGGGGAAAAAAATTACGGACAACAATTAAGTCTACTGACGAGCTGTGAAGGAGAAAGCTTGCAGCGTGGTGTTCGGCTGCGGCGATGGCGTGCTGCTCTAATGCAATGGCCAGCCAAGCAGATCAGTTCACGCCGCCCGAATGGAAGTTGATGAAGGCGACGATACCCAAACCCAGCTCGAGCCCCTGTGCTTCCTTTTTTCGAGTTGAGTTGAGTTGTCGACAGAAGGACGAAAGGAAAAGCACGGGCTTGCGTACTGGCTCAATGCGGAGCCACGCCCAGCTGCCTGCGTGCTGATAGTAGGAGGTGAAAGATGGGAGTAAAGAGACAGAAGAAAAGCGCGCGCAATAGCCCGTAGGCCACGGGCCAATCCCGGAGGCAGTGCAATACCGGGCTGACCTGTGCCAGAGTGCGTTACGCCAAGCACTCCGCCATACTTTCAAAAATATGCGTAACACCCAAGCCTCAAGGGCCCATATGAGATATTAAGCCAGGTATGTGAATGGCATCCCCCTTCGAAAGCGGACCGGGGATTGAGCCACACCCGAATACTCGATCCTGTGCTTCCTTGCTATCGCTCCCCTTTATATTTCTCCTCGATATCATTTCCCTTTCTCCTCCGCCGGCTGCAGCTCGGGTGGTTAAGATATTAGATAGCAATTGCCACGGCCGGCAACATTATTTTCCTTCACTTTTGATGCGAAAGCTTCACTATGCTACCTCGTAACGATTTCGCGGTGCTTACGGTTTTGACCTTCAAGTGGGCCAGAGGTCAGTCCTCTCACGGCGTGGTTCGAGCGTCCACCGATATATGTGAGACAGTTACTGCGCCATTTCCTTTCCTCAAAACCAATTTTAGAAACTAACCTTGAAAGTAAAAATTGCAAATTGTTTTTTTTGAGAACGGAAATGGCGCAGTATCTGTCTTTCATATTGGCTGACACCTGAACCGCGCCGTAAAGGGAAAATGGAGGGAGTGAAAAAAAAAGAAGAAAAAGGTGCCGTAGTGGAGGGTTCTGGAATAATTTAGACCACCTGGGGATGTTTAGCGTGCACTGACATCGCGCCCTATCCACTGAGCCAATGCGGCGGGTTCCCTTCGTGGGTGCGGAGCCCACTTCGGAAAGTATTTTATTTACGAAGCTTAATTTCTCTTTTTCTGATTAGGTCACGTGGTTTTTCCAAACCTCTGGGGAGGACAACGCCTGATTTTCCTCCTTATGAGCTGCTATGCGGGAGACGAGGGCAAGGTGTATGGGGGGCGATGGCGGTTACATGGCACTGGCTAAGGGAAAATCTTCCTTCATTGGCACCGCCGAAGATGCAAGGGATCTAAATCTAGCTCAGAACGATCTCCCATGGCTCCGGACCCTGGTTTTAAAGACCTAGAAACCCGGCCCACCTCTTGCATCGCCCAATCAACAGCAAACTAACCCATCATTGGTTTACAAACTTCATGGCACGCCCTCCAATTTCGGCAAGGTTCAAACCCTCTCCCTGAAATACACAGCACATCTAAATTGCTATAAGAAAATGTAATTCCGGGAATGAACCCTCGAAATGCTTGGGCACAAGGTTTACGTGCCACGCCCCATTCTTCCACAGTATTACTCAAACTCTCTCCCTTAAAAAGTAAAAAGAGAAACATATGAAAATACATCAAAACATTCCCATGCGGCTCCCAGCTTTACGCCAATTACCGATATTCAACCGATCGCTACCGCTGCGAGTAGTCGACTACTCGTCTTCGGGACGACTGTTGACAGGCGTCCCCGCAAAATCTGGAAAGAGGTGCCAGCCTGTCGTTGCTGCCTCTGAACACGCTTCAGCGTTTCGTTAAGCAGGCCCGCTTCTCGGGACCCGCTTGTATGCCCCATCCTCTGACTTCGACGCCGTCGCGGCTTAGACGCGGCGTCTGCTTGCCGCGTCCGCGCTGACCATGCGCTATGCTACGCTATCACTGCGGTGGTTTCCTTAGACGGGCGAAGGTGGGCGGGCGGTTTCGGGAAAACGTCTTGGCTCCTTTCCTCTGGCTCGGTCTTTGCCTTCGCCGGTCTACGCCCGCTTGCCTCGCCATGCACGCTTCCTGCTGACGGGGATTAACAGGGAAATCGCCGCATCTCGGCGCCGGGCTGTCGACAAACCCTCGGATGGTTCGAACCTCGGCTTTTTAAGCCCTCGTGTTGAAGACATCCGGGTCAGTGGCTGCAAACCATGGATGTAAGAAGCGGGAAGTGTCCCCAGGGAGCGATTAACATTCTTCCCTGTCTGTTGGATGTGCCAAGACTCAAGTAGAAGCCTCCTGTGCGGGTTAGCTTCGGTTTCCAGTACATTAGTGCCGTCAACGTCCATTCGGTGGTCGCATGCCTCGCAGTGTTCGGCCGCAGCGCTGCGGTCACGGTTCATTTGTCGGACGTCCGCTTTGTGTTGCCTCATTATTTCGGCGAAGTTCTTCGTTTCCCCTATGTACGATTCCGGGAAGACCGAGCAGGACATTTGGTATACAACCTCTTGGGCCCTTTCTTTTGGGTGACGGCCGTTTGGGGGGGGGGGGGGGGGGGGGCGGGCAGAAGGCGTCCGATGGTGGTAGTCGTAAAGCCACTGTGCGTTGTTAGCACCCTTCTTTACCGAGAATGCGTGTCAACGTCTTGCTCACGCCTTTCACGTATGGAATGCAAAACGTTTCCACTTCTGGCGTGTGTTTCTTCCATGCACATGCACATGTGTTCGCCTCGGCTAAACCATTCTTATTTTCTGAGAATTGAAAATTGTCCACCCACCCCTTCCACCAATGCAGACACCTTTGCTGCGCCTTCGAAGCTGATTTCCCGGACATTGGGACGTTAAACCTCGTAAAACCAAACGAGTGAATCCCCCCACAATAACGACCAAAATAAAGTTATGGTCTGATATATATTTCCTTGTTCTGTTGTGCGAAAAACTTTTTTTGACTGTCGATATTTTGTTCACTGAAGAGGGCTAGGTCGGGCTGGTTGGTGAATGTTGACGCAAACGACTGGACAGCATCAACGGTACGGAAGAGAATACTGACACCATCGCATGTGTATGTGTTCTTTTCTTTCCCGTCTGTTAGCGCATTTCAGTCGTTACCAGCAACATGTATTTTTTCTTTGCCTATATTCATAATAATTCGAAACTATTCAGTTCGCAGGCAAAAATGCGATACTCGCACACCCTATAAGGTTCTCGCTTTGAAAGAACAAAAGTCACTGGCTTTTTTCCTCCTCTCTTAGTCTGTCCAACAGCCATTTCTCAGGCGCCAATACACGCCGCGAAGGCGGGCCAAGACCATGTGGATTGAGTACTGAGGAGAACAGAACGGCGTCAGAGGCATGTAGTAGTAGTGGTAGTTTTATTGAAATAATGACGAAAAGGAAGGAAAATATTTTTGCTAGCCCAGGCATATGCCATCGATACTGAAGCACCTGAGCTGGGGCAGCGGATAGCAGGATAGCAGGCAGAATGGGGAAATGAAATGAAAGAGGTAGAAAAAACTGTGTTATACTCTGGTGCTTCTTTGTGCGGACGGAAAGAATTTCGAGGCGTGAAGAAAAGAGGTTGAGGGGCGCTGAACGGACATCTTAAACCGCGAAGAGAAGTTCTGGGAACCTGGAAGAGCTGCAAGCCATGAAGAAAAGTCCCCCGAGAGCACCGCTGTACTCCGATTGCCGTTAACTGGACCCTGCTTCCAACACGTGCTCGAGCGCCCGTGAGCTGGCGCCGATGTATTTGGACGGCGTCTCCAGCAGTGGGCATACGTAGACCGGTTCTGTCGTATGTTAAGAGCGCCGACTTTGGGCGCGTGCACCCAAAAACGGCCCTTGGAGCACACTTGCAGAATATCGAGCGTCCTCCACAGTTTGCCAGCCAAAAACCCTCGTTTACAAACGGCAATCTCGCATTCTTGTACGAAAAATGAGTTTGGAGAGGTCCCTTTATCTGTATGAGAGAGTAGACGTTGAAAGGATGTGAGGAGCGGGTCGAGATAGGTACTCGTCAAGAGAATTCGGTCATTCTAGCTCTTAGAGGTGGCGCGGCGGTAGTACGGTACTGCGGACGAGGCGGTGATGGCGCCGATGCCATAGCGTGAGTCTTTATGGAAGCAAAGCGGCTTCTTTAAAAATCACACCAAAGGTGTCACAACGTAGAGTCTAGATAAGCAGCAGTAAATGATTCTTGGTCATTAATACGATCCTATGCTGAGTTTGGCTGCTTTACAGGCTAGAAATAAATCTTTATCGATATTCGCATGGAATCGCTAGTTCGCAAGTGCCGCGCGCGCAAAAATCGCGTCGTTGAAACTTGCGAACTTAGCATGGTGAAGTGCGATGAACACTTTGAAGCGTAATTATTTTGCGCGTTCACTCTCTTTTTCTTTCGGCACTTATCCGAAAGCGTAAATAAACTACTTTAATGACCCAGACAGTCTAACGCTATGTTTCGTGCCTACACGAGTGCGGCCCTTACCCGCGTAAATGCGGTATGTGTATTTATTGTGTGCTGGCCTTATAAGGATACCATTGAAAAAAAAAATCAGCAGTTGGTAACAATGGCCATTCCGCAGCGTAATATTACAGCAGTGATCAAAATCAACTTTTTAATGTTGGACTGCATCAAACAGCCAGAAACATCAAAATCCTTGAGCCTACAATTTCGACGTTGATTTACTGCTTGTTTAGGTAAACAGAAAAGTTTTACAAGTGGTCTACATTTTCTCGCGAAGGAATTCTGTTCGGTGGCCCTGAATGTGCGCGTAGCTTTACTGCAGACTAATTTCCGACTATATATAGTCCATCTGCAGCGTACGTTGGTCGCATATATGCGGTAAAAGAAGAGGCAACGTAGCTGTTGTTTGAAGCGGCAGCCAGGGGGTCATTCGAGCTTTATAGTACAGTCGAAGTTAGCGCTGAAAATGTGTTTTTGACTGGCGGGGGAAAACGCTGTGATCGAGTGAGCAGACGACGGTTGCCAAGAAGCGTTCACAATTATACAACCACTTTACGCATTATATCCGAGAAATATATGTACATTGTGAAGTTCTTGCCATTCATGTCGCTCTTTAGCAGTCACGTCGTGGCCAGAAAGCCGTGTTTAATCTAGACCAGAATGGACTGAAGCTCGATGAAAAATGTGTTTGCTGCTAACGCCCACCTTAAAATATTACCATATACACCATACTATAGCTAAGTGTTCAAGCACTGCACTGCTTTCATGCAGCTGTAATAGGCTATGTTGGCAGCATGAACAAAATTCCGAACAGGAATGCGTTGACGACATGGTGTCGTGGTGGTGTTCACGACATGGTGTTAATCAGCAACGAGTATGTTGCTGATTAACAGACGGGTCATTAGGCTGAAACTCGTTACCAACCTGCAGAATGAACTTAATCACTGCTTTTTGAACACATTACATGTTGGCAAAAACAACATATTTGCTATTTGGACTGTTCGCAAATTGTAGAATAACAGAATATGCTCATTTTTGACGCGTATCTTAGGCTCCAAACCACTGCGAGTGCACGCGCCGCGCAGAGTGATCACCGGCTCGCCGCTTCAGGAAGAGCCCGCTTTGCGCCCCCACCGTCGCTGAAACGATCGAAAACATCATTGTAACCTTTCGACAACTTCTTTTTTACAGCTGGTGGCGACCGTCAGCGGCAGCGGAGCGCTTTTTTGCCGCCGTCGACTGCCACACCGCCGCAGCCGAACATTCTGCGTCATAAAATACCAGTCTCTTGCGCTGTATTTTGGATATCGTCGTCTTCATCAGCTGCATCTATGCGCAACGGAACCGAACACTGAAACAGCACTGAAAACCGAAGTGCTAGCACTCCTAGTTGCAACTGGGGTAACCATGCTAACTCGTCCGAAATTCATTTTGGTGGCACTGTCTACCTGTGCCATGCGCTGTGCTTTTAACAAGGCTGGTGGAATTCCTTAGTTTGGCGGAAGGCAGTAAAGAATCTTCTGCAGAAATTCTGATGTCTTTTTTGAGAGATTTTTGTCTGCGTGTGGAGAAACCCTTTGCCAGGACTGACACATTAGCGGTTGTAAGTTTTTTTTTTTTGTGACAGCCTGGAGGCAAGAGTGCGTCCATGACCTTTCCGGGCCGTTTTCGCAGAGGCGCCGACTATGTCGTGCAGCTCGTGCTTCGCACCATAGGGAACAGAAACATAGCGCATCCAAAAAGCAACCATGGACTGCGCTCCACGATTCGAGGAAAAGTAAAAGGAGAAAAAACAAGAAAGGCAGACAAAGGCACAGCAGGAGACCCCTCCCCACTGTCCTTTTCTTCCTCCCTCTTACCACCCTGCTACCGGCTGCCCGTGTAGCTCTTGAAAAAGAATTTCTCCGTACCTATGCACCTGCTCAAATCATCCTTGGCCCTTTCCGTTACCGCCTCTCCACGTTCTTCATCCGTTTGATGCTGCGTGTTGTGCGTCTTGTTCCCGTAGCCTTTTTGGGAGGAACAGTGCTGAAAATTGTGCCCTAAGGGTAGGGTGGAATTCAAGCAAGTTTTGGTTCAGACGATTCCCAATCCTTGCATATTTGTTTTAAAATCAGCGACAACAGCAATGACACATCGCTTTGAGCATGCGGCTCGAGGACGGTGTGTGATTCGTTCCGCAGTGTCGCCGTGTACCCACTGATTTCCAATGGGTAGAAGTTTTCGAAGCCTGGCTCTTTCTTGGTTTCTTTGAGTTGAAGTGCTCGGAAAATAGTCTTCCACCTAACATCGTGTTGAAGAAAACACTTCAACCCATTGCGCTTGGTGCGAGGTTGCCAGTGCGCCATTAAAACTCATCATCAGCAAAAGAAAACATTTCTAGGCAATGCATACCCAAGATTCTTCACTCGATGTATCATCTAAAACTGAAAAGGATGCAACGAAAACAACTCTATATGCTTATGCTAAGGACACGCTGGTGGCAAAAACGCGTATGCAGTTAGTACGTAAAGGGTGTCTGCGAAGCCTTGGCCAGTGTTCTCAGAAAGGAAGGGATGCAAACTACACACAAGCCGGACATCATTATCGGAGGCCTCCTGTGCCACTCCAAAGACAGTCATCCCACCCCAAAAAAGGCCTAGAGGCGCCAACTCGAATGGCCCTTCCTGGGCGTACGCGCTCAGCGTCCGCGCTCTTAGCGTAAGCCGAAACCGGTCTGCGCATGCGCACTGCAGGAGACGCCAGCAAGCCTAGGTGAGGCGTCCGTGCTAGATGTCGGCATCAGCGCGCGGGCGCTCGTGTACGCGTTGGAAGGGGGGTCCGGTTTATAACAATGGAAGGATCGCCGGGCTCTCGGTGGCTCTTTTCTTCATGGCTTGAAGCTATTTCAGGTTCCCCGAACTTTTCTTCACGGTTTAAGTTGTTCTTTCATCGCCCCCCAACCCCTTCTCTCCACGGCTTGAAATTCTCTCCGTCTGCTCGACAGGGGAAGGGAGCCAGCACCAGGAACATGGAGATGCATGGCACATTTAAAAGTCGCTGTATCGTTCCGTGGAAACGGCTCCCTCTTCTGACTCCCGCGGTTTGTGCGCTTAAAAAGCCGCGCTAACTCCCCGGGAGTCACACATCCAAGAAGTAGTAGTTTGCCAACAACTTCAGAGGCAACAACAACTGACGAGAATACAAAAAGGAAGCTAAAAATGTTGCCGGCCCAGCGATTGCTATCTAATCCCTCAAGCACTGGAACTGCAACCGGTGGAATTAAAAGCAAAGAGAGAGGATAGCGAAAAGTAGATAGGAGAGCGGCAGAAAAAAAAAAAACGAGGGTAGGTCGGAAAAAAAAATGTGTTCGCGCCACTCGTGCGAAAGTGCTTATGGGTATTGTTGCACATATTCGCAACACGGTAAATTCACTGCATATTCAGGGCCGCGAGCATGTAGCGTCCTGTCGCTAATGAATCGCGCTAGCGGCGCATTGCACAAACGGGTTGGGTGGAGCGCCGAGTCACCGTACTGGAGAAAACCAGTAATCTTTTAAACATCGTGTTATCCGACAATAACTTCTGTTCATTTTTTAGCAGATTTAAATTATAATCAAGAACATTTAACTAGAGTTTGACTCTTGATTGCTGCTCTGGGTAACGGCGTAGTTACTGGCTTGCCGAACTGATGGCACACTCTTCAGAATAGTTCCCAGCATGCCACTCTATGAAGTCTTCGTTAGTGGCTCATCCCTCACGTACATCTTTGACAGAATTGCCGAAACTAGCATCGATTACAGCAATGGTAAACCCCTTCTCGACGGCGAACGATCTAATCGTGAGAAGCACTTCACCAACCTAGACAAAAATGTGAACTACCACACTACTAAATGTTACATTGGACAAATAACCTACTGGCATAAAACGCAGCATCAGGTTTGCCGCCTCTTATGTGCAACACATGCAACATTCACTTCAACGCATCCTTGCTGCACTTGCACCACATCGACAAAAGATTGGAAGAGCTTTCTGCTATTGAGGCTAATAATATGAGTGTTGAAATGTAGACATTAAGACACGATTTTACAATTTTGAATGCACAGTGCAAGTACCATATACAAGTATCGGTGAGTGAGCTCTAAGTATGAGCGTCCGGGAATTACAAATTTCACTGCTTGAACGAAAGTACCTAGAAGCTTCATTGCTTTGCACTGTTATTGCGTACGCAATTCCACTATCACCTATGCCGGTGTGGTCACTGTACGCGCTTAATGAAAAACGTACCTGTCAAGCAAAAGAGTTTTCTTATAATTTCCTCTATATACCTCATAGAAGGCACACGCTTTCTTGTAGCATTTTATGTAGCAGCCCATGGCCATAGCCTCCCTCCGATGGGGGCACTTTTGATAAAACTGCGCATTCGTACGGCAGGCTCAACCTCCCAAAGCAACCTACCAAAGCAGGGACACTGTAGCAGCGCACGGCCGGAATCGAGCCGCCTCCGCTACTCGAGCCCGGCTGCGAGCAGGGACGTGTGCCTTTCCAACGCACCGAGAGAGGGCGCCACACGTTTCATGAAAAAGCTGATGATGCATGATCAATAGTGAAATAGCGCAGGAAGACTTTTACGCCATTGAAATGTAAAATACCTTATACTTCCTTAAAGGTAGGACATTACCCTACGTGAACCTGCTAGAGCTTGTCGATATATTTTAAAATAGGGCTGTAGTGAGCGATAAATTGAAGTGGGGTATTTTTCAGGACCTCGCCATAGGCTCCATGCTGTCATAGATCATTGCTCATGGCAAACGCAATATGTAAGCTACAGCGATGAAACTCGACTAAATGAAACTTTAAGATGCATTTAACATCTAGGCGAGAGAGCTAATTTCTAACTGTTATGCGCGACGAAATATCAATTTTTATTTTTCGTCGCCATTGAGTTACGCGCCGCCGCGCCGCCGGCTGTCGCGAGATGGCGCGACCAGTTTTTCGAGGCGCATGGTCCAGAATCCTGGGGATGGTTCAAATGTTCGAAATTGAAAAATTGAAGCTCCAAATTGAACTGGAAAAAATAAAATTGACGCAAAGGCAACTTCCACCGCAACTGGATGCGCAGCATGGAAAGCGGTCAGGTCCAAAGTTGGGCGAGTACGAAAAAGAACCGAGAGCGGTGCTGGCTCCTATGCCAGAAAAGGACCCATTAGTGCCCGCATGGTTCAGAAGTGTAGACACAATGATAGAGACCCTTAAGATTCCTAAAAAAAGTTGCGGGGCTATCCTATTGCCATTTCTGACTGAGAAAATGAGGGCATTTGTAGCTAGCGAGTCCAACGGAACGGTAATGCCATACGAGGAGCTTAAGGAAAGGGTTCTAAAAGAGCTCAAAATGACTCCGGATGAGAACAAACGGTTGTTCATGGCGGTATGTAAGGAGCAAGGTGACTCGTGGCATCAGGTAGCGACCAAGCTCGAGACAATGTTCATGTACTATGTGAATAGCCGAGAGGTTGAAAGTCTTGAGGATTTGAAAGACTTAATGATAGCAGATCGTTTCAAATAAGTGCTGCCAGACGAAGTGAGGACATATGTCATGCAAAATGAGAACCGGAACTGGCTTACGGCCGATGAGATTGCCGGATTAGCGGAGACGTTCGAGGAAAGTCGACGGGTAGGCAAACCGAGGGAGCGGTTCGAAGGTGTTAAACCACCACATCAAGGTGGGGAGAAACGGGAAAAACAGACGCCAATCCTAAGCCCTAACTCCGGAGGTAAAAATCGACACGCAGGGGCGAAGTGCTTTCGCTGCAAGAAATATGGGCACATCTCTATTCACTGCCCAAGTGCACAGCAAAGACAGGACGCAACAGAGTCTAAGAAGGACGCGAGCAAGCTAGTAGCACGAGCTCAAATGTTGGTTCCTGATAAGCTAGAATTCGAACTGGAAAGGACGGCTAAACTTGAGCAATTGAGTAAATCTCACTCTCTTACCAGGGTAAGATTACAAATCGGAGATAACCAGGCAGAAGCTTGTGTAGATTCAGGGGCGGAGATTACAGTGTTAAGGGCAGAGACGGTGCCTCTATCCTGTCGAAATGACTGTTCCGGTAAAATAAAACTGAGGGGTGCTTTTGGACAGATCGTGGAGGCAGACTTAATATATGTGCCTATGTCTTTAGTACCGAAAGGAGAAACAGTCAATCAGCAGTTGCCAATACTATGTGCAGTCACCGCAGAACTAGCCGAAGGTGTAGGTGCGTTGCTCACACCCGAAACGCATGCAATGCTAGAAGGAATGGAAAAGCATCAGGTGGCAGTGGCTGAAGAGAGAGCTGTTCTTGAACGAGAGGTAAACACGGCACATGGATTGGAAGAGGACAAAACAGAGATTACACTCGAGTTCGAAAAAAAAACGAGAATGCGGAGCCAATAGTTGTGCCAGCTTTTGCAGTAGGTCAGGAAGAATTAGTGGCAGAAACTACGTCGAGGGTTCGAGACTTCAAACTGGAGCAGCGAGACGATCTATCGTTGAGAGAAGCGTGGAGACAGGCAAGAGAAGGTAGTCATGGGATGGTAGTGCAGGAGGAGATGCTTTTCCATGAAGAAAAGATGGATGGAAGGTTATACAAACAGCTAGTGCTGCCAGAACAGCGAGGACGTGAGGTGCTCGAACTGGCGCACGACAGACCAAGTGGAGGGCATTTTTCAGAAAAGAAAACCAAGCAGAGGCTTAGAAGTGCGTTCTTTTGGCCAACGATGGTAATTGACGTGAAGGAGCACTGCCGCAGCTGTCATACGTTGCAAGTGTTTTCACGTACGACTGTTTGAGATCGAGTGCCGATAACACCACTAACTAGACCAGAGACACCTTTCCAGGTAGTGTTTCTCGATTGTATAGGACCACTTGAGCCCGGGTCAGCACGGGGACACCGCTATGCGCTGAGCGTCGTTGATTTGTGTACGAGATGGGCAGAAGTGATACCACTCAAAAATCTGACAGCAAGGCTACATGCCAGGCACTAATAGAGGTTTTCACTAGGTATGGGACTCCTGAACTTATTTCCTGTGACCAAGGAACCAACTTTGTGTCCAAATTAACTCAAGAATTCATGCAGAGGCTGGGAGTGCAGATGCGGTTTTCCACTCCGGAAGACCCTCAGAGTAACGGGATTGTGGAAAGGTAGAACGGAACGTTTAAGGCTATGCTTCGACATGTCGTACATGATCATCAGAGAGAATGGGACCGGCACATTCCATGCATGCTTTGGGCATACAAGGAGGTACCGCATGACGTAACGGGCAAATCACCATTTGAACTAATGTTCGGGCGGGCGCCACATGGACCACTCAATATCCTCCACAAAACGTGGACTGGTGAGTGGACTCCGCCGATGGGACTGAATAAACCAGCCGCTCAATATCTGCTCGAGCTGAGGGAACGGATTAATGACGCCGCGAAAAGGGTTGACGAAAGGGCAGAGGCCATACAGAGGTCGTATGCAGCCAAATACAACCTTAGGGCCAGACCAAAAGAGTTCAGAGAAGGGGATAAAGTCATCATACTAGAAAGCGGCCAGGTGGGTAAACTACAACCGAAGTGGCGCGGACCAGCTGTTATAAAGGAAAGGAAGAGAGATAACAGCTATATTCTTGACACTGACGAGGGAAACAGATGGGTACATGCAAATAGGCTGCGACCCTACGTAGCACGAACCCAGAATGTGGGGGATGTCTTCGACTCGGACAGCCAGTTTGGTGAGGTGTATGAGACTCCACATCGCGGAATGCGGAACCAATCCCTAAAGTTCGAGATTTCAGATAAAGCGTTGACGCAGCAACAAAGACTTGAGCTTTTTGAAGTCATAACGGGGGCATCTGAAGTTTTTCCGAGCGCCCAGGTCGATGCAAAGTGGGCTGCCACAAAATAACGCTGCTTCCCAACACCAAGCAAGAAAGGTCACACCTGTATAAGGTACCTTTCGCATTCAGAAAGGAGATAGAGCGTCAGGTAGCACAACTACTAGAATGGGACTTCGTCTATCCAGTTGACAGCTCGTACGCACATCCAGTTGTATGCGTAGCCAAAAAGGATGGGTCAGTAAGGATGTGTATTGATTTCCGAAAATTGAATGCAGTTACTGAATCAGACAGCTTCCCTATGGCTAATATGACTGAGATGCTCTACGAAGTGGCAAGTGCCAGCTACATATCGGTATTGGACATGACTCGCGGATACTGGCAGATCGCCTTAGACAAACAGTCGCAGCGTCTTACCGCGTTTGCAACACCTCAAGGACTCTATGCATGGAAGGTAATGCCGTACGGGTTGCGAAACTCGGCAGCAACTTTTCAGAGGATTATGAACGAAATCCTACAAGAACATTCCTCCTATGCAATGGCATACATTGACGACATCGCCATCTTTTCGTCAACCTGATAGGAGCACATCAAACACCTACAGGCAGTACTTGAGACTCTGAGAGAAGTAGGCTTAACGGCAAACGCTGCGAAATGCAAGTTTGCGCAGAGAACAGTAAAATACCTAGGCCATGTAGTAGGATCAGGCAAGCATGCTCCCGACCCAGAGAGAGTAAGCGCGATCACAAAACTGAAAGCACCCAAAACAAAGAAGGAGCTGCGTAGCGTATTGGGCATCTTTAACTACTACCGAGAATATGTACCGGAGTATTCAAAGGTAGTTCGCCCATTGACGGACCTCACCAACAGGCGGGTCCCGAATGTCATTCCCTGGAATGAGAAGGCCGAGGAAGCGTTTGGTGAGGTGAAAAGGGTACTGGCGTTGTTGCCGGAGCTGGTCGCACCTGATCAAAACCAGGAGTTCCTTCTCAGTACGGATGCCTCGGAGGTGGCGATAGGAGCATGTCTGTCGCAGTCTGTTGAGGGGGAACAGAAGCCGATTGCATTTCTGAGCAAGAAATTGACCCCTGCTCAGACCAAATGGTCGGCAATCGAAAGAGAAGCTTTTGCAGTCGTGTTGGCACTGGGGAAACTGGATACTTGGTTATTTGGGGTTAAATTGAAGGTCGCAACAGACCACAACCCGCTCACGTACCTGACCCGTTCAGCGCCCACTAGTGCGCGGTTGATGCGTTGGTCGCTTGCATTACAAAAGTATGACCTAGAGGACGTGCATATTAAAGGGTCACTAAACAAGTGCGCTGATGCGCTCTCTCGTCTAGAATGCCAGGAACAATGACATTGGGATAATTCTTTGATGTGTGTTTGCGTCAGTTTCCTCTGCTATAGCCGCAAACGAGTGATTAAATAGTAGGTGTAATTTTTTTTTAGGGTAACTAGTTAGCTTACTGCGGTAGTCGCGGCGGGAAGTGAAGGCTAGTTTGGCAGTTAGCCTTCAGAGAACGGACATGGCAAGTTCTGGAATGTGCAGACTGGTGTTCTACCCCTGTGTGCGGATTGAATTAACCACAATATGCGTGTGTGTGTGCACGATTGTGTGATTTTTTTTTGTGTTCCGGCAAATTGTGACTGAACTTTTATGTCACACTGACAGCAAGTGTCCGCGTGACATTCTTGGTTGGGAGGTGTGGAGTTCGCTGACCGTTCTTCGAACGAAGACTGAGAAAGGCCGCGCCAGTGTCGGCGCCGCGTGCCGCATCAAAGGTAGCAGCCGTCTGGTTCCTACTTCCTCCGTCTTGCAGCGGACGTCCTTGTTTACCCGCGCCGCCTCGGGCATAATCCGCCTTGAAAAAGCCTAACGAGATACAGCTGTCGACATGTGTGCGTCGTCAAGGGGTGACGAGACTTCGGCGATGCGGGAGAGATACAGCTGGGTGGGGACCGAGTGCTGGGTGACCAGGAAACGGATTATTCACTTAACGACTGTGTTCTCTTTGTTGCTGTCAACAACCTGAGTCATCGCCTCGTCGGCACATGTTTCTAGCATCTGTGGTGCCGTGGGTGGCGTGGGGAACGGAAGTCGCATTTGTATTGTTTGTGTGGTTATTTGAAACCTCCTTCCCAAATGTTTTAATCAGAACTTTTTCCCCAATCTCTGATCAGTGGGCGGACCTTATTTTCCTTTCCCTAACCACTGGTTGGCGAGATGGATCGTTTGTTATCTTATTGGTTGCTGTGCCCGCTAAGGGCGGAGACAGACGGTTTAAAACCAAGCGCTCTGGGTTGAGCGGGGGCTGAATTCGTCTGATCCACGATTTAGTCATGTAAATAGTTTTCTCCTTGCTTTGTTTCTTCTCGTTTTTTTTTTACCTATATTGTAAATAAATAGTTAACCTTCTCCTTTCCTTGAGTAATATGAATGTTGGCGAGTAGAATCACCGGGTCATCAAGAAACCCCGATTTGATCATCAAGTAGTTTCCTCTCATCGCCACCGGAAGGGGAAACTCAACTATTGTGTTGTATCAATATAAAAGACGTTCCTTGATATCAAAAAGAGAAGTTTATGCCTGGTTGATTTCCTACGGTATCCTAAAGAAGACAACTCCAGTGAACTAAGATTTGTGTAACCGAATCTTTGCGTAAATATTTTTATAAGATAAATCTGGCTGCTCTGCGTTGCACTACCTCGAGTCTTTTTCAGCCCAGGGAAAAAAAGTGGAATAGCTTTAGTGACAGCTGCGGGCGACTTTTTTCAACTGGCGTCTCTAAGCAGGACGTGAAAAACGGTTAGCGTCACCACCTGCGAATAGATGAGATTCTTGACCTGCTCGCCTTCTAAAACAATTCTCTTTCGCGGCATGGTGGTCAAGCATTTATCAGCGTTTGCCGCTTACTGTAGCAAATCTTTCTGTCTCCTATGAAACTTTCTCCTGAACATTCAACTTGTGAAATTTGTGCGCGCTAGAAAACTTCGGCTTTTCTTGCTGGTTCTCTTAATTCACCATATTCTTCTAGCACACTCATTCGTTTCCGGCTTCTATACTCCGTTTCATACTTAGCTGTCTACGCAGCCAAGGCTACGGTGCCTGTTTGCGATCCTCGTCCGCATCATAATATAGTGCGTCAAAAATAAAAATAGAAATGAATTGACAAGCAAAGTGAACAGTAGTTGATATTATAGTAGACCGATGGAAGTGTTTTATTTTGCAAATAGATTTATTTTTCTTTTATGTTTTCCAGAACCGAGTGACGCAGATTTTTCGTTTTCTCAGGCGCCGGCTGTATCAGGTTTTCGCAGCTGAGCCGGCAGGTCTGTTTGTGAAAATGGCGTCTCTGTCACCTGCTCGCTTGTTTTCTTCAACCGCTTCGACTTCGAAAACATCTCCTGTTCGCCTCTTTTCCAAGGTGAAGTCTCCAAAGTTTTCTAAAGACTGCAAGGAGGTGATAGTTAATGTCTACGCAAGCATAAGGAAGCTCCACCCCGAGAAGACTGTGCGTGACGTTCTCGCAATTGTGGGCGAGATGACCGGAGTGAGCCCTCGGACAGTTGTGAGGTTTAAGAAAGAAGGTCTTTCTGGCGGAGTAAAATCACCGCAAAAAAGACCGAAAAGGATGGCAATATCAAGCTCCCGCAGTGTGAAGTACGACAGCTTTACGGTCAACGCCATCCGGCTCAAGTTGCATCGTATGTATGCCGAAAGACAAATACCGACTTTGGACAGTATCCTGCATGAAGTAAACGGAGATGACGATTTGCCGGATATGAGCAAAGCCACCTTGTGGAGGTTGCTGAAAGAGATGGGCTTCAAGTTCGAAAAAAGGAAACGAACTCTCGCACTCATCGAGCGATCCGACATAGTAGCCTGGCGGCGCCGGTATCTCAGAGCTATCAAAGCATTCCGGAGCAAAGGGAGGCAAGCGCTTCGTTTTTAATGATCGTTCAGAGAGCGACTTTTACATTATTTGCCTACCTTCATCGCACCTAGTTGTGTACGTCATGCACTCATTTTGTGAAATCATTAATACTGTTTGTAAATAAAATAAAAGACGAATCAAATAGCGATGACACTGAATCGCGGATGTTGCAAAGAAGAATTAGTTTCTCGCTCTTTGTTCTATTCTCCGGGTCCGTCCACCTTGGTGCCGATTATTCGAAAGCATTACATATATAATTTGTGTTTTCAATAGGCACTATTCAGTTCGAATGACGAATTGAAGAATATTCTAATAGCCATACAAAAGTTTGTAATAATTGCATACGCGATATTTTATATTTCTATGATGAATACATTGATAACAACAAAAACTCGAGCGATATTTGTTCTGCCCCCCCCCCCCCCCCCGCCCCGTGCAGGTGCACTATAAAAACTCAATCGGTATTTTTATCTGCCTCCCCGTGTAGGTGCATCGTATACCTCGATGAGACTTGGGTCAATGCTGGCCACACCAGGCAACATGTGTGGAAGGACAGCACTGTCAAGTCATCGCAAGATGCCTTTCTTAGGGGCCTGACTACAGGTCTGCCAGCGCCATCGGGGAAAGGAGGCCGCCTGATCCTCGTTCATGCAGGCAGTAGCCTCACAGGCTTTGTGAGCGGTGCTGCCGACTTCTTCAGAGCCAAGAAGGGCGCTTCAGCTGATTACCACTCCGAGATGGACGGCAAGTACTTCGAGGAGTGGTTTTCAAGCAAACTGCTGCCAAACATTCAGCAGCATTATTGTTATGGATAATGCCCCTTACCATAGTGTTGCGCTCGAAAAGCCACCAACGACATCAACTCGGTAGATTGAAATCCAGGCATGGCTCACAAGGAAGGGTATATCCTGGTCAACAGACATGGTACGAGCTGAGTTGCTCGATTTGTGCAAAAGAACGACGAGCGGACACACTGTGTATGCGATCGACACACTTGCCGCAAAACATGGCCACGAAGTGTTGCGTCTGCCTCCGTACCATTGCGAGTTTAATCCGATTGAGCAGGTGTGGAGCATGGTGAAAGGATTCGTAGCAAAAAGAAACAAAGCTTTCACATTGGCTGAAGTTGAGGAGCTTCTGCCTCAGGCTTTGGCACATGTGTCAAAGGAAGACTGGCAAAAATTTTGTGCACATGCTGAGCGCATTGAGGATGAAGCCTGGGAAAGGGATATAATTTTCGATGATGAAGTTGACTCAGTAGTTTTCGCCATTGGCAGTACAAGCAGCTCGTCTGAAGAGTCCAGCTCTGAATTGAGTGGCATTGAGGAGCTGGAATAATACTGTTTTCTTTGCAGAGTTTTTGCATTTAATGTTTGTTGGTTGGTTTATGGGGTTTAACGTCCCAAAGCGACTCAGGCTATGAGAAACGGCGTAGTGGAGGCCTCCGGAAATTTCGACCACCTGGGGTTCTTTAACGTGCACTGACATCGCACAGCACACGGGCGCCTTGCTTTTCGCCTCGATCGAAATGCGGCCGCTGCGGCCGGGATACGATCTCGCATCCTTGGGTACAGCAGTCGAGCGCCATAACCAGCGCGCCACTGCAGCGCGTTTTCCATTTAATGTGAACAACAATACTTGCCTCCTTTGAGGATTTCTCTATCCGGGTGTTGCTACGGCATCTAGATAACGCTTGGATGCTGGTCACACTATCATCGAAAGTCATTGTGAAATAGTTTCTGCCCGAATTTTCAGGTGTCAGCTGAAACACGAAGACAGGTTTCCTTGTCGAAACGTTGGCTCGGCTTGCGAACTGAGGCTGCCGCTCAACCTTTGTTCAGTGCTCTCTCATACTGTGCAGCCATCTTCTTCCTATCTTTCTACCATGCATGTGTTCAATGTCACTGCTTTGCATTAAGCAAAAGTGCCCGTGTCAAAGAACTACGGAAATATTTAACGTCCAGATGACTGTTTGTCCTTTCTTTCTCTCTACTTTATGAGGTTCTCACTGTGCAACATTGCTTTGTTGGTCATTTTTTATATAATATTACTCATGTCTGGTGTGTTTTATGCCGTGTTATGCGTTGTTTTCATTTGGGTGTCTCCTCTACTGTGTGAATACCGGGACTAGGTTTTACTGCAATAGCACGGCTCCAGACGTATGAAACGTGAGCAAGAAAATTGCGTGCCAGTTATCATCGTGTTTGAAATTTTTCTTACTTGTTACTCACTTGTTCCTGCTTTATTGTGCTGCAGTTGCTTTTTATTTTATTTGTGACATTGTGATAGTTTTATCGTATTATTGAGTTCGAATGTCATAAAGCAACAGAGACTATGGAGACACTAGCACCGTAGCCGCTGAGCCACTTGTGATAGTAAGATGCCATATATGTTGTATGTAGCATCAGCAACTGCCATCGTTCCTAGTCATGTGTTCAAAGTCTTCATAATTATGATCATTTTCTGCCTTGTGCATATCGTGCTTTGTGCGTTGTTTCATTGCTGTCTCAACTCGCATTCTGATTTATCTATTATGTATAAATATTCCGAGGTTTTTAAGTGCCTTGTGGCCTCCTCTCTCTAAGACCACATGACCCATATGACTTCATTCTCTGGAACTGGCGTCACAGAAAATTCTTCACAAAAGATTTATTTAGTGCTGCCTGTATGATTAGCCTTATCATATTGTGTACTCACTATAATTTGTGCTCCTATATATGCTGTTTGTCCCAAGTTGTTGGCGACATTGCTCTGCTGGTCTTCGACTGTGTATGCCAAAGTTTGGCAGTTTTCATGCTTGTTCCCTGCTGAAGTTATATAGTATTTATCCCATGCTCCAGCTCTGAAATTTTGGCCTACTACAAAACTGCGAGAGCAAATGGCACACAAGATACTGAGAGGGTGCCGTTTAATAAAAAAATGAACAATTGGTATTTGTGGACTTGTGGCATTTGAGGACATACGCTTCAATGGTTCACCTGACATCTAGCCTTTTTTTTTGGGGAGGGGGGTTAAAAATTGATTTCCTCAAGCATGTAAATGATCAAAAAAGTCTTGGACAAGAGAATTTTGGCGCACTGTTCTCTTTACAATACAGGCCGCACAAACATGGTCGGCCATTCACACGGCATGCACAGCAAATATCGACATATAACATTCTATAATCTGCAACACTAGTTTTCAAACCCTGGTATGTTTGGGCAGCAGTCAAAAAACTACAGTAACTCACGATCGAGCACAAACGGTTATCTCCAGTAACAAACATGATTTCTATCATTGCGGATATGTACAAATATTAAAAACATGCGAGGTGATGTTAATTATACCAGCCACCGCGTTCATTCACTCTGTACTTACACATCCTTTGTGTAGAAACCCGAATTTTCGCCGTTGATATTGTTACCGCGAGAAGGCGGCGAGCTACCGTGGTTTGTGAGGAGGACGAACAGCGAGCTTTGGGACGTTGGACCCCATGAATTATAAATCCAAAACAACATCGCCAATCTATACCGCGTAGCCTCCAGACGACGCTGCCTCGAATAATTGAAGCCACACTGAATTCTATCACCCCACAATTAATGATTCATTGTGTGCAGCATGCGAAAAACTCCGTGAACACCGAAAAACAGCGCCTCTCAGCACGTCCGTTGCCAACTCTCACTTCACTTTCGTTTCCCTGCGGAAAAAGTTAACAGCACGCTTCTTATTAAAGAAGTCATTTCATTTTGATAACAAAAAAGGCCACGTATATATGGCTCGCATTTAGACTTTCTATCTAGAGATTCGCCGAAAAAAGAATAAAAAAAAGAACAAACCTACGCTGAGGATCGAACCTGGGCCCCCTCACAAAATGAACAAACATGCCCGCGCTTCGTACCACTCAGCCACGACGCTTTTTTCTTTATTGCCTGGCTTTGACACAGAAAATTGCACATAACAAACAATCAACAAAAGACAAACGCTATGTACACCCGACTCGAAGTCAGCCAGCATGAGTCTGGCTTCGTCAACTTAAAATTCACGCAGTGTACAGAGTGGCTCTAGTCTTGAGAGCCACTCCGGATGCTCCGCTGCGGCCTTCTGAATGGCCAGAAACATGTCCATACTTTCTCGAAAGTAGATTCGGGCAGGTCTTGCGTCTCTGTCACAGTGAAAGCCTGCCATTCTCGAGCGCCATATACAGTGGAGGCCTGTCAGCATTATTAAATCATAAGGCACCCCATCCTCATTTTCAACACATAAGTAACGGATGCCATACGGGTCTAGTGGAAATTCTTTCTTTAAGGTTCGCTGTAATACATCCCAAAAATAAACCCCTTCCCAACAGTGTAAAAATACATGGTCTATTGTTTCAGGCTTTCTGCAAATTAAACAGTGAGAACCCCAGGGTAAAAATAATTCCTTTCCCTCTAAAAATTTTTTAACCGGTAAGGTTCCGGTGTGCAGCTTAAAAAAGAAGGTTTTGGTTCCTGATGGCACCTGCATGTTTTTAACTCTCTTTAAAACATCTTTGCCTTGGCCTCCACTGTACAAGGCCCTGTACAAGGGCACCGGGAAAACTACATCGCACAAAGCACGGTACAGTTTCTTTCGTTTCACAGTCGACAGAAAGTAATTTGAAAACCGCGCGGAAAGAAACCTTACACTGGCTACGATTTCCCGGTAAAAGCCGGTGACCCTACTGTAAACGTCAGCAGTTCCGACTATGTACTCTGGAAGCAGATGCCGCAGCCTAACTTGGCATACGGTACGCAAAAACGGGTCTCTTGTGTCCCGAAGAAACAAAAAACGATTGACCAGCTGTCTCAAAAACAAATGGCCCAGTCCCAGCCCGCCGTCTTGAACCCGTCGGAACAGGTTGGTCCGGCTGCAGCGCTCCCAATCAGACGACCAGACAAAGATGGCGAAAATTCGGTGTAGCTTTTGAATACTTAACCGTGAACAGTGCAACACCTTCATGACGTACCAGAGCCTGCTGATAAAGAACAAGTTGCAAACAGTGGCTCTGGCGAAAATGGACAAGGTCGTTCCTTTCCACTTATCAGCTCTTTCCCGTATCTCTTTATTCTGTCCTGTCCAATACTGTTCACTGTCACGGTAAGCAGCGAGTGGAACGCCCAAGTATTTATCTGGCGTCGTCGTCCAAGGCACGCTGGCAAACCGCTCCGGCGTAGATGCCCACCTTCCGTGCCAAAGTCCGAGGCACTTCGACCAGTTAACCCCGCTTCCAGTAGCTTGGCTGAAATCTCGTACACATTGAACGGCCTCGCTTATGCCTCCCTCGTCAACGGCAAACACAGCAATGTCATCAGCGTACGCCAGAACCTTTACTTCGGCTGCTTGTAAACTGAATCCGGTAATACTTCTGTTTTTCAGTAGCTTCAAACAAAGGGTCTCCACATAAACACAAAATAAAAGGGGGCTGAGGGGACAGCCCTGGCGCACCGAACGCTGCACGCTAATGGGGGCCCCCAGACTCTTGTTAACGATCAATTTCGTCGTGCAGTTCCGGTACGCCAGGGCCACACCCTCGCGAATAACAGAACCAACGTTAACATGGCTTAATACTGCAAACAAAAGTTCATGGGCAACGCAGTCAAAAGCCTTTTCTAAATCGATCTGAAGAATAGCCACCTGACCATTTGTGTCATCACAGGTTTCTAAGACAATGCGCGCAACGTGAATATTTGTAAAAATAGACCGCCCTTTAATCACGCAGGTCTGATGCGGACCAACTAAGTGATGAATCACGGTCTGCAGCCTTCGCGCCAAAATCTTCATAAAAATTTTGTACTCAACATTAGTGAGTGCTATCGGTCGGTATGCTGTCACCAGTCGTAATCTGTCTGTGTCGTCTGTTTTGGGAATCAGCACAGTATGGGACGACCCATAGGACGGAGGCAGTGCTTTGACTTTAAAGGTTTCGTTAAAGATTACCCTCAAGACCGGGGAAATTACATGTTTAAATTCTTTGTAGAATGCCGCGCTGAACCCGTCCGGTCCAGGCGACTTTCCTGGGTTTAAACTATCTATTGCTTGCTCGACTTCCTCTTGATTTATCTGCTGTTCTAATCTGTCTTTAGTTTCGTCGTCCAGACGCGGCATCTCGGCTAGAAACGCCTCCTTAAATGTGATAACATCTACCGGGTGCGATGCGAAGAGCGCCTGGTAATGCTCGAAAAAGGCTCCTTTGATGTGATCGATGTACGTTTTTGAAACACCTCCCCATTCTATTTCGTTAATGTGATTTCTTTCGGCACGGGTTTTTTCCAAACCAAGTGCTCGTTTCGTTGGCGCTTCCCCTGCAGCCATGTTTTCTGCCCTTGCCCTCACCAACGCTCCCCGATAACGTTCTTCTTTGATTATCTCTAGCTTTTGTTTGGTTTTTCTTATGCCCTCCATCCATTTACCAGGCGCTCGGCATTCCTGTTTTAACATCGTCTGAAGCAGTGTCTTTAGCTCAATTTCCTGTTGTTTTGCTTGATGACGTATACAAGTGGCTCTTTCTATTGCTTTTAATTTTAAAGTTTCCTTAGTGAGCTCCCACTGCTGCCATATCCTCATGTTGCTACTTGGTTCTATTTTTGCTACTTCTTCCCTTACAGCTCGGTTATAAAATTCGTCCTGAAGTAGCTTGTCATTCAACTACCACATTTCCCATGAAAAACCATTCCCCTTCTTAATGAATCCTATGCAGCATTGAACCAAACAGTGGTCAGAAAATGATACCGGCATAACTACATAACTATTGCATTTAGGTACAGTTTCCGCGGATGCATAAATGCGGTCTAGCCGTGCGTGACTGGTGCCCTCGAATCGTGTGTACCTTACAGCACGCGTTCCTTCAAGACACTCTGCTACATCCTCGAGGTTGCAGTTCACAATCATTCGTAACAACACTTCGGTGCTTTTGTCTCGGAAACCTCGGAGGCTTGTCTTGTCGCGCGCACTAAGGACACAGTTGTAATCGCCCATAACAATCAGCTGTCTGTCAGTGCGAAGCCGTTCTTCGACGCTTTCAAAAAACGTGGCTCGGTCATTAACCACATTAGGAGCGTAGAGGCAAACAATGCGCCAGTCTATGTTACTGAGCGAAAAATCGATGGACACGTGTCGACCCGACACGCACGAATGATGACCGTGTACATCTATTCCCGGCAACTTCTTAACAAAAAGAATACAGCCAGCCGATGTGCCTACCGCATGGCTAACGACGGCAAAATACCTAGACGTGAAACGTCGCACCATGCTCCCGGTCTCTTCCTCACCATCGACTTAGGCTCCTGCACTGCCAGTATATCAATATCTTGCTCCGTTATAAGTCTGTACAGCTGGCTTTGTTTTCTTTTACCTGCCAGGCCTCTGACGTTTAGGGTGGCGACTTTAAACGGAGTTGCAGAAGCCATTTTAACTTAGGAAGAAGAGACCGAAAGCACGGTGCTTACCTCCCGCGCCTAGCATGTCGCTAGACGATGCCGTCGCCGCCGGTGTCATCCGGCGCGAGCACGTGCTCCTGGTCAGGAGGCGCCTTGTCGCCGCCACGCTTCTCAGCCAGAACTTTTGGGCGCGGTCTCAGACCCGCCCGTCGTGCTTGGGGCGTCTTTGCCGGCGGTTCCCCGACGCTGGGCTCCGCTGCCTTCTCCCCGTCGGCCTTGGTCTCGGCGTGTGGCCGCTTCGCAGGTGTAGTCACGCCGACGTTCATGCGGGAGTCGTCCTTTTCGTCGTGGCTCTCGCTGGCGGCCTTCGTTCCACGTGCACGGACGAGCTCGCTCCATCTTTGGGCGTTTCCACAGGCGTCGAAGATGGGTCAGTAGCTGGCGACCCGCTCTCCTGAGCCACAGCCGTGTCGGTGTTGCTACTCGCAACAGCTGGCTGCACCGCCACCCCCTCCGCTTTGCCCGTGTCGTCGGCACCGCTCGCTGCCTCCTCTGCTTCGACGACGTCCATCAGTTCTGCGGAGACGCTCGCTGCTACATGCCCGGTGGCCGACGCGTAGGTACGAATGCAGTCAGCCTCCGAGTGTCCATAGCGCCGGCATTTCGAACACCTGGGCACCTTGCAATCGCGGCGAACGTGCCCCGTGCCGCCGCAATGAAGGCACTGCATCGGCCGCCCGGGAACCACCACGAGAGCCAACTCGCCAGCGACTCGTACCTGGTGGGGCAGGTCGTCCACCTTCACACCTGGCTTCAGTTTCAGAAGCACGGTCCTCGTGGTGGACCCCTTCTCCTTCATGCCGGCGACGCGCCAACGCTCCCGGGTGACCTCGGTCACGTTGCCGAACGCCGCGAATGCCGTACGGATGTCCTCGTCGGCGACGCCGTGAAGCATCCAGTGGAGGCGCAGCTTTACCTGATGGTCTTCTGGATCGAAAACAATGCAGCGGCGTCCCTTGACTTCCAGCTCCTTCGTGGCGGCCAGTTTCTTTGCGGCGTCAGCGGTGCTGAAGGTCACCGCCCACACGTGGTTTATCTGGTACGCCCCCAACGCCACGACGTCGGGGAGCGCACCAGCGTTGGCGAGGGCGTCCCTGAAGTCTTCGACCCTGTAGGGTCTCGCACGCACGTCCCCGTGCAGAAAAACCGTGTTTAAAACCACACGTCCGGTAGGCAGGGTAGGCAGGACGATCTCGTAATCCTTATCAGCGTCGCTGGCAAACCTGTTTCCGCGGCCGGCAACGGCCGCTATCGCCGCTCCGTGGGAGCTCATGATCCTGCGTCCGTCACGCTCGGTGGCCGGAAGTAGAATGGACTCACTCAGCCACGACGCGAGGCGGAGTGACACATTTTGTTAGCTTTTTTTTGACGGACTATAAACTAATACTTCCGTACCTTTGGCTGTGTAGACAGCTATGTATGAAACGGAGTATAGCATTTGTGATCGCCGCCTCCTTCCCGCTTCTGTCTTCCTTTTGTATTAGGTTCAATACTGTTGCTAGGATGCCTATTTCAGTCGATAGCGTAACACTTCTCTAAGAATAAATCATAAGTTGGGCACCGGACTAGCTCGCTATTCTTGTCCTAAATCTGTGAGCGACTTCTGATAACTTCTGAGCATGCAGGTATGGGATTACATAGACGGGCTTTTTTTATTGCTTTTCTCTATAAATATGGAGCAAGGATTAACATATTTGTTTTTTTCCTCTTCAGCTTCCCTAAAACCTGCCTTTAGAACAAAGTTGTGGACTTCAACGTTATCACGAGTCGCGCAACACCTGAAACGACCACCCTTCATGGTAAAGGCGGATATAGACTGGCCAGGGTTGCAGCCTGCATTCTACCCTAAATCTCTTATTGTGGACGCTTGCGGCTGGCAATAGCTTCTTTTTCCGCCTGTGAACATTTACTATTGTTGCCAGCAAAATTCAAGTTGCTAAAGAGATTTTTAGGTAACTTCAGACCCAGCAAGGCTCAGTGTTTTTTGGGGCAAATAAAAAAACTAAGCCGCGCTCTTTTGTAGATACATATTTCTTTACCCTGCTTTATATCACAACTGCTGGATGGGCCTTTTCGGGTGAGCAGGGCGCTGCCGAAACGTGGCATGACCGATAAATTGTGCATTGTCGTGTGGGGCATACAAGTGAATGCCATATTGGCGCATATAGAGGTACGGTATGGACATGCAGATGTGCCCCAAAGTAAGCACATGCATGGGCATGCAGGTGCGTGTGATGGCGATGTAGAATGGCGACGATGGTGTGTGCAGATGTTTGACTATACTGACCAGACAAACGTAGAGCATTCGGGTATAGTTGCATACGAATGTATGTTCATATAAGGTGCACATTTATGATGGCTTGAGACGTAGCGGGCACTGGTGCCAAGGAAGGGCCACAATATCTCCCATCTATGGTTGTGCGGCCAACGTGATCCTGACGACTGTAACGCGTAGGAGAGGAGCTGTGCGCATGCTCGTTACGCATATCGCATTTAATTACTCTTCGAACTGCCGAGAAAAAGACTGGGGCGGTGTCTTGAGCCGAAATAGTTTTACCTCAAGCGGTAAAGTTTCCTTGTTCTTGTGGAGTAGTGGACATCCTTCCTGAGAGTCTACATTGGGAGAGGCGCGTCCATCGCGCTTTTTGTTACTGAGAATATAGAATTACACTCAGGATAGCCCCGATACCGAAAAACATGGATCCAAACCTGCATAAAGGACGCAGAGAAGCTAGGGCAAAATACGTTCAACAAATCCTAGCCGAAAAAGAAAAGACACTGTACACAGACGCGGCTGCGTACCCGAGAGATTCTCGAGAAATCAGAAACAGAATGGTAGCAACGGCAATAAACTCTGCAGACAGCGAAATAGCCAGCGCATCATTCAAGGACTGTGCGGCCGAGGAAGCCGAAGAGGCTGCCATCGCCCTGGCGGCGGCGGAGGGCTACCGTATCCGAAGGTCTCTAACAATATTAACAGACTCGCAAGCAGCATGCCGAAATTACATGAATGGCAAAATAGGACGGAAAGCTCTACATATCCTTAAATTGGCCAAAATGCCACAAACCGAGGAACAACAACTGCAACACGTAATCATGTGGGTACCAGGACACACCGGGATCGCCGGGAACGTAGAGGCAGATAGGATTGCTCGAGAGCACACAAACCGAGCCTCCACTCAAACTGACCTCGACAACCCAGCAGCAGACCCGGTACCCCTGAGCTACTCAGACAATCTAAACTATCACAGGGGAACGCGATTCAAATATCCGCCACCCCATAACAGCCTACACCAACAACATGCAGTAGGCTGGAGGCTGCTGTAAACGGGGACTTTCCCCAATCTAAATACCTTAAGTAAAATCTACCCCACGCAATACAGCAGCAAATGTCCGTGGTGTGGAGAAAAACCCACGTTAATGCACATAACGTGGGTGTGTCTGAAAAACAAGGATCTAGCTGCAATAAACAAAAACCCGAGTGCGGAACAGTGGGAGGGGATGCTCTCTAGCGAGGACCCGGCCGTCCAGAGCGGATTGGTGCGGAGAGCCTCTACCTGGCGGCATACCTCAGTGGAGCCCTGGACCAGGGGCCCCAACCCTGTTAAGACGGGCTGCAATAACTCATCGGAAGATGAAGAAGACAGTCCGCGACCGCTAATAACAATTTTAATATCAAATATAAATAAAGTTTTTCCTCCTCCTCCTCCTCAGTAATTTCAAAGCATGCTTGGCACACACAGCTGCTAGAGCTGTGTTTAACATTTAAGGCTCTGCCCAATCAGCACGCACTAATTGCATGTTCACAACCAAAGTCGAGCAACGTGAACATCGTTCTAAAATTCGAACAAAACAGTTCTAATATTTGCTCTGCAATAATTTATAGGAGAAAAGAGAAAGTTTTGTCTTAATGACGTATGTGGATATTTAATTGGCTAGAAGACCTGATAAACTTTTGCTGCTCCAATTTACAAAGCATGTTTATTCCACCAAGTCACAAGTTGAAGCTCCAGTTTTTCTTTAATATAGCCACTCTCGACCAGCTGGTAAATATAATGATACTGGAAGCCATATCTTTCTTCTCTACTTCAAAAATATTTGGAACCGTTACGGCATTTCCTGGAAATATTTACGGCAGCAAGGGCATTTTTTCCATCCTATTAAAGCGAATAATATGTAAACCAGGTATTACAAAATATTTCGCAACTGCAGCTTTTAGGCAATGTTAAACTGCCGTCTATATCTTCAATTTTGTAGACTTTGATTGCTTCCTCGCAGAGAGAGATGCATTGATTCGCTTGAAAAAATTGTGCGTCGGGGCCCTATTGATTTAACTACAATCCACACTGTACTTTTCAACACTTCTTTTTTTTCTTCTTTCGCTTTTTATTTCTCGAGCTTTCTGGGTGGCCAGAAGCACTTTAAAAACCTTTTAGCAGCTTCACTTGCGTTTCATGCAAATCTGACGCTTGCAATTTATGCCAGATATCCGACAAAAGCCGCTGGCCAGGAACCAAGAACAAGACAATTTCGCTTGGACGAAAACTGCGAGAAAGAGGAAGAATGAAGTAGAAGCGTTCCCAAGCGCATAAACGCAATAACAGCTGCATAGAAGCTAAGGCACTCAAAGCTGAGGTTCAACCGTACAGGGAGGAGAAAAAAGGCTTAGAAAGGGCCGGAAACGTTTCTAGGGGTTCCAGCCAGGTGTGAGGTAAACAACGCCACGCCAAGGGCATTCGCAGCTGTTTCTGGGCGAAAAACTGAAGTCATCGGAGAGGAATACGTAGCACCTGTACCGGAGCAGAATGATAGCGCGGGCAACGTAGGAGCAAAAAAGAAAATTGTAAAATGCAAGGAACTACAGATTGCGCTACATTTTTACATGCCGCTATTGCAGTTTACTTCCTCCCGGATACACACGCAACAGTACCGTGGTGAACTGCGAATTTTTCGTTCAATGATTTGGCAGTGCTTTCTATTATGACTCTTGTGACGGGGGCTTAGGTTAACGCTGAGGCGACGGCGAAACCACGGCGGCGACTGAGTCTCTCGTCTGTTCAGGTCAGGAGGCGCTCAGTCTGAGCGATGGCAGTGCGGCTACTTCTTCTTTTCCTCAGTAAATATAGGATGATGTCCTTCTTCTTCACACTCTCTTCATTTTTCTGTAAGGAATTCATGTGGAAAAGCTAATGACCGTCTCTAAAGTTGTATTTACATTATGCATTTTTAATTAAAAAATGGCTGTGGTTTAGCGCTGGTTAAACCTGGAGTGACGCGATAGCTACAGCTGGCCGCGTGGAATTCGCTCAGTCGAATGGCAGTCAGTCTTTCGCCGCTCCGTTTCGCTGGGCGTTCCTTCATCTTCGTTCCTGTACGCGGATTCACTCTCTCCCCTCTCCCCCTCTGCCCCCCCCCCCCCCCGCCACCACTCGGTTTCGCTGGCGCGCCGCGCCACCGGCAGCACCTGCTCCGCACCACGTGGCCAACCACGTGACCTGCCACGGCGCCGCCACGGAGCTCAAGCGGTGCAACGGAGCTCAAGGGGTGACACACTGAATGCTCGAAATGCCAGCGTACTGTAGCTATCCGCTACAAAACAAAAGAGAAACACTAACAGTTGACTAGAGTCCTGATCCCGGTGTCTGCAATAGCGCTTAACGAAATAGAAATTTCACATGCACTCAGTGTTCTTTCCCACCACTTTTTCTCGCCACGAAACAGTTTTGTTCCCGGCATAAAGCCTCACATGGCGCTGAAATTGAGCCATGGGAGGGAGGGGGGGGGGGGATAATGCTGAACTGGGAACAAAAAATATAAAGAAGAAAATAGTTTCTTAGATATAAGGCGTACGGTTCCTTTGCACTCATGCGAGGAGCATGCACTGCACTCTTGGCTCGACTAAGCCTACATGGGAGGAAAAACGGAATAAGCCGTCCTCTAGCGCACTGCCTTTTAGTGGCAGGGTATGCTGCTCAAGCCCTGAGGTAGATATCAATCAGTAAAAATAAGGGATACGTACGGCTGGCAAAGAAAACAAAAAACAACAACGGAGGTTTAAATCTCCAATATTTGCAAACCTCAAGACCTCCGGTGTCAAGTTTAAATACACCCTTCCATTGCTAACTGCATCACGTTAGTATACTTTGGGGTGGGAATATATGACTCCGTTGCCAGGACTAAGCACCGATTATATTTAACGATCGAAATCTACGCCGGGACGGCGGAGCATACCCTGCCTCTAAAAAGAAGTGCGCTAGAGCAAAGCTTAATCTCTGTATAGTTTAGTTTGGTTTATGGGGGTTTAACGTCCCAAAGCGACTCAGGCTATGAGAGGTGCCGTTGTGAAGGGCTCCAGAAATTTCGACCACCTGGGGTTCTTTAACGCCCACTGACATCGCACAGCACACGGGCCTCTTGAATTTCGCCTCCATTGAAATCTCTCTCTATAGTGTCATATTGAGTAATCCCTGTTCAGAGTGTACAGCTTTGCAGAAAACACCTTTTTCATGGCACTGCTTTCTGAGCGAGAGCGCCCGACTAACTTGCATTTGCGTACTGGTTAGTGTACTGGGGTTACACAGACGAAAAGTCTGTGCACCCTCATGAAGTAAAAATTCAGAGGGAACTTTGTTGACCCAAAGTGCGGTGAGGCGAAAGCATTTAGGGCGGTGTTCCTGTTTGTGTCACTGATGTGGGGTTAGAATGTTAATTAAGTACACAACTGTTTGTGAAACTTAAATGCTGGAGACACTGGAGGGCGTTTAGAAGGCGTCCGTCTGATTCGACGCGGGTTCGATCCTGGTCGAATTTCGATGGAGGCGAAGTTCTAGAAACCCTAGTACTGTGCGATGTCAGTGCACGTTAGAGACACCCAGATGGTCGAAATTTCCTAGCCCTTCGGTACGGCGTCCCTCATAGCTTGAGTCGCTTTGGGATGTTAGGCCCCCATAAACACAAACCGTCCCCTGTTCTAAATTCTGTGTTCAGCTTTATATTTTATTTCTTGACTTGGTCGCCCCCATTAACATTACTTTGGTGTGATTCTCAGTCAAAACAAAATGGAAACAAATAGACTTCCGAGCAGCGAACTACAATCTGCATTAACGGCAACAGAGGCGATGGTCCTTTCCTGCCTCGAAAAACTCTAAAATAAATGAAGCTTGGTGGAAATTGCGACTGCAAAACGCAATCTGCGTTTTCTCTTCTGTCACCAGAAGGTAGCAACATTCAGAACAACTACCTCTATGGAGCCTGAAAACGCATAGCTCTGCGCAGTACAGAATTTGGGATTGAGCTTTGAATTTTACATGATGTCGACGAGTCGGCAGTAGCGAAAAGGGAGCACTAGCTTTGCCTTCCACGAAGGAAACGTGAAACACGTAACGCATGCCCTCTATATACGGTACGTCTTAGTTGCACTGTCATTTTCATTTCTTAGTTTACCGCTGCTACTCTTAGCTCCCAAGGAATCTTGGGAATCAATTCTCGTTAACTCTGCGGAGTGGCGCTCGTCGAGCTGGTAAAAATCGCTTATCGTCACGCGTTTCTATACACACGTAAAAAAAGCCCATTGAAGGCCAAACGATTCCAGTGCCCTTTTTATGCACAGGAAACACAGTTTTGAAAGCAGAACTTTTCTGTGCGGTCGGGAAGCACGTCGCTTACGTTCGAAATTATTGATGCGTTGCAGCTGCTGAACCCTATAAAAAGCACGGCTGTGTTTAGTGGCCAGCGAAAAATATTAGGATTGCGTGGTATTCAAACAAGAACCAATGTGTACTCCCTAAAAACTTTCTAAAGTATCGGCGTGCCCTAGAAGCCAGTGAAGCCTAATGTTAAGAGTTCCTCCCCTTCTGAATGGGAGTGTCAGTTGTCTGTTCTCTTTGATAAGTGTAACCGCATAGACAGGGCGTGGTTGCTTTATTTAGGCATTATTTGAGCGGAGTGACTAAACTGTACCATCGGCTTTTTTTCTCATTTTTTTCGCAAATAAAGGCGCTGTATACATTATGACGAACTGCTTTTGTATTAACCTGTCTGGAAAATATCTTTGATCTGCCGTACGGCGAATATCTTTTCCGAATATAGACTAAATTTCGGCGTTTTAAATGCATGCTCCACGTGCCGGCTGCTCAGATGTGCAAGAAAGAATAAGTATGGCATATGTTACAAAGAAGCAGATGACTATTTGTTAGCGGGTGTTTATGAGTCTGTGGATATAACTAAAGATGTTAAAATAATGCTACTAAATGGGGCATAATTGACGAATGCTGTAATGTTTATCTATCGAGAACCTCGATTAAGATGTGTCTCGCGGCACAGGGGACCTCTTAACCTAGAGATTATCGTCTGTAAGTTCAACTAGAAGCGTACGAATTGGGATTCTTCATTACGCGAGGTTTTTTACAACGTTTACAGTACGGCAACAAACAATGCAGTCAGAGCGAGTGGACTGGACTGACGCCTACAACTGAACACGAGCGTCTGATTATCTAATGTGAATGATCAAAAATGCGTTCAGGTATATGACGGTTTATGGAATTCAGCACGACATTATAGAGCAAAGAGGGCCTTAGTTGCAATATGAGTGCGGAACTTTCCTACCAGGGATGTCCTTCCCAAAAAAACGGCAAGCATTCCATGTAACAACATACACTTTCTGGTCTTTCACACAATGAATCACAGTCTCCATGCGACTAGCGAGAAAAAAAAAAGAACGAAGGAAGCGGACACTACGAACCCTGCACTTCCATTATATTCAGTGTTCGAAGCGTCTTCTTCAATCGGCCCTAGTCTCTTGTCGCTGGTGGCATGTTTTTCTGTTTTAAAAGCCGCCAACTATACGAGACGTGTGCTCTCAACAGTACAAATTTTCACCTTTTCAACGTGTTCTCTTTACAGCGAAAGCCGTGCTGCTGAACCTCCCCTTCCCCTTAAAACGTGGTGCCTGTTGAAGCCATCCGCCTTCATCCCAAGTGAGGAGCGTCATCGACGAGAAGAAACCTCGCCGCAAGCTCACCATCGCGCCTCCTATAGCCAAGGAGCCGCTAACCACCGCGACCCTCGACCATGATCCCACTGTCCCACCCAAACCTCACCTACATACTCTTCAGAAGCCTCATCCACCACCGATTCAACCAAATGCACACTCCACAAGCGCCCTCCACCCGCAACCTGCCTAAAACTATTTTAACAAGCGCTGTACACACTCGAAGCTCACGCAACAGCTGGACCAAAAAGCTGCAGCGAAACCAGGCTCAAAGGCACAGTGGGAAAGTCAGCTGCCCTCCAACATACCCACCCCCAATCGTGCGGAGACTGCTCGCTGCCCAATGTCACCCTTAATCCGCATCCGCCGAACTCCCTTTTCTGAAAAATTCTGTCGCGTGCGTGAATCCCCGGCTTGGAGCAAAAGCATAAAGCAGAATAAAAGCATCGTAGTAATCACCGAGTGTAAACCTAACTGATTTCCTACAATTTCCGCACCAGATTACTGATGGACGCATAATCTTTTTTCCTTCCCTTTTAGTGTTCTAGACACCTCGGAATTTATAAGCTAAACGTAAAGATGCGAGTAGATGATATTTAAAGCAAAATTTTCAGACGGAAAGCTATAATTATGGCTATAGGCGGCCCTCTGTTGATGTATTTATTTATTTATTTATTTATTTATTTATTTATTTATTTATTTATTTATTTATTTATTTATTTATTTATTTATTGTACCCTAAGGGCCAAAGGCATTACAGAGGGGAGTGGGTTTAGGATAAACAACAATGAAATAGAATACAGTGAAAATAGGTATTACAAAACAAATTTCCTCCAGAATAAAACAAATAACATCTAGAAAACGTAAATAGTATAGAAACAATGTATACAATACAGTGGAACCAGATAAAACACAATCAACTTTCTTCGGAATAAACAATATTAGCTACAGCGTCATGAAAGATTTTATTATCAGGAATGGCTGCAATATCGGGGGGGGGGGGGGGTGGGGGGGGGGGGGGAAGGCGTAGAAGCAGCCCCCAGACCCAGACTTGAAACATCCATAGAACAAACAATGTGTAAGCGTTTTGTTCTTTGCTTTGGCTCGCCAGACATTCCTCTTGGCGTACATAAATACCAACGTCACTTACATTTTACTTTTCCGCTCGCTGACAATTTTCTGTTCACTCTCTTTTCTTTCTCCTTAGTGCACAACCAAGAAGCCAGCGTTATTGGTCGAATCAATCATCAGACCGAGAGCGGCTGAGATGTGTTACAGGCACGTGCACAATTTAGCTGTGCTCTGTTGAGCAAACACTCTGGCCTGGATTTATCCATCTCTCAAACTACGCAACGGTATGTCACTCGCTGCTGACTGACCTAGAAATTCGGCTTCAACTTATTATTTTTGCTGTCTTCGATGCTCGCAGTGCAGAATTACTGGCGGCATTGTTTCTCGCTGCCTCAGCTACAGTTGTATCAGGGTTGTTTTTGACTCCTATGGCACTGTCGTGCGTGTAGCTCTTCGATGTCGCTGGCAGTATTATGTGGCATGTGATTTTAATACACCGCAGACGCAACCTCTCAGTGAGCACCTAATTGATATAGCTTTTGTACCACTGAGTGCGGAACACATCGTTGCATTCATTGCGTAAGGAGGCGTGACCTACGGTAATGGATACGATTAACGAGCAGGAACCCAATCCCTCTCCCGAAAAAACAAAAAATCGGTTCAGGTAGTCAGGACTCCAAACTGCTCGAACGAAAAAAATAAGAAAAAAACTGAAAGAGGACGACCACAGGGTTTTGAATAAGAACAAGTATAATACGTGAAAGCAGTTCAAATGAAAGCCTGCAAGATAGATGCATTATGGTCGCAGAAGCCGCATCATCGGTCTCTTACGAACTTCATTAGGTTATTCAACCTTTTTCATTTACATAACCATACACCTTGTTTCATGCACATAAACATGTGTCTGATATGCGCTAGGGCGAAAACAGCGCTAAAAAAATATATGTGTACCCTTGGTGCTCATCGGGAGTAAAGTTACATAGGCCCTTTCCGTGCTAAATAGTCTGTTAGCTTCGACGAAATATTTTCAGCAAGAAAAGAAGCTATGTTTTATTGTAAATAATTTTAAAGCAGGATTGCAATGAGGAAAAAAAAGATATTTATTGCTCATGTATGGCCCCTTACAAGCAGGTCCAGAACGCTGGTTGGCCGATGAGGTACGACCAAGGCAGATCATGTCGATATGAAAGTGGGAGCAATCCTGAAATGATGAGGGGATGATGCCCTGCCACAATTGTCACTTCCTTGCCGCGGGGAAAGTGAAAAATATTAGCGTTTTTTCTTTAATCATATAGTACTGTAGCTTAAACAAGAAGAAAGTATTGTTGGCGCTGGCAGGTATAGAGCACATAGAATGTGGCCCGCTAAATACAGCACAATACTGGGTAACGGCGCTCAGCTCGTCATTGGTTACCCGCGGTACTTATGAGGAGCGGAGAGTTCTCATCTTAAGGTTTCATCTACTGTCTGTGTCTATGCTTTACAACTCGCCAAGCTCATCAAAATACGCTCTGAATGCCTCTCCAAGTGATATTCTCAGTGAAGTTTCGGTTGAAATAATGGTTCAATCAATAGGCGTAATATTTTATGCTATTCGAGCACCTCGGCAGACACAAATTACATGGGGCACTTAACGCAACTTACGTGCGAGTTCTGCGAAAGTATCGCAATGCTATTCCAACTCTACTGCAATTCCGTTCAAATTCTCTTTTAAGTTTATTTCGGTTCTATTTCAATTTTGTTCTAATTCCATTCTAATTCTCTTTCGTTCCTGTGTTCTTGGTGCAATTATGAGTACCAGCACTCACTATCTGGTAAACGCTTCGTAATTTCCCGCCTTTAAAAACATTACACCGTTTTGACGAATTGCGGGCATTTTGAGGCCTCCACTTTTTGCCGACATCAGCCTTTCATCTCAATGAGGCATCTAATGTCTCATCGTTACATTTGCGTCATGACTAATTTGCGCAATATTTGCGCATCGTTAACATTTGCGTTATTTGATTGAAAAATTGTTTTTAGTGTATCTAGTGTGAAAGTAGTCCAGCCCTATTGAATGATTGCGGACGAAAACTCATCTGGCAAGCGCTCATCCCCGATTCCTGGCTCCACTCCTCTCTCTCTGTCCGCGAAACGGACTAATACGAAAGAGTACCGTATTTTTCAAGTCCCGTTCCAGATCAGTGTCATAGAGTCTTCGGGTTAGTTCGCTGATATTATAGACGTTTCAGAAAAATAAACATCTCACGCCGTAACTGTCTTCACACAGCATGTAAAAACTGCGACGACTCAGGCAGGGCCTCTAGTACAATAGAGATATCCGGACCGACCGCTTGCGTCAGGGGAATGCGCTTTCACACTTTAGTTTAAGTGCTGCCGGTTCTATTTTGATTAAAAAACAACACAGGGTGTGTTCCACTTATGCTTCTCTGTTTAACTAGGGGCACCTCCCTGACCGGTTATAATCTGTACTCTACTTTAAATTTATATAGCCTATTACTATAGAAATCTATAGCCCTTGGTTTTTAATACAAAAGATAGGAAAACTAGGACGTCTCCCAATGAATTGCAGTCTGGAATGCAAGGCTGAAAGTGGCGAATGCATAGAGTCGGAGTCAAAATTCTCTCATCCTCACCCAAGTTCCGAACCGTGCCGCGCTGCATGCCCGCGCCAGCTGACAATGTAATCCTGAAGTCCAGACCGGCTCACTGTTCGACCCTAGACACCAGGAGTGCATCGCCAGATGGTCCACGCATGCAGCGAGGCCCGATTCGGAACTTAGAGGAGCGGTCAGTAACTACTGACCCTGACTGTATCAAGTGCGCCACTGTCAGTTTTGCATTCGAGAATACAGATCAATGGGAGACATTGTTCATTTCACATCTTTTGTAGTGCTTAGCAAAAGCCGATGAACACTCGCTGCTGCTTCATTTCTGACACAAGCCTGGTAATTTAGATAAAAGAGTGCAATTCAAATTACAATCCACGTGTGCGTGTGAACTCACCTTGCTCGGCGGTATAAAAAAAGATGTCAACTTCCCTGAACTAATAACTCCATCATACAAATTACAGGTTTTCTTTGCTTAGCTGATAGGTAGGAGAGCAATTTCTATTGCGCGCAGTATATTTTTTTACTTCATGTTACAATAAGACACTCAACATCTACAGACAGTCGTAGTTTGTTGTATGCGACGGCGATTAACAGCTCAGGAGGCTGCCTAGCAGGAGCCTGGCTGGCAGTAAACCGAGGGGAGGAAGAAAGGGGCATGTAAGATCAAGCAAGTGGAACACTTTGTCGAGTACAAAACTGATGTTTCTTTACCGCTTTCCGCTGGCCTGCGGAAAAGCGTATATAGTGCCGACAGGCAGATGTGCAAACATACGTTTGCAGGAACATGAAAACTCCCTAGGAGGAAGTGATACTACTAAGCATATGGCTCTTCATTGCAGCAGCTTCTAAAATCGCAAAAACACTGTGCCGTTGTTTGAGTCTGTCACCATTTTGGGGAAGTGAAAGACCCGATATGAACGGGAAATCTCGGAATCCTTTCAAAATAGCAGTCAGAGAAATAACTGTGTAAGTGACACGTCGCTGTGTCAAACGCGCCAGGAACGAGCCTGCCTAGAAGACAGATAATAGTGATCCAAGGTGTCATCAATGCGCGTGTCATGTGAGTGTTTCAGGATGCGCTTGCGTTGGATGTTTTGTGCGGCAGTAGAATGTTTCAATAAAGCACAGCTGCATGTCCAGCACTCGTCTCTCTCTAACGTCTCGTTTCTCGTGTATGTGTCTTTGCATCCGCTGGTACACACATTTTTTCAGTAAACCGAGCCACCACCGAGAAGAAAAATCGACACGTATCGAGTTCAAACTCATGATATTAATACTTTTATTCAAATATCGATTTATGCACATTATATAGTTTCACTCAGTGTACTGCGTTTTTTTTTTGTCAACCAACTACGGTATAATGCTACGTACAGGAGCCGTAACCTCTTACCCAAGACTGATGCTCTTAACTACACCTGAGGACACTAATATTCACAGGTTTCGCGTCAATCTCTCCACCGCTGAAAAAACGCACCAGGATGTGTACAAGGCGGATCCTAACCTCACGGCTGCATGAAACTTCGGCAGACAGCATGCGTGTTCTCCACCGCAGTAAAAATTCGCAGTGATGTCAAAATGCGTGTACGGCCTGAATTGTCATTGTTTAATAAATGCTGCTTTCCTTCGGCTCTACACTGAATTCCGTCTAGCTTTTCAGATACTATATCAGTTGCCCTACATGCTAGGAATAGGAAGAAAACAGCAGTCATCGAGGCATGCCCCTGCTATGATGCATTGTTTGTGCGACTAGAACAAACAGGAAGGAAGAAACTCACAAGTATCTTCGTTATTCAAAAAAAACAGCAGAGAAGTGGGCCCGACTTTTTTTTATTGCATAACCAGCCCTCACGACGCCTCTAAAAGGCCACACAATGGCAAGATTACACGTGTTGCATTAAACATGTACTGCATCAAAAGTTGTAACACGTTGCAGTAATATTGTGGCACCTTGTTTCCCTTTGTTAGTAGCGCACCGTTTGGTTTTGTTTTTTTACACTTCGCGCAGACCACTGTTGACATGCAATAATGAGCAGACTGGACGCTGAAGCTGGCTGAGAGAACACGCAGCGCTAGCCGTTGTTGGTGTTGTTTCTGCCTCTTAAAGAATGGCAAATGCCTGTGGGGGATTGGCCAGAGGTTGGTGCAGAACAACACAGAAGAAAAATTTACCCAGAAGCAGCTGAAACGGTTCTTAGATAAAGATGGAGGACTCAGGGAATGTGAGCAGTGAGTTTTGAACGATCGTGACGTGATAGGAATAGAAATGAAGGAAACAAAGATATTCAGAAAAACAAATTTTGAGAAAAAGGTAAAAGTTCATTGCCTTGGATAGCATGTACTGCTTGAACGTTATTGGAATTTTAAACGTTCGTAGTCCACTGCACAAGGGATGGTCTCATGGCTCAGGGTGTAATGAAGGTCGAAACTTTCAAAACAGGTAACGGTTGAAAATCGGCTCAAAGTCAGCATTAATTTTGGCTATTTTATCACAGATGTAAATAAGCAGAACAATATTTCTGTACTGTGGCAGTATATCCAGTCTGTGTTTGTGTTATTATCCCAGCGCTTCCTTATCCCAGCGTTCACTGAGGACCTCCAATCTGGCAGTCTTGTTGCCATAAGTAGCATAAAAGGGTTGTCACACAACTTCTGCCCTAACCTTTCGACCAGGTTCAAACTTGGCACTCGCGGTAATACAGGACTTACTACGTCTGCCGCTATGGGTGAAGGTGGCGCTTGTGAACTTCCAAGAATCAGTTACTCTACACATAAATACCCCGAAGGCAGAAGACTGGGCAGCCGTCCCCGTTGCTCATTTGGTAGAGCGCCTGACGCGAAACTCGGAAGTCGTGGGGTCGGATCCCACCTGCGGCTTGTGGCTGTTTTTTGCTTCTGCTTTTATTAATCTTTCATTTATGAACACTACAAATTAAAGAAAAACATCCCCTTTTCTTCTTGGTTTCAGTGACTGTTGGCATCCGCCATGTAAGTCATAAGAGCACCTCTTTCCGTTCCCTTGTGTAGTGAACGCTTCCTCACAGAGTTCGTTATTTCGAAGATAAGGTTTCACTGCATTCCGGTTACAAGAAAACTCAGGTAGCCGAGGTATCCATGCTTCCAATTAGCGAAGCTTTGAGTATGGTGCATAAACCATAACCGATGCGCAAAATGAAGCGATTTTTACGAGACTTTATAGAAATACTTATATACTTTATATAATAACCGCCCAAGGGCTTTCTATTCCTAAATAGAATTTTTTTCCATAAATTAGATAGCTCGAAAAAGCTGCAAGGGGAAGCTTGAAACACCAACCACCCCTGGTTACATATGGCAGCATTAGCAAACAGACTTGTGGTACTTGCGGGCAGGGACTTATGAAGAATGCAGACTATTCGCAGAGTAGAACAGCAATTTTTGAAACGAAAAGCTTCACGACGTCAGCGTTTCCAGCCATCAGCGGGGCCGCAAGTTTGGCGTTGAATGCAGCTATAGAGGTCGAACAAGGAAATGACGCCTCTCATATCTCGGTGGACATTTGAACCGCGTCGTAAGCGAAGGAAAATGAAAGTTGGTTTAAGAAAAGGAAATAAGGCCTGGCTCGTCTAGCGCCATTTCTTTTCCCCAAAAAAATACCAATTTCTTTTTCAGTTTGGCTTTCTGAAATTATCTTCTGGGTTTGCGCTTCCTTTGGAACCGTATTTGGTTCCACATCTCCGCATACAACAATACAGTTATCCGCATACAGTTATCAATATGAACGAAGCTGTAATAAATGTATACTGTTTTGTGTAAGCGCCTTTAATGTCGTTTCGAAGAAAGCAAGATGTCTAAGAAATAAAAAATGCCTACTGCTGTGTACGTGTCATTATGTCTATCTATTGAAACCGCCAATCGCTCGTCCACAAACGTGGCCAGGGAGATGAAGTTTTCGCTTCCGACGCGGGTTAACCGGATCTAAACCAGCAGCAATTTTTTTAACTGCACACACAAGGAAATACAACAGAAAACGCAATGCAATACATAAGCTAGAATATACAATGAAAATTAAGAAACACCTGTTTAGAAAAAAAATGGGGCAGGTCTCAACGTCCTCTCGTGAATATTCTGGGCAGTAATATGCTTAATGAACATGGCATATGTCGTCGTTTCCCCGCTGCTCTCTACCTACAAAAAAGCTGACAGGCATTCATTTTTCACTTATGATTGTCGGCGCTCAGCAGAAGTGTTATGTTTCTTAAATAATTATTTCCGCTTGTTAATAACAGGTGGGTTTATCTAAATTCTGCATGACTCGCGGAGGTCTCTGTGTCATTGACTACGTATGCTGAAGAATTTTAAGATTTATGCCTTTATTATCATTCGACGAGAGTGCCTGATGAACGAGTGGTACTGAAATCTTAAAAATGATAATTGCTAACAAAAGCATACGTATTACTCTCATGTGTGGGTGGGTGGTCAGTGCGGTCTCAGTTCAGTTGCGGCGGTCGTCTGGTCGTCGTGTCTTCTGGAGAGGGTTTGTAGCGGGGCGGAATGGCAGCGTCGGGCATACCTGGCAGGCTGGGGAAGCGCCGGCAGGTGCCAAGCCACTAACACTCTACAGAAGTTAGCAGGCTCGTAAGCTCCGGGGCCGGGATGATGATGGCCACTAAGCATCTCCGCCAAATGTTACATGACGGCAAGCCGAATAATTAGGCGTGATGACAGATAGCGATGATATGGTTTATTGGCTGCGGGCGTAGCACAAGCGCTTCTGCCCCACCTTTGCCCGCTTCATCGTCTTCTAGTCCGTCATAATATTAAGCAAAATTCAGCGTCATCTATTCAGTAGTGATGCCAAATAACGATTTTGTAAATTGAAAACGTATTAATTTCATAGAAGGAATGCAGAGTAGTTTATAATCAACATAAGGCATCATCTTCGATACTGTCATGGTCGCAAGAAATATTTTGAAGCTTGCATATCTTAGCGGTGATATAAAGCCATAGGTTTAAATTTTTTAGAAAATTTCATTGAAGTCATGATTTCAGACTATCAGTATACATTAAATATAACAAGAACGGAAGAACACCGCGTTGCAGTGCTTTCATTGCTGAAAACAACTAACAATGAAAAAAATTGTATATCTTTTGCTGACCAGTGCTCCGGAATGGTTATGTCTTTGTGACGTTTAATAACTTTCTCACTTTTTCTGACTTCTAAGAAAAAAAAGACTGCAGCGCATATTTCCGCTATTGCTAATGCGGGCGTTGGGCTTTAATGGGGTTATGGTAACAGCGAGCATGACGCATAAACGCTTCGACCCGCATTTCCATGTGAAACACGAAGTGAAGTGCAAAAGTCGAGGCATTCATGACAATAGTCCTACCTTCCGCAAAACCTTCATTTATCATCTGTGCGTGTAAAGCTCTTCCTGCGAGAGGGTAACTGCATTAGGGCTCTAGGCAAGTAGTCTATTGCTGTTATAAATATTCTCCGGACCAGCCCGTTGAAGACAATTGAACGTGCAGAACTGAAACGCTTACATAATACTTGAATAAAAGCGTGTGGTAAAATCTGTTGCTTTTTAAACAATAATAAATGGCAATCAGTTGGCCGCAATAATCAATGCAATGCCACTGTTAGCACTAAAAATCTACTTTTAGTTTAGGAGAATTATCAGCTTAACATTTCAGAGAAAAATTGCTCGCCAATAACAGATTTAGGCTGCACGCGAATCCAAATAAAGAAAAGTTAAAGAAACCCTCAGTCTTCCAAAGTTAAATCGTCTATTCGTATGACTTGATTTCTATGTTGCCACGAAGTTTGCATGTGGAAACCTCATGTACCCCAGAAAAAGTGCCCCGAAAAATTATTTTATCGACCGTGGTTGCACAAAATATAGATGCCATGAAAGACTAAAAAAAATTGTCCGTTTTTGAGCCTACCTATCTTTACGACGCCGCGACTGATCGGCGGTGTCTTGGCGTAGGCTTACTAACGTGCACTGACATCATTAACGTGCGCTGACATCGCACAGCAGTGCACGTTGAAGATCCCCAGGTGGTCGAAATTATTCTTGAAACATCCACTACGGCCCGTCTCTCTTCCTTTCGTCTTTCACTCCCTCCTTTATTCCTTCCTTTACGGCGTGTTTCAGGTGTCCAACGATATATGAAACAGATACTGTGCCATTTCCTTTCCCCAAAACCTCCTTTTCCGAATTTCCTTCGTCATTGTTGGCCTTAGCAACAGAGGATTCTACGTAGAAGCCAATAAAGCAGCGTCTGCTCTATTGATCGCTTGGCGACGCTTGATCAGTTGGCTGGAATTATTTTGTTTTTGACGGCGGCGTAAAACAGTGAAGCTGCTGGTTCGAACGGCAGCGATATCATAGACCAAACCTACTTTAAAAAGAAATAAAAACACCGAATTGTTACTGCGGCCGGAAGAGAAAGTCGCCAAAGGCCAAGATTGCAAGAAAACTACTCTGCGTGCTGCTGCTAGAACATTATGAATGTGGGCGCCACAGACCCGCATCCGAGCTCTTCAGGCTCCGCTCTCACCGCGTGTGTGGGAAGTGGCTTCATCGGTGGACGCTATAGATGTGCAGTCAAGTTCTTTCTACGCTTCTGTTAGTACGCGACAGGCAATTAGTACCAACTGAAAAGGTCGCCATATGTTGAAAGAGGTCGCATAGAAACGTTACATTGAAAAGGACGCCAAAGACTGCAACCGGGGTGCCTTTAGGACACGTAAGTGATGTGGTCAATGTTTGTTGCGTTTTCTTGAACTTCATTTGCTCGCTTGTTAATTATTTTGTGCACATCGTTTTTTTTCACTCTATGTTTTGTTGGAGTCCTAGAACCATACTGCAGACGAACGCAACCTCTGGTTTTTCAATTTTATGAACCTCAAATTTCTGCTGAAAAATTTTCTTTTTATACTAGGCATGTCAGGAACACTGCGTCATCGTAATACAAAAGCTCTTATTTTACGAAGGAAGTTTCTAACCATATCTTCACTTATAACATGCCTTTAGCTAGAACAATGGGTGTTAAAAAAGCCTTCTGTGACACTTTGTTAACTTTGCAGGCTTTCGGCATATTTCAAGGGGAAATAAATAGTCGAGAACAAAAGATCTTGGGATATAACAGCGGAGTTTTGTGAGCCTAGTCATTACATTATTTCTAATATGCTGAAGAAATTTCTTCACAACAGGCCAAGCAAAAATATTTTTGCTCAAGGTTGCATGCCCCGGAAATAGGCAACTTTAAGACCACCGCAAGCGGAAATTAGGCGCACATTATAATATAAAGACCAGCTGAACATGACACATGACAATCTCTGCGTACTTCAAATGGCCTTTCTGTCATGCTGATAGCGTCAACGCAATAGTTATATTATGTCTTTAATCGAAGTGAGGTCCCGAATACAAACAGGGTTTATTGTTTTCTATCCGGGTTTCCATTCAGTATTTCGCAGAGCGCAGCAATGTCCAGAAAGTGAACTCTAGAGTTGCCTTTTTTTATCTCTGTACGAGCGATACGGCACCGTTAGTTCACCCTGCCTTCAGCATGCTGTTATACTTGCTTTTCAAGGCACCTGGGACTTCCTATCGCGCGCTAATCTTATTTCTGTCAGTTTATCTGCGTAACAATTAATGGCTGACATGAAAATAAACAGATGTATACATTGTTGTCCCATGCCCGCGATTTCTTTACCTGTTTTTCTTTCCGAATAAAGGGCACAAAGGAGTTGCCGTTAACATATCGCCGAAGTTAGAAACTGTCCTCTATGTCTTTCTTTGCACTAACCTCTCAAGCCCCATAGTTGACCACTGACACTCTAATACGTGTAAGTGCGCACAATGGCGGCAGGACCGGCGTCATCTGTCTCCGCTTCCAGCGGTAACGAATGGCTGTAAGTCCGAGAAAATAGCCGCAGTCCAAGGGGTCACGACAGCGTCGATCCGTTGATTCAGCAGCAGCACTGGGGGGTGGCTCACATTCCGCTTCGGTCAGTGAAGAATGGACACGACCGGGGTAGCTTTCATCCACCTGGCACCGAGCTCCACGCCGTTGAGCCGAGATAGAGATTATTGGGGCGCGCTGAAGCATGTGGATTAGACGGGATGTGGAAGGGGAAAGACATGCGTAGTGTTCACGGGATATAACGCTAATTTGGGTGCCTTTCTCTCTCACTGCACCCAAGTAAACCTTAAGGAGCTCTCATAGAACTAGCGCACTAAGCGGATGAAGACAGTGTAGAAGGCCTCTTCATTTTCTATGTGTCTTGCAATGAAGGGACACACAATCATTACCCAGGTTCCGAGTGGCCGCGCTTAAATCTGAGCGGGATTATGTTCACTTCTTGCTCTCATATTTGTGAACGCTATAAAGTAAGGGGCACATTTTTTTAATGGCCAGAGGAAGCAGCGCGAAAAGAAGGAAGCTGACAGGACAGGCGCCGAACTACCAACAAATTACTGAGAGCAACGAGCAGTTTTTTTTAATGCCAGCCAGGACCCTCGTGACACCGTAAAAATAGTAGAAACAAACGAAGCGAAGAAATCTTCATATCAGGAAACCATCCATTAATAGCTATTTGAAACTTTTGGCACGTGTACAACAGGAATTCAACACCCAACAGGACCGGTGAGCGAAACCAAGACCTGTAGGAAACAGCGAAAATGGGCAGAATTAAAAGCACGAGCCAGAGCTGTGTCCTGAACAAACCGTAAACTCAACAGTTAATGTTAACAGGAACAGAAACCGAAAAAAAGAAAAACGTGTGGGTGGGTAGTGGACGGCTCTTTTAAAGATGAAGGTGGGAGGGGGGGGGGGGGGAGAATCACGAGTGGCGGTGGGCTTGCGGGCAACACCTAGCTAGGGGGGCGCGATCAGAAGGTGGAGAAATCGCTTGTGGGTGGCTCTTCTCTAGCGTGGATGCTCCTCGCATGGTCAAGAGGCTTTACTTCAACAGACGCCGGAAATTTCGGGGAGGTCCCAGTAGTACTGCTTTCGCTCTTGAAAGATGTCCATGTAGCCATTAAGCTAGCTTGATATGTTAGACGATTCATGTGACTTTCAGGGCAAGATTTTCTCAGAACTAACGTACTTTTGCATGTGGCTATTCATGTCAAGAAGGTTTAGAAAGGGACCTTCTTTTTTTTTGCTGAAAGGAGCGATGATAAATGATAGATGTAATGAGATCTTTACGATTGTGCTTCAGGACTGATAAACGTATGACAAAACAAATAGTAGAAATATGTAAAATATGTAAAATATGCACCCGCAATAAGGCACTCTTTGTAGAGCAACACACACTTAACTTTAGTCATATCATTGGAATGATTTCAACCTCTCTAATAATAATACCCGGAACGACATTCCGTGCACTTCATGCAATTCGTAACGCATCACGTAACCAGTAACATCTTCTCCACTTTCTCTTTATAGACATTTGATCAAGATGTTCGGTTTTATTTTGCGGTGCTTCTTTATGTATGTTGTCTCCCATCACCAGGCTTCGAACTAACAGTGATTCCTGCAAAGCTCAATAGATTGGTCTTATATCCGGCTCACAAACAAAACTACAAGTTAGGTAATCCTCTTGCGTACAGCTCTATAATGTTCACAAGAACGCCATGTGATCCCGATACCCGCGTGATACATTGGTTCTGGCCACATTCAGCGACCAGGCTGCAAAACAGAAAGGTATTTCCCCTTTTTAGTTGGAATGCTGAGTGCATTGGTATCTTTTCCTTTACCATGTTTCTGGCATCGCTCTGCGTGCCTTCCATTATACCACCGTTAAAATGGCACGATCTACGATTCCGAAGTTTCCCATGCTGGGATCGACCATCTGGACGCGTTCTCACAAAAGCGGAACCTTCACGAACGATCGGCACCACAGAAACAGAAGCTTGGCATAATCTGGGGCTCCCGCAAAGGCAGCGAAGATTTAGCTCCGCCCGTCCCGCAGTCCCTTATTTCCGCACGGTTGCCGGAAGCACTCGAACACTGAGTCTTGTTTCACCCGTTCTCAGTTCAACGTGTTTTGGCCATAGGACTTACGGGGCGTGCATGTGTGTTGAGCTTGTGATTATTTCCTGTGCTGGAAGGGCTTGTTTTTTATGCGAGGTTCTTGTTCTTTTTTGAGAAATAATTTGCTCCTATGGTTACCTTCTCCGGGGGGGGGGGGGGGGGGGTTCTGCGAACTCGGCAATTCAATCTTGATGGCTGCCACAGATGCCAAAAGATAAAAAGACACAGGGAGAGCGCTTGTTCATCTCGAAACCTCCGAATATATGAGTTGATGGGGCAGCATTGTTCACCACTGTCATCATGCTGGTGCGATAGCGCAAAATATTCATGCTAGCTAGCACTTCTCTTCTACTAAAGGATAGTGCGAAGCCTAGCGTCTTTTTCCTGTTTGGAGGAAAAGATTTTCGTTTTTGAAAGCATTTCGAATGAGGTGAGGTTGAACAATACAGACGCTTGTTTTTCTCTGCAGTAATAGAAAGAAGATTAATCATGAACGTTCTTTTTGACACCAAGACGTGTACTTCACAAAGAGGTGTGCCAGTAATACATCATCCATCGCCGTGAGCAATAACTTTCTTTTCACCGAAAAGAAGAAAGTGTGTATCAATGGTTATGACCACTGTCTCAATTATCTTCATTTACTTTCGAATTTTTTCGCAGAAGCAACTCAGGCTCGTTGCTTCAAATCAATTGCTTGCATTGTTATCATGTTCTACCTTGTAACAACAGCGAATATTCCGGCTAACCGAGTAGCCGGGTAACCAAATAGCCGCTTTTCCAATTACAGCCCAGGCTTACCTCATGAACATTTTTAAAATGTTTGACACTGCCATATTACCGGCTATAATGCCTACCCTCAAACATAAACCAGACTAATGATTACTGAAATTATACCAACACTGTATGATGCAGACGCAGGCAACAAACAAAGAACCAAATTGCTCTAGTTTCCACCCAGATATCTCCTATGTTAAGCACACCTCACGTACACGAGGGCCAGTGTGTGTGTGTGTGTGCGTGCGCGTGTGCGTGTGCGTGCGTGTGTATGTGTGTGTGCGTGCATGCGTGTGTGTGTGCGTGCGTGCGTGCGTGTGTGTGTGTGTTTGTGCGTGCGTGCGTGTGTGTGTGTGTGTGTGTGTGTGGGTGTGTGTGTGTGTGTGTGTGTGTGTGTGTGTGTGTGCGTGCGTGTGTGTGTGTGTGTGTGTGTGTGTGTGTGTGTGTGTGCGTGCGTGCGTGCGTGTGTGTGTGTGTGTGTGTGTGTGTGTGTGTGTGTGTGTGTGTGTGTGTGTGTGTGTGTGTGTGTGTGTGTGTGTGTGTGTGTGTGTGTGTGTGTGTGTGTGTGTGTGTGTGTGTGTGTGTGTGTGTGTGTGTGTGTGTGTGTGTGTGTGTGTGTGTTCACTTATTTTCTCGGACTAGATAGGCACATCTTTCGTTAAATATATGTTCTTACTCTTCAAAGCGTTTCTCGAAATACGTGCAACCCATACATAAATCGGTTCCAGAGCATGGTTCATTTTCTGCACCGTTTCAGTCACCATAATTGCCGCATCTGCAGCCACTGTCTGCCCCTGTTATCTGCCGCAGCTCTGTCGGTTAAAGGCACCGGAAAATAAGATGTGAAAAATTAGACTTGGCTGTTCTGCTGATAGTTCAAAAAATGACCAAAGATATTAGCAGCCTTGCCCAGTTAGGTGCATTAAAACAATGTAAGCCTGGCAGCTTTCGTCATTCTAAAAAAGAACAAGTGAGAAGCAAACTGAAGTTTGACAACTGAGTGTGCAAACGAAGTACATCAATAATAATAAAATATTTCAGTCAATATACTAGGCATTTCTAATAATTGCCCTGCACTCTTTCTTCATAACGAAGCGTGCAGTTCTAGCGAAATAGCGTTCTCAAGCACCAGCTGCGTATCGAGAAAATAAAGTGCATTGCGTATAAGAACAAAGCATCCCATCATAAACGGGCTCTAAATCTAAGACGGAGCAGAGCAACGCTTCGTATGGCTCTTTCAAGCACACGCGCGGCGTAAAGAGGCACAAAAGTAAAACCCATTTCGCTGGACCTGCGCTCAGTAGATGCCGCGTTAGGAGCGAGTTAGGAGCTCGGATGTGCAGGCATGATACGCCTGTTGATGATGTGGGCGCTGTAAAAAGAAACGTGCAAGAAATCAAGGATAAAAAAGAGAGGCAGTGTTACCGATTCAGCACCGGAATACACCTCCAAGGCGCAACCTGATCAGTCGAACCCAACGCAACCCCCATTTCCTCACTCCGTTCATGTTGCTCCTGTTAGCAAGCTGATCCTGCTCGTTATCTTGGCGCTGTAGTTCTCTTCAGGGATAAAAAGAAAAAAAAACAAGTAATATCAGGTGAAGGCAGGGGAGGGTAATTCCCGTTAAGGTTAACCCATAAAATAAGGAAGTAAAGGGCGATGTTACGTAGCTTCGATTTTTGTGGCAACCCGAAGACACTTTCCATTAGATGGACATGAGTTTTCTTTTACTGACACTTTTTCGGAAGTCGATACCCAGGCAATCGCTGAGATCAGAAAGAGTCAAGAAAGCGCCATTTGAATTGCATTAGTTTAGTCGAGTATGGCGCTTCCAACCGCACCGAGTGAGGGTTGCGGATTGGCCTTTTGAAGATTTGTAGAGGCGTTGTGAACAACAGGTCTTTAAATCATGGTAGATAGCCTGAACTCGTGAATTTGCCAGCAGGGTGCTCAAACACTTTTGACTGTGACTAAGGCAGATGGCGTGTAACCTTTTGTTGCCTTTCAACCTAGATATCTTTAATTTAATCCTGTGAGGATTGTCGTCGAGGAAAAAGTTTTTGATATAAATTGCGCCAGCATGTGCAAAGGCTGAATGTTCAGCGCTTCTAATTATTTCTTTCTTATGCCCCTGATATTTATTTGCTGTTGAGCTGTATGACGACTAGCCAGTTTTTAACGTTATTAGCCACATCAGCGAACAATATCTCACTCTGAGGTTCCAGCTGTTTCCCGTTCACGCATGTAAATGATTTGGTGTAGTATACAATATTGAACATTTCTTTCCTGCGCAGGAAAGCACAGCATTACTGGCTAGACACGATAACGGAGTGGAGGCAATGGAAACGACGGAAAGGGAGCCGGGCTGTACACAGAAGCAACTGCTGTAAGCCACATGGTTCATGTCTTGTGAAAACGGCGCTTTGAGCAAGGAAACACTTGCCTGTGCTCTTAATTTTTAGCGTCGGCATTCCGCTTCGCTAATTTCCGCAATCAAGGCGGCGCACATTCGGCACATGGCTACGCGATTGGCCCCATGTCGCCAATGTCATCTGCTCCAGCCAGCAAGTGAACAGGCAGGCCGTCTAGATGGAACGCTTACTACCATCGATGCGAACGAAGCAAACTGAAACAGATCAAAGCACTTCCCAATAGGGGAGAAGCGCAAACCCGCTATTTACGCTCGCATAGCTGCAGGCACCCAGGCCTAAGGCACTATTGTTCTAGTGGGCCAGATGTCGCGCAATGCGTGGCTGGTTTGTTTAGCTCGGGCTAACTAGCTCTCTGCATTTTTGTAGCTAAAGTTAGCATAATTATAGTTGTATGCTCTGCTACAACACGTCAGACCCGTTGCCCGTCATTCGCCCTCAGGCATGGTTTCAACGAAAAATGCACAACTTAGAAGCACTCCGGTGATAATTAAGTATATATTCAAAGAGCGGATTTCGGGGGCCGCGGGTGGGGGGGGGGGGGGGGGGGGGGCTAGTTAAAGAAGAGCGAAGAGCATGAGAAACAACCTCTGTTAGAATAAGATTTTGGTCACACTTAAGCTTTGTCTTTAAGGGCATTGATGCGATAGCGTTAATGGGTCCCGGCAGTGGCATCCTCCCCTTGCCCGCGCAGACACGGACACTGTTTCCATGTATGTGAAAGACCGCACGACAAACATATAAAGACCCGCTTTAACCAGGCTGTAAGAATGTGCCTACGTGGCCTATGGACAGCCTGTCTTAATCGCTGCCTAACTGTCAGCGGTCCGGTTTCCGAAGTATTACCCCAATTTTATGTTCAATGTAGTTAATTTATTTTATATGCTTACGTCTCCTAATGACGCATCACATGTAACTGACAACCTTTTCAACCAATCAGGATTGGTTGCTCAAAACCATAACGCCGCCGGATTTTCTGGTAAAACCGAATTCTTAAAACTCTCCCTTTAAAAATGTTTTGGACCGTGTGATCCCACCCCGACTGCCTGCAGAACCTCGCTCGTGTTGCAAGTTTGTAATATTATAATTGTCCTATTTGTTTTATAGTGACTGCTGGCTATACAGTTCTAGAAGACCCTTTAGATGACTCGGCATCGGTAAGCACGGAAGCGTGAAGTAACAGTTGTCACCATTGTAAGCTGTTTTCCAGTGGTGTCGCCAATATCAAAGGCTTTCGTATAGCGGAAATTTTAACAAGAGAGATCTTTATCGTTCGTCAAAGCTGATCATTCGGAATCGATTACGCCGCCCGTACCCCTCTAAACTTGTGCTTGGCGCCCTCGAAGCCTCACTTCTTTCGGTGTCAATCCCTCCAGGGGTATTTACTTAGGTAGCGGGCTCAGCAGCCATATTCCCGAAAAAAGTGTGTCGGATGGTTCGAAAAATACAGCTGTATGAAAAGCAATCTACAATATTTCCTATCACTCTGTGTGGTCAGAAAGCGGCACACATAACTTTACGACACCCTTTTCGTTTGACCAAGGAAAAGCTAACTGGATGGAAAACATGGGCTACATTGCTAACCTGTATAACACTGATTATCCAGGATGTCGACGCGGATGCTCTCACCTCTGACATTCTGCGCTGAGGAAGCTTACGACACCAATACCACGACAAAAATTTTTCAGACAGCTGTCACGTGAAAAAAAAATGAACAGCCACACCTAATAATTGGCGCCAGTATCCAACATTTGATCACTCTCACAGGGAACGAGTCTTTTTCGCAAGCTATTTCCTAAGACAATATATGAGGTGGTAATACCTTTGCGCCTCAAGAGCGTTTCTACCCTATTGTTCTTCCTTTGAGGTGTCTCCTTTTCTCTCTCCTGATTCTTCTGTGTTGCTTAATTTCTCAATTATATGCAGCCATACTTCATTCTTTTTAGTATGGTTGTCAGTGCTTATGGACGTATTTTTGTTTAACTGTCCTTAAGTTCTTTCAATCTGCAATATTTCGAGTAAGCCCGTGCCAGGCTGCTTGATTTGAACGCGTAGGTTAGCACATTTCACTTTTCCACACGGTGAATTCTTTTCCAGGGCTGCGAACTCCTAAGCAGTTAGTTGCTGCCCCTTCATTTTCCGTAGTGTGCATCACCGCAATTTTCTTTCGATCTGAAAGCTGATACCAAGAAGGTCAGCCGCACAAGAAGAGACCATGCAACTTTCATCCGTTAGCTCTGCTAAACTACTTAAATTTATTGTTAAATGTCGACGGTACTGCAAGTTAATCATTTAGCCACCCTAAAAAAATGTCTCCATGTAGGGGTCTGGAAAGATGTGGAGCGTCCCTCCGATAACGACCACCTTAAAAAGCGTCGCACTAATTCTCATATTTATTGTCACACTTAATTTCGCTTGATTGGCACTCAGATTAGTGACTTTTGAGTTGACCGGAGTTGGGAAACTAAGCGACGAACTTCCCCCAGCCGCACAAATTTGTAAAAGAGAGCAAAGTGGTTCGCCGTAATTGACCTTCACCGTGAAGAACTGCGATCCGAGGTGTTCGTTGAAAACGTCAACCTCGTGGGAAGGGTAGCGGAAAAGCGTGTTTAAGTACTTGGAAGCCACCCTTGGTCTGTTTGCAGCTTTCTCTCGGCCCACCAGATATCCATTGCGTAACACGACGGTCTGGTCAAACGCACGTCCCCACTACACTGCAAGAGTAATCTTTCTGAGAAACGGCCTTGCCGCCGCTATAGTAGCATCCACTCCGCCGTTGATCATTACAACCTGAGACCTGCGGCATGGGAAATAAATCATATTTCCTTTACGCATTATGCAAACTGAGCGCGCTTCGTCTATACAATCGTGCGTATCGCATTGTTTTCTTCATGTAAGCAGATAAGCCTAATTCCCCGAAAAAAGAACAGTTAACTATACCCTATTCTCGCATTGTCATTATACCTCCTCTAATGCTCTGTTCACTTCGTTGAGGCTCTTACTTGGACATGCTAATTTACAGATTTTTTTTTTAGAGGATTATTATTTTCAGTCGGGTAGTCTTGGTGCTCGGCTATGGCATTCGGTACCGAAGCTTCCTTGCTATGATACTCGTCTTCACCATCCACGAATAGCGTTTCATGTTGTGCTTTTATTATTCGGCATATGAAAGGAGGTGGGTACACTCATATCTGCTTTACACAGTGCGCATTAAAAGATTCTCTTTCGAAAGGCCACCATGATCCACACCTGTAAATTCGGGCCAACTGAAGGGCTTCAAAACCACTGCCTGTTATAAGCTTCGGGCGTGTGCTTGAGCTTTTTGAGGCGGAAAAGCGCATGCTACGCTGCGTGAATAGACTATCCGTTCCCAATCAGCGGTGCCCCGTGTCCGCTGCAAAACACGTCTGCGCAAGGCTCATTTAAAACTGAGATGAAATTCAGGAACGATGAGTGGAAAACATTTGAATGTGTCGGTACTGCTGGACTGGGTATTAATGCCGTATATCGCTGAAACTGATAAAATTGGGAAATATAAAGTTAATCTTTAACTTGGAATCAAAATTACGGTGGGCACTTAGGACTATTTACGCACTTTCAATAAAAAGCGTTTGTTTTGTTTTCATTTCCGTTTCTTTTAGTTTATTACAGTAATTCTATTTTTTCTACAGCATACACTAGAAAGGCAATGCGTATACAAGGTTCATCTTTGTTCCCCATGGAGCATCGCAGTGTTGTGGTTTTCTGGACTAAAATTAGAATATCCTCACATTCACGTCTGGATTGAATTTACGTTTCCACAGATCTTATTAAAATATTTATTTCGTGCGATGTTATGCCTTTTTTTTTGCTGAGATCATTCCATGATCACTGGGCGGATTGGAAAATGTGTCGGTCCCAAGTTTAAGACACAGTGGGAACTGTAGAAGCTTAATACTTCATTGATACGTGCACTCCAGTAGATCATGCTCATTTCACCTAGATGTCCCATCTCGCACATCCAAAATATTGCACAATCATGTCAGTTTTACACGCATCTATGGTGGCACATTAGCTTTCAATTCAACAGAACTTCAGCGAGCCATCAGATTATGGAATAACCTCCCAGACATCGCCTCGCTGTCGAATGCTGATACCTTCCATCACCAACTCATTGCATATTTCACTGAAGCCATCTTAACACGCTGATGCAATCTCTTTTACGTTTTCCGTTACACATTTCGTTTACTTTTTTCTCTCCTTTTGTTTGTATTTCTGTTTTCAAATTTTGTTGAGACTAGTAAACGCGCCATGTGCTTTTTAATTTTATTTTTTTGTGTGATGTACAATTGGCCCCTTTTTTGGATTTATTTCGGTGTTCTTATGTCAACTTTACCGTTGCTTATCATGCGTTCCTATTTCTGTGTTCCCATGTCAACTGTTCTGTATTATATTGAAGTGTATCAAATTTTTTACTGATCACGTATAGTGCCTTGTTTCCTTGTTTTGTTTGTCCCCTTTTAAATTTGTTCTCGATGTTTTTCCGCCCCCTCACACAATGCCCTACGGGCCTGTAAGGTATTTCAAATAAATAAGCGAGGGCGACTATAAGCAGCGAATGAAAACAGATCTGGAATCTTCCTGCCCCATGAGAGTAACATTTTTTGGAGCTTGGGAGATTTTTAAGCAAGAAATTCGTGCCGGAGCGATTGAGATCGGCTCCACGAGATCTTACCTTAAGCGTTTTGAGGAGAAACGGCTGCTTCAGAGTCTTTATATTTTACATAAACTTGAATACGGGACTCTACGGTTATAGACAGTAGAACACGTCCTGGGGCAAGTTGGTGCATAGCTCCAGTAGATGAAGCGCACAAAAACACAGCACACAGGTAAAGAATAAACAGAGAAGCGCCTGTCTCGTGTTATTATTTACCTGTGTGCTGTATTTTGGTGCACTTCTTCTACTGAAACACGATTATAGACACAGGAAATTGCATATGTAATGCGTCGCCTTCAAAAGCTCGATGTAGAACGCTTTCGGGCAGCCCGTGTACGATCCCATAGAAATCTCGCTTTGCACTCTGAGAAGACTTGCCAGATTTTGCTTCATAAACGTCCCCAACGTACGTAGTAAGCGAGTCTCTGAGCTGCATTATGAAGGCGCACTGGTAACAAATACAGATAAAATAGTCACTGGGTTTGCAGACCACTAAACCTCTCTTTTTACAGGCACTTACAGCATTGCTAATGAAGTTCATCTAGCGCTTAGTGTCTATGGTTCCTCCGCTTTCTCAAGATGAGTGCGCGGTAATAAGTGATCCTTTAACCTTGGGTGAATTGGAAGATGCAGTTTAACGATCGCCTCTTTCCAAGACACCGGAACCTGGTGGGCTCTTAGGGAAGTTTTACAAGTTCAAATTCGTTAAATCTCCTTTCCTACTGAAAATTTTTGAGGCCATCATTAATTTTGGGTTTTTGCTACAATCATGCACCAAAAGTCGTATAATCTTAATACCAAGTACTGAAAATGATGAAAAAAATTCGATTTTTAGATAGCTTGAGACCTATCACGCTTTGTCATGTGTATTATAAGATATTCGCTCATGTCCTGCCAAATCGAATACTGCCTGCAATGTCTGATTTTATTGGTCTTCATCAAACATGTGCATTGATGTGACGGTCACGATGGTCATTAACATGTAGGTGCCATGGTGCTGCAGAATTGCAGTGGCGCTCATGAACAGTTAGCACCGCTGAAAACTGACCGGGTAAACGCGTCCGGTCGACTTTGCATTAAATTCTTTTTCTCTTTTAAATCATGTCATTCTTACTTGAATTATTCCCATTTGGATACGCCTTTGTTATAAAATAAGTTCCACGCGGTTAATAGTTAATGACTGTCTTTCGCAACCAATCCCCATTCGGTCCTCTGTGAAACAGGGTTGCCCACTGTTCACGTTCAGGTGCCCATTATACGTGAAGCCACTTTGCATAACCTTTATAAACACTAGAGCCGTAATTGGTTTACGTGTTACGGGTCACAAACTGAAGGTGTTAGCTTATGCAGATGTACTCTCGTTTATCTGCACTGGTAAGCCAAGCCTCGATGAGGTTATTCGTTTAACGGAAGACTTCGGTTCAGTGTCAGGAGCTCGGATTAGTCGTTCTAGGAGTTGTGCTCTTTGGTTTATTATGTGGGGAAGGACACCTGCGAAATATACTCGCATTCAATAGACACGTGCGACACCCAGGCACCTGCGATCTCTTTGATTGCCTCTAAGCACAGTGCATATTACTGGAAAGAACACGTGCCAACACTAAAGAGATATGTTTGTCCGCCATGGTCTTTCGATTTTTGGCAGGGTGACCGTATGTCATCTGCTTCTCGCCACTAAAACGTATTACATAGTCCAAATTATTCTTTGCGCAAGACTTCACGCCCAGCATTTTCATAGAGTTAGGGTACTTTTGTGTCGGATACGCATTTTGAATCAATGAAATGTGATGACCATTCCCGGCCTCTAAGAGCTGGCGGCCTTGGTTTAGTCCACCTATATGTCCGACAGATGATTTCACGCTTCATGTTTTTCGCAGATACTACACGTTCAATGGCGCGTGCATACTTTCTATTCAATTTATATCTTGTTTTACGGAGCCTCATTGTCTCTTCTAACATTTTTTATCGTTCGTGTTTATGGGGATTAATGAATGAGGTGTATTTGGCTGTTCGTTTCCTGTTTGTTCGTTTTTCTCCTCAGTTCCTGTTTTTAGTGTCGAGGAAATGGTTGTATCGGAATTCAATTTGCATGCTCTTCCCTCCATCCATGTGCCACTCTGTGTATTTTGGTCTGCCTCGACATGGTGTATTCAAGAAAGTCGGCTCAATGCCCCTTTCGCCGTGTACAAATACTCTTTACTATAAGTTACATACAGACACATTGCCCGCTTTAACACTATTAAAGAAAAAAAGGGTATTTTTGTCTCTTGAGTAAATTTCCGCCTTTGTGACGATTCCTCAATGATTGAGCATTGTTTCATCAATTGAGAACATGCTATGCTCTCCTCGAATATTGTAAAACGGACATTGAAACAAACAAAACTTAAATTGACACCGCATTTTGTACTAAATATCTCACTGTACTGCCACTTGTTGATGAATTCTGAGACATGTTCTTTCTCATTGGATTATAGAGACTCTGGTAAATACGCATGATGAACCAACATTGAGAATCTGTTGTTTTAGGAAAAGACCACTTCAAGAGAATGATTGTACACGTAAAAGAAGCTTAAGCCCTGACTGAGTTCGAACCGGTGTGGCACTCACTCTTAGTGCAGTGCTCTTCATTGCCGTCTTTCTAGTGCTTGGCTGCTTAGGTGTGTCGTGTTACGCATCGTTTTGATTTGTAACACGTTTCCCAGTGTTTTCACAAAGTTTGCGTACAAAAAACATCGCATCATTTTAAGAAATGCCACGTTGAAAAGAAAAAAAGAAAAGTTTTCTAGCCTGCGGGATGCGTGTTCGTCTCTCAATCTGAATTTCCTTGGTTTAATTCCCCGAACATTGTGTAGGAATTTTTTTTTTCATGCCACGGTGACGTCATCTTTTCATGATTTTTCGTGAGCACTTTTGAAGTCAACAACGCCGGGTTTCTTTGCCGACGAGCCATATAATGTTTGCGCATTAATATTTATTTGTATACATATTCACATGGATTGATATATAAGCAGCCATGAATATAGTTATAGGTGGCTCTCCGTAAAGCCTAGAGTAACGCCCGGAGAAAAACAAAAAAATTACATTCATTGTTTTCTAAACTAGATAAATGGTGCGCGTTTAATTCTGCAGGACAAACCCAATTAAATCAATTCTTAATTTCATCCTTGAATAAGAGAGGTGGTGACGAAAAAAATAAGCCGCTTAAGTGCAGGCTCACCAGGACGGGCCATCTATGAATGCCATGTCAACACAATGCTAGCCTAAGTACCACAAATTTTCACTCTGTAACAAAATGCGGGGAATACAAAAGTGCAGCACAACACAGTGAACTAGATAAAAATAGCATAGGAAAAATATACTTCATTCAGGAGTCTATGGGCAGATAAAAGGTCTTTCTTGCGAACCTATTTACTGCGCCAAAAATGTAAATAAGGAACTGAATAGATGTAGGAAATGAAGCAGTACGAAGGAAATTTATTCCGGGACAGTGGCAAGTTGCGCCACTTGCTGGGTAATCATGATGCACCAGGAGACAAGGAAATGTGCGTGAACTGTCCATTTCGAGAATTCTTTTAATCCGTAAAGCAAATGAATCTGCTGAACTCCTTGGCCTCTCAGCCAAATGTGACAGTGCTGGCCGCTTCCAAGGTTCGCCGCTACAGCCAGTTATTTTGTTTACAACTCTGTCTCCGCAAGACTTCAACAACGAGGCAAAAAAGGATGGAAACAAGGACGCTAGATTTACCGCAAGAGCACCATCTAATTGATTCATGCGAATGAATAAATAAATGCCGAGAAAAATCAAGATACTCTAATACGCAAAACTACGGGTACTAAACCAATAATCACTGAGCCGACCGAAATAAGTTTATGCCACGCCAACATGAGCAGAAAGTTACGCCTGCAAAAATTAAATCCTTGTCTAACATTGTAGTAATTTCTTATCTAGATAGGTCACTAGAACGTCCAGTCTGCTGGAGAAGGCCAGTGACGGTATAAAGAATTTATAAGCTCCGGCAACACAGAAAAGAGATTATGCTGGTTTTGAAAATGGAAATATTGATTTCGAAGTACCTCTCGTTATGGGGTATGTACATCCATCGATTGACAACGACGTGTACATTATGAGAGCACTTTATATAAAATGCTTGTTTGTAAAGAAAAGATCGAAAACTATATACCAAGTGTTGTCTTCTTGGTCATCTCAAAACTAAAAAAAAAACAGGACTTTTGGATAAACAGCTTGTGTATCAAAAATGTACTGAGTGTGCTTGGCCACTCCTATTTTGTAGGGCCACTTAGAGATGCGCGGCTAGTGGCCATTAGTGTCGAAATGTTTTCGCCATTGTCATTTTAGCAATTGCGCTGCTGCAGCAATCGAAACGAGAGCTCAGCTCTTGGCCATACTTGTAAACAGCATCATTAATATAAGTCTCATTTCGTCATTACTCGTGATGAAAAGCAGCACAGGGAACGCAGCAATTAGTTTCGTGTAATAGCAGAGTTCTATACCCCGATAGGCCTTTCATTTTTTTCATGCGATGATTATATGGATAGAATTGCAAATGACCAGCAGAACTAAAGGACGTTTTCAAGAGTATAATAATGGTGTACGTTCTGTTAGTGCGCGTGGCGTGCGAGATAGGGGCAGCATGTAGAACAGAAATTAGATTTATTGTTTTCTCTTACCGCAAATAGAGCGAGTAATACTCTTTTGTATGCCTTATCGGCATGAAGAAAAAAGTGCACCTTTGTGGACTAATGACAGAGCGCAACATGGACGGCGAAACAAGTTAATGGCACTGTTGGTCAAAACAGCTATTTATTTCGGCCGTTACAAGTGAGATCGATTTCGTAGTTTCAACCACGGGATCGAGATCACTTGGCGTAAGGGAAAGAACAAAAAAAAACGCAGTTTTGAATAGGCTACACGCTATGAGTCCTGTGGCGCGCTGACTCCTGAAACTTATTCTTGGCGGTTTTTTTGGAGGGAACTGGAGCTCACGTGTACCATATTTTAAGGAAAATTCAGAGTTAGTTAAAATGGAAGGATGAGCAGTTTGGCACCGAGCGCAGCAGGCGCTCTGGTGTGATTTAAGTGCGTCGACTTGGCAACGACAATTTCAGGGCAAAGACACCACTCTCGCAAGCAGCATAATTTAAGGACAGCAAGGGCCATGAAATTGTCGCCTCTTAATGTTGGTCTAATTGCATATGAATTCATCGTAATTTCTATACTACATTAAGCTGCCATCATTTGAGAACCGTTCATGCAAACTAATATAAATGAAACTAAAAGTGTGCAATAAAGAGCCCTTCGTTTCATATACAACGCCTTCCTGAAAAATCTATAAGAGCATTGCCAACTAGAGGAGATTTTTAACATCAGTTCAAAGATATCGTGTGTTGCATTTAAATTTAATCGGATAATTAACGGACATTATACGGCACATTTAATTTAATATCAAACCACTTTCTTTGGGTTTGACACAAGTCAGCGTTACAAGTTGATAATGATCCATTTTAGCACTCATTCTTTCCAGGCAGGTTATTAACATGAACTTACAAATAACGAACTATTACCGGCATCAGTGCAAATGACTGAAATGTGAATCGCATTTGGAGGCTTCTGGGTAATCGTTCTTTTGCGTTGTGTTCACCAAGTTGATTTAACGTGTTCGCATGGTTTCGCTTTATATATCTGTACTTTAGTCATGTAATGTGTTGGTTCAATATTTTTTTTGCTTATCTTGATTGCATGGTGTTGCAGCCTGTAGTCGTTTCTATTTTCCTCCTATTTCTCTTTCTTTTTTGCAGTGAACAAGCCGCGCTAAAATCCCTCCAGTAATAATAAATAAATATGTACTGGGTCCAACTCACCAATTTGACTGCATTGAGTAGGCAGTCGGCCGACCGTTCGTAAGAGTATCGTACGTTACTGCGTGCAACTGCCTACAGTTGATATTCTAACAAAATAGAGTGGTGCCAGATAACACTGAAATAATTATTTGGAGGTAGTTTCGCAAACACAGCGAATACTATGCTGTTAGGCAAAACATACAGCTTATAACAGGTCAGAAAACGGGGCTAGTTGGTATACGTTAATTATCAAAAATCCAGGCGCTAACAAACAGAGACACAGAAGGGAAACTGGGCTGTGTCCCTTCTGTGTCGTTTTTTGTTAGCGCCTGGATTTTTCGTACAGCTTATTCCTACACATTGTTTGCTGAACCAGAAGCTCCGAATTGCGGATACTCTTCAATAAATCCGGACGAATGACTTATTCCAAGCTGCAGCAAAGCCGCGTACACTCCCCATCCCGCGGGAAGAAAGGGGGAAGAGATCCTGCCATTGACACTGCGACCACAGTATCAGTGCCAGCATCTCTTAGAGTTTTTTTTTTTTGCCGTTCTTGCAGAGAGCAGCAGGGATGAGAGGTTTACTGCCGCAATCGACGGCTTTCAGGGTTGAGGTGACAAGCAGCGACGTCTCTCGATGACCGCTGGGCACTCGTTCGGCGGAAGCGAGGGAGGCCTCCTTCGATCCGCCGATTCCTCGTCCATATTTAGCTTTGGGTTTTTTGTTGACCCATTACTGGTGCATGAAAAAGAAAATTGAGAACGCATTGTTAACCTCAGTGACAACTGAATGCAAAAGCACGGGGAACAGTCATGGTAGCTCATAGTGGATAATGGCTGGAGGCTGTTCCCTTTGTATCGTGCGGACGCGACGTATGTAACATGGGCAGTTTGATGAATGGGATTGGTCTTTATGGACACCCTTTGTATCGGCCGGGCATCGTACAATGTACGATGTCTATACCTAGTGAACCAAACGATAGAAACAAAACTCGACAGGAAGAGTATACACACGTACTAATAAATAATAACACCTCAAAAAAGACTGCCACAAATGAGGAACGCGCGCGCGCACGCGCACGCACGCAGGCACGCAAACACGCACACACGTCTAGCACACTGTTAGTCTACTAGTGCCTACGTACCACTTTCAAAAAGTGTGTCAGCCGGCTCTTCGTGACAGCGACTGGTCCATTGGTTGAGCTGTCTGCGTCTTCATTCAGTTCAGGCCGGCAAAAGCCAAGCGCCTGATTGAGCAAAAGAAACATTTTGCTGATGGTGGCGTGACTCCAATGCAGCGAAGTATCGGGTGATCTATCGTTTCGTCATCGCTTCCACAGGCCCGACATAGTGTACTCTCGGTGGTTGGGTCGAAATGCTGGCTGTACGGCAGGGTTTCCACAGCACCGGCTCGTGCCTCGAATACTTCGATGCTATCCACATCATTATCATACAGGCGTTCCACGCGGATCTCTTGTTTTGACAGCTTGCAGATTTGTAGTGTGGGCTATGTCGCCATCGCTCGCTGTCACGCCTCTCTCTACATCAGGCGTCCCTGGACTCCCGCTGCCTGAGACCATTTCTTATTGGTTTCCTCTTGCACGGGGTGGACGAAGAAACAGTATTTTTTCCGTGACAGTGGCAGGTGCTTTATCCATTTTATCCGTACGTCGCTGTGGTGTGTGTATTAAAACAGCCGGGCCCAGCGCTGAGCATACATCAGCCGCAACCTTCCGTCGTGCGCCACCTTGCGGTGTGCCTCACGCGGTTCGAAACTCCACCAGCCTAGGTTCTCCTGATTAGCCTCGTTGGCTACGTTGCCGTGGCATCCCGGTGCTAGGCGGCCGATAGCGGGTTGGTTCCTTCTGAGCCACTCCTGCGTCAGCGCCGTGCGGCATATAACGGCGTTGGCGAATGTCAGTGTAGGCACATGCTCCCCCTTACAATGTTCGCGCACTATGAGTAAGCGGTTCCAGCCCCATAGGCTGCTCTTGCTGAGTATATAGCTAGCCCTTAGTTACGCACGTCTCAGATGGGTTTCGTAGCCTGACGTGTAGGCTGGCTGGGTGGCGAAGTGCACACAATGACACCGGTATTCGGTGGCGTTCCGAATGGGAGTGACAGCAGGCATTTCTCTGGGGCGGAGAAGCACAGCACTGCCGATTTTCTGGTGTTACAGTGCAAGCCTTAAAGTGGCAAGTGCTTGGACGGACGGACGGACGGACGGACGGACGAATGGATGGATGGATGGATGGATGGATGGATGGATGGATGGATGGATGGATGGATGGATGGATGGATGGATGGATGGATGGATGGATGGATGGATGGATGGATGGATGGAAGGAAGGAAGGAAGGAAGGAAGGAAGGAAGGAAGGAAGGAAGGAAGGAAGGAAGGAAGGAAGGAAGGAAGGAAGGAAGGAAGGAAGGAAGGAAGGAAGGAAGGAAGGAAGGAAGGACGGAAGGAAGGAAGGAAGGAAGATTGGAGCGTCCCCTTTGAAACGGGGTGCTGGCACTTCCCACCATTCTAGGCTGTTTTGTTGTTTTTTTACTGTGTTGTAAATTGCTCTTAAAATTAGCCATGTTCTTTAAATGCGTTTTCATTCCTACCTCTGCTTTTGTGCCAGTAATCTTCCAATCGTTTCTCGCTAACTTCCACCGAACATTTATTTTCTTGACCATTGCCACTTCTAAGCGAGAGTAACTGTGCCTGCATCGATATACGAATGGATACCATCACATTTGAGTATGAGGCATTCAATTGTTTCTAGAGATTTACCACACACAGCACATGTGTCATTCTCTTCGTTAAATTTTCTTTTGTAGCTGCACGTTCTAAGCCACCATGAGCTAGGTTCAAAAGTAGGGCACTGCCTCGAGTTATCGAAGCGAGCATCTCGCTCGCCATCTCCTGGCGCTGGAGTGCACTCAGCAGTGCTTGTAGTTTCGAACGCCGCCGCATACTAGCGCCACTGTAACACGCCAAACGTGTTTCGGTTGCTTGTACGGTATTAAGAGGCTACACTCGCACTCATTGGTTGAATTATTTGGCGACAAAAATCGTTCTCGTAATTACCAAGGTGTTGTTGCCCGCTTTCTAGCGTATTATGCAACGCGAGGCGCTCACACAAGGCCTCTTTTTATCGTCTTAAATTTAGGCTCCTCTGCGGTGGAGGTGGAGTGCGCTCGGCTCTCAACACTAGGAGGAGGGGGCAGAGTTCAGGTTCGATCATTTTATGCGGTGAGTGAAACCGGCTCATCGGTTAGTGTGATGCTTGACCTTGAGGACGAACTTGGGCAAACCATAAATAAATAGATAAATAAAATAATTATTGCCGCGAGTGGGATAAAGTAAATATTGCCGCGAACAGGTCAGCTTCACTGGCCACTACACGAGAGCAATAGGCTACTGCCGCAGCCGATCAGCCTCGTGTTAAACTGCGACACACTCTCGAGCTGTGCATTGCACATTGCCCTTTTCAAGTAATACTATTATCAAATTATTATACCCGCTTTGAGCTATGTGGCGGTAGTGAAAGAGAGATGTGCGCTGCATGCGTTGGATTGTACAATGTTGTGGCAGCAACATGGCACTAGAGCATTTCTCATTGGCACTCAGAACATTGCTGGACAAACTCGGCACTGGATCATAGGCTGCCGAAGCACATTGGGTAAATTGGCACCGATCATAAAAAAGCTGAAGACTGGCGCCCTGGGTCAGTGGACGCCTCAGTGGCGCTTTAAGGTATGGGGCGGTCGTGTCTACATTACAAAAACTGCGCTTTCGCAGAATGTTTATTCCGTAGCAATGCTAAACCGCCAGTAATTTCTTTCTTTTCATTGCAACTGCTTTTAACGCGACAGCGTAATGGTCGCGTTCGGCTGACAACCCGGCGTAGTTGGCGCCGTCACCGATGTGTGCGGAAAAGCCGGATTGGTCGCGAGGGTCGTGACGTGACACCTATAGCTTTGGAATGAAAAGTGATTAATACATTAGACGAGTGGTGATTAGAAGGTCCCAACTTAACTAAATGTTAACGAATTGAGCATAAAAGCAAATTGCGGGCATTAGTCAGCAATTGAACCTCCGTCCCTCGGTTTGCAAGTCATACACTCCACACCTTGGTGACATAGGCGCTTTCGTACGGTTTGATTGAAGCGGGGCTTTATATCAATGCCATGCGGTCTTTCACATGACATGGGTGCAATATCGCTGTCTGCGTGGAAAAGAGGGGCCGCTGAGGGGATGCATTACCGCCATCACGTCGTACCCATAAAGGCGGAGCTTAAGTGTACCCCAGATTTTTCCTTTTTTTTCAGAGGCAGGAGGTAATTCCACGAATGAAGAATTAGTGACATCATCATCGTTGTACTTTTTAATGGGATGTTTGAATTAACCGCACTATGTCATCTGGTTGTGACGCCACGTTCTCAGCGACCAATGATAATTATGCTGCCGCACCTCCGAGCATGCAGCCGAACGTGAGCTAGAACGCTATCGAGATAAAAGTGAGCCATCTGGGGGCCTTTGCCGAAACTGTGGTGTTACGGTGCCCGAACGAAGGGTCCCAGGTAGCACGCCCTGCACGACCCGTACCCAATTTCTTTTCGCATGTACACTGGGTGCACCAAATTTTCTGTCATTGGATTTTGCTTTGTCTCTGTCTTCAACCCTTGCTGCGAATACAAATGGTTGTTGATCGGTATCTTCGTGGGCTGCTTAGGTGCCAAGTGAATTTAGCTCGCAAATTGCCTCTGCATGAGTCAGCATAGACTCTTACGTCTTTAAACGTTTTCGACGCTTTGGAAGCGAGTGCTTTTCTAATGATCGACGGCGTGCCTCCTGGGAAAAGGGGATGACAAAGAATGTAATGCCGCTACGATGGAGATCGCACAAGTTTGAAGGAAGTATTTCTCTTTTAAAATAATTGATCGGCTAAGTTATAAACCGGATGAAAATTAATACAGCTGATCGGCGCTAACAGAACCAATTGGCTGTTATACCGAAGGCAAGTGCACGTGGATTTGAAACAGGTACGTGGTTAATAAAGAGGTAGGTACGATTCCGTCGTGTTCCTTTGTGAATCGGTTACTCGTATTAATTTTCACCTTCCTTCCTTTTATGCCTCTTGCAGACTAGCAATTAATCTTTAGAGGAGGTGTGCCCTCCAGGAGCTTGAGTTTGTAACTAAGAATCAGCAAGAATTCATAGCGTTTCAGAAGTGACCTTCATTCAGTCAACAGCATTATCCTGAATGAAATTGAACTGTCGCCATGGTTTTGTTGTTGAACTATGCTCATACTAAGTGAAACAATTGGGAAACTATACCCAATTGTATACATTGTCTTCAGCTCTGCGCCCAAGCGCAGTAGGGAGAAGGATCGGTTGTAAGTTTGCCGTTACTGCATAGAACCGTCCAAACATCGTATCGAGCACAGCAGGCACTTGAGAGAATGTTGAAAAGGCGCACGTTAACTATGCAAAAAACAGTCAATACTTCACAGCTGATCCTCCGTGCTGCTAATATTACCCACGAAAATAGAGGAATCGTGAGCTATTACGCTCAAGCAACATTTGCAGCTTAATCATGCATAATTCGTTGACTAGGATGCTTCAAATTACGAATACTGAGCAAGCCCAATTTGCAGCGGTCCCTTTTCAGCGCGCTCGCGCATTCGGGAAAGCAAGAGTCCGTGATGCTTGGCCATCGCCGTACATTCGCAACGAGTGCATCATGCACAAACAGAGTTTGAAGCATCCTGAACATAACTGTCTTGAGCAAAACAAAGTATTTTCACCTCGTTCCAGTGCAGTCTGTTTTAGTCGCGACGCCAACGCACAGAAATCGCATCATACGCATAGCGCGCCGTACACGAACGGCGATTCGGATCGGAGATGCTGCAGCGAGGAGAAAAGGGCCGCGCGGTTGTGTCAAAGACTGTCTCTGGACTGAAAACTAGGCGCGGGCATCGAGGCACCCAAGCTGCACTTAATAGCGTAGTGGACTTGGTATTTTCGAAAATTTTCTGCATGGCTCTTTGTAAACCGCGGCGGCGGCGTTTTTATGGAGGCAAAACGCTAAGGTGCCCGTGTGCTGTTCGATGTCAGTGCAGGTTAATGATACCCAGGTGGTCGAAATTATTCTAGAGCCCTCCACTACGGCACCTCTTTCTTCCATTCTTCTTTGACTCCCTCCTTTATCCCTTCCCTTACGGCGTGGTTCAGGTGTCCGCCGATATATGAGACAGATACTGCGCCATTTCCTTTCCCCAAAACCAATTATTATTATTACTATCTACAGTTGCCTTATATAATGTGGATTTCCGTAGCTTTTCTCTGTATTTAAGCATTTCACTAGCACCGAGCCTCCAATCTCTCCTTAAAGAATAGCGGACATGCAGTTTCTGGAATGTGATTAGTACAACGAAATAGTCATCACAAAGATGGCACCTGTGGCCTACAAGGTATTCACTAAGGTAGTCGCAAATAGAGCCAGGACAACCATAAACTCCAATCAACCAAATGATCAGGCAGGCTTTCGTAAAAGATACTCGATGGTAGACCATATTCACACTGATAATAGGTGAGAGAGAAATACGCAGAATAAAACCAACTCCTGTATATAGGGGTTCGTTACAAAAAGCGTTTACGAGAAAGCATTTGACTCAGATGAAACCTCATGCAGGCGTTGCGCAATCAGACTGCAGAACAGTTATGTGAAAATACTGGAAGGTATCTAAAACAACTGCACTGCTACTATAGCCCTATATAAAGTCAGCCATAAAATTCCAGTAAGGTAGGGTGTCGGGCAGGGAGAGATGATTTCGCCAATAATATTCACCGCCTCTTTACAGGAGCTACTGAGAAGCCTGTATTGGGATCAGTTGGGGATAAGGGTTAATGGAGAATACCTAAGTAATCTGCAATTCACTGATGATATTGCCTTGATGAGTCACTCAGGAGGTGAACTGCAAAGCATGATCAATGAAGAGCAGAAAGGTGGTGTCTGAAATTTAAAGTGCAGAAAACCAAAGTAATGTTCAGCAGTCTCACAAGGAAACAGCAGTTCCCAATTGGTAGCGAGGTACTAGAAGTAGTAAGGGAATACGACTGCTTAAGGCATGTAGGGAAGCTGATCCGGATCATGAGAGGACACCAACTAGAAGAATAGTAACGCGGTGGAGCGCACACGGCAGGTACTCTCAGATTATGATAGCCAGTTTAACAGTATCCCTCAAGACAGAAGTATACAACAGCTGTATCTCACCTGTGCTCACATACGGGGAAGAAACGTGGAGGCTAACGAAAAGGGTTAAGCTTAAGGCTAACGCAAAGACCTATGGAAAGAAAAATGATATGTGTAATGTTAAGAGACCGGAAGCGGGCAGGCAGAGTGGGTGAAGAAAAAAACACGGCTTGAAGACATCCTAGTCGAAGTCAAGTTGAAGAAATGGGAAGAAATGGAAGAAATGTAGCACGAAGGCAAGATAACCGCTGGAAAATGTTGGGTTGGCGGAGTGGATTCCAAGAGAAGGCAAGTGTAGCAGTAGGCGGCAGAACTTTGGGTGTGCGGGTGATATTATGTTTGCGGGAAAATCGACGCCGTAGCTGGCAAAGGACAGCATTATTTGGAGAGACAAGGTAGAATCCTTTGGGGCCTGCCGTGGGCGTACTCAATCTTATGACGATGATGATGCAACACCGGTCATGGCGAGCAAAGGAATGTATGGAAATAAGTGCGGAGTGTAAGGAATTAAGTCATAGAGCCTTGTGCTCATATGAAATGAGTGCAGTAAATGATGCAATGAAGCCGCGACGGGTTTTCTCAGTTGTATGTAAAATGCTCCTTCTTCGACTGGCGCACAGAACATACGCTGAAAACGAAGAAAGGTGGAGAAAGCAAATTACGTCTTTTGTTCCTAAGGTTTCTTTTTTGGAAAACAGCTGACAACATTTTTTGCGATCGCAGTAATTTATTACGGCTGACGGGACGTAACCTCTCGTTGAAATACAATGGACAGAATAATTTGCAAGCTTAAAATTCTAAACTCGGGTGCCCTATTATACCACCTTTATATCACGCTCTGTCGTTTGTACGACGCCTTCTAAAGGTTGTGATACATATAATCCGGTCCTGGTAAAGGTCGCTTCGAACTCTGACTACAACATAGAAAGCGCCTACGGGGTCACGCCTTCTACTTTGCGTAACCGAATGGAGCAGGGCTACTTTTGTGAGGCTTTGCGGTTTGGTAGGCATATTAAAGCTTACTTTTCCTTGAAATATTTGTACTTTATTTTTATTTTTTTACAGCAAAGTTTTCTCCGGTGAACGCGTGCTTTGAAAAGCAGGGCAACGTCCGCATTCCTCCCTCCTCCACCTCCAAGGACTCCGGAACAGGGACGGCAAGGGGCGCCTCCCCCCCCTCCAACAATTCTCCAGTGGGGTCAGCGCCCCTCCAGTCCATAACTGCTTGCACTGAGATCAGATTTTTCATAAACGTTTCAATTTTAGGATGTTATTACTGTAAAGCTCGATGGGCGGAGCTAGTTGGCTTCATAGCCGGTCGTAAAGTATTTAATTTGACGAGCCTTAACCAAGCATGTCTCAAAACAATTCATTGATTGTCTGACCCCTGCTCATGAGTATGATTAGCAGAATTGGAACAGAGTGTGAGCAAACTTCTTTCAATCACCCCTCTGGTGTGCTCCTTTACAAAGCTGCCCATTTCAATTTAAGTCCTGCGTGCAGTAACTAATACTGTTTTCAACAGTGAAATATGATAAATATAGAAAGAGACAGTCGACAAAATTGGATAAATATTTCAGTTAAACCTGGAATATTTAAACTGACAATCAAATAAACTCGAAATGTTTTCCCCCAACTCAAAAAATAGCGCCGAAGTCCCTGTCCACCTCCCTCCTCTACAGCATATCCCTTACACCGCATTCCTAGTTCGCAGATTAGCGTCCATATCACCTGCTGAGTAGCCGTATGCAAAGTTCAGACGGAGTAATGGGCAATTTCCCTTGCCGGTCATGATAGCATTACCTGCACCGGTGTTTGCGCTCGAGTGCTCGGTCCGTGCATGCATTGCAATGCAACTTCTAATGAAAGACAGTGCGAAATATTATTTGGAAATAACTTGTTCTAGCCTTGCAGGTGGCTGTAGAATGTCATTGGGTGCGAGTGTGCTCCTTTCGAATGAGGCTCATAAACCATTTTGCTGGAATATATCAGCCGTTCCTGGTTATGCAAGTTGTTGCAGTTATAAACTTCATTGAGCTTTACGTAATGATATTGATTTCGAAGTAAAAGCATATTTTGCCCACTCAGCTTTCATGGCTTTCGAAAGGTAACATGACGATTTTGTTTAAGGAGTGATTCCTTGCAAAAAAAGTAAATAACATCACATACGTGAAAATATCGGCTGTTGTGGTAGTCACATTAACTAGATTGAGGCGGCAACCCTTACAAAAATGGTCTATAGACAGCCTATAGACTTCATATAGACGCTATTGCCTTCCTATAGATGTTTCTTTTTGTCTATTCATAGTCTATACACTATCTATAGACAAACGTCTACTAAAAGTGTATGGCCATAAATGTATAGATTTTCTATAGACCGTATATAACATATGTATTGCCTATAGACCGTTCTCTAGGGTTTGTCTATAGCGAGTCTATAGACTATACAGACAGGAGTCTAAGAACAGTCTGTAGACTGTCTAAAGAAATTTTTGTAAAAAAAGTACCCCGCCGTTCATTTTTGTTTCAGTCGTAGCACACTGACGACTACCAGTTCTTGGTTGTCTGCGTTGCCATTTCAAAATAAGGTGCAAACGTTATGACATTCATCTCGCTCATCGGTACTGACTGCATTCATACATTCTAATGTTTTCGTCTTGTCACTCATTTTGAGTGTCGTTGTGCTGCCTTAAATGTGCACTAAAGAGAAATCTGAACTCATCTTTTTACCGCGGGAACTCTATCTAAACATTCCAGGCATTCTTAGAAACTTGAAATTATTGTCATGTGAGGCCGATTGCCCGAATTAAATCGGACTAAATGTCCCGGCTCCGGCCTTTCTTTTTTTAACTCAACGCGGTAGGTAGGAGGAGTCAACCAACGCGTCAGCTAGTCCCGTGGCGGCTTGCCGCTCTGCCATCGGCGGAGCGACATGTAAATAAGAGTCCACGTGGACTCTTATTTCCGTGGGCCTAATTCGCGAATATATTGTCTGTGACTGAAACTGTTTATGCACAGAAACCTAAAAACAAAATAAAAGCGAAAGCGAAGCCGCCACTGGACTGGCTGAAAGGCACTCCATGCGGTGGTGGACTCCGCCTATTTACCGCGTTGAGTTCAAAAAAAGGCGGGATCCGGGACTTTTAATACGATTTAATTAGGGAAACCGGCCGCAGAGGGCAATAATTCGAAGTTTATAAGAATGCCTGGAACGTGTAGATAGAGATGCCGCGGTAAAAAGCCGAGTTCATGTTCCTCTTGAGTACGCCTTTAAGAGATTATGAAACCTCAGTCTTAGTCCCTTACCTCCTTTCTGTATTTATTTGCGGACAAAAAAAAAAAGAAATGTATGGTTCAGAACAAGAGTGAAAAAAAAAAACCCGCATGGATACGAGAAAGCAGTATTTCGGGTTCCGTGTGCATTTTCACATGTCCCAGCGACCGGGTGCTATAGGTAGTTCAGAAAGAAGCCCTACTATATGCAAAGTGAACGGCATAAAGCAATATAATATATCGTCTAAGATAGTACCATGCTTTTACGAGTTTCAGTCATAAGTAATGAAACCAGGATTGCTACCCGCGACAGCAGTGAACCAATATGTCCAGCTTTCTCGTATAAAAAGTTTTGAATATTGAAATATTGTACGATACTGTTATGTAAATAATGAAGGTAATGGCCCTTCTTGTGATGCCTAGAGGAATCCTAATTTAAAATTTTTTCTATCGTTCGCAACTAGTATTTAAGGATGCCATAGAACACCAATGGCGAACGTTTCTTTACGATAGCAAAAACGTTAATACAAAAAAAAATATGTCTGCCGAGTGGAGATCTGAGTATAGATTGCTACTGTGAAATCTTAAAATATACGAAAAAATTGCGTTCATAATCCGTTTCCTCTTGAAAAATCCTTTCCTCCAGTTTTGCTGGATATCCACCAGTGCAACATTCTTAGACAAAAATTTTGAATATTGCTAAACTGTAAAGTACTGTTATGGAAATATGAAAGGTATTGATCCATTCTTCCGATACGTAGAGAAATCTTTCTTTTGTTATGTTTCCATCGCTCGCATCGAGCAGTTAAGACTGCTATGTAAAACCAATGGGGAGCGCTTTTCAAGGCAGCAAAAACGTTAATAGGAAAAAGAACCAAACTTGCCGACAGGAGTTCGGCGGATATATTGATTGTAACTGTGAAATTTTGTAATATATGAAAGAAATTGCGATCATAAACTCTTTCCCGTCCAAAAATGCTTTTGTCCAGAATTGACGGGTATGGAAATCAGTGGTTTCTTTTTTTTTTCTCGACAAAATAACACGTGTTATGCCTGTGATCACTAAGAGACTATCTGCGCTAGTAGGTCGCACGGCTGTTCTTGTGTAGGCATGTCGCACAATGATCATCCTAGAACAGATGTCGAAAGAATGGTTATTGGTGCATAATTATTCAGGCAAGGTTTAGAGATTGACCACTAAGATTACCACTCGATTTGCGAAGCCCTCAAAGATCACCCATTAATTACGTAAAGCAGTACTATTATATGAAATTTTATACAGCACAAGCCTTCTTGCAGAGCCCCAAGTCTGCGCAGTGATATATTGTTTTCCCTGACCTAGTCGGCACACTGCCAAGCACCAGCAATCCGTCTTCGCTTCCACAACCAATGCCTTCATCCATCAGATGTGGAAAGCATCAGTTGCGGACCATTTCCAACGACAGCAGCACATGATTATGCGGCAAAGATATCGCTGCGAATTGCACGCATTTTTCACCGAACTTTTCCACCTCCCTGCGGAAAGTAATGGTCTCTGAACAGTAATAGGCTCACTCGAAGCCTCTTACCGGCCGGCAATAAAGCTGCGTGTTAAGGGCATAAACTGCAGCACATTTTGGGTTTGGCAGCAATACGGATTCAGACAATCCACATGGATCGCGCTTACAAAACTACAGCGACAAGAGACTAAATAAAACGACGTTCTTTTTCTCCATACGCTTACCGCAGCCGTTTAGCTCAGTGCAAACACGCTGCACATCCGCTCTAACAGCAGCTGCTTACTACCGCTACAGTACTTACGAGCTCGTATTTCCTCCACCCGGTTGGCGTGCTTTTGCTTAGCGGTGAAAAATGGTAGTCCGGAACATAATGCGTGGCGCACTCTTCTTCTGGCTTTCGACGACATCCCGGCCATGTACGCTTAGAAACGAGCGCTGAAAGCGATTTCTGTCTGCATTTTTTACACAGGAGCCACAGGCTATAATCTTCTTTTACGTTACTTGACTCAATCAAACCGTTCGTGACCAGCACGACGGACGACAAAGAAGAAATCGTTCCGTCGTTGCTTCTAAATGAGGCCACGTGAAAACAAACGCAAGCAAAGAACCAATACCAGTTGTTCGGCGAGTTGGTGTCCCTCCTCTTCGGTCCTGTCTGTCGCGCCGTTATGGATTACCGAAGAAAGAAATCTATGAGACAGCTCTTACGGAAGTGGCTACAAGCTTACTCGTTGTTCTCTCCCGTTGATGATAGGCAAAAAATACGTTGACGCATGTTACTTCGTGCGCATCATCACAGTAACTGAAACCCAACCATCTTTTCTTGTTAGTAAACGTCATGGATACGATTTTGTTCATATTGATAGCCAATCGATCCGGGATTATTGATCACCGAGTGCAGCACGCAATAGTCCCCGTATAAGCGCAGTCTCACAGGTGTGTTATGCATTACTTCGGTGAAGTCTTTAATGTAAATGATAAATAGAAGCGGCCCCAGGACGGAGCTCCGAGGCACATCAGATGAAATTTTTTTTCGATATACTGTCAAACCCAGTCGGAGTGTTTACAGGGGTGGGCGCACTTCAAAAAATACACATCAAGATAAAACAGAGATAGAACGGTAAGCAGTTGTACAATGAAAAGAATGGGTCTAGTTAAAGCAAGACAAGAACAAACAAATTCGAGGTAATCAGTTAATCAATACAAATTATATATAGCCAACATTTTAACAATGTTTAGTCACTTTTGTGGCAATATACTCAGCTCGGCAAGCTCCAAAAATTTTAGGGCTGTCGGCTCCATTACATCCGAAGCGTCAAGGGCAATCTATTTGCTCACTGCTCGTGGAAAAAAGGAAAAATAAAATGTGTTCTTGAAACAAAAAAATTCTTCAAGTCTGAGAGGGTGTTTGTGGCTGGTGATTTTGGAGCGGCTTATATTGATGAAGTCTTCCGAGTTAAGCGTAAATGAATATTGCAGAGGTAAGTATAGGAATTTCAAGCGGTGCAGTTTCGATCGGATGGATAAAGGCTGAAGTCCTGCGCGATGCAAAAGTGCAGTAGTTGAGCTTGTACGTGTGTACTGGCTATAGATAAATAGCGCAGCTTTTCGCTGCACACTTTCCAGTGCGGCTACGCTGGTACCTGTATAAGGTAATCATGTAATGCTAGCATATTCTAATACCGGGCGTATAAGTGTAGTGTATGCCAGAAGCTTTATCTCGGGAGGCGAGTTTTTCAAGGCACGTTTGAGGAGAAACTGTTTGTTCATTGCCTTATTTGCTACATACTGAACGTGCGTTGTTTAGTTCAGGTCGGATGAGATGAGGATACCCAGATATCGGTATTCAGTAACAGTTCGTAGCGCAGTGTTATCAGAACCATAAGTGAACTTAAGCGGAATTTTTTACTTTGTGACGGACATAGAAACAGTGTTCTCTTTGTCAATGACCATACTCCAATCATAACACCACTGAAAAACTTTATTCGAAGCGCTATTTAGTTTTATCTGGTCAGACCGATCTTTAATTTCATGATAAAGAACGCAATCGTCTGCGAACAGTCTCATTTGTACATAATTTTAGTTAGTTATGTCATTAATGAGTAGCAAAAATAAAAGAGGTGCCAGTACAGATCCTTGGGGGACACCAGATAGCACGGGAATAATGTCGGAGGTATGTCCGTCGAATTGGACAAATTGGTATCGTTCAGATAAAAAGCTGCTGATCCATTGTGTGACGGGGCCATCACCAATTAAATGCTTGAGTTTGTGCATCAATTTTTGGTGCGACACCCGGTCGAACACTTTGAAAAAGTCAAGGAAAATTATGTCAAATTGCGACTGATTGTTAATACCTTGCGCAATATCATGCACGAATTCAACAAGTTGTGTTATAGTGGGTAGTCCATTTCTAATCCCGTGCTGGTGAGGGTGAATTAGCTTTTTAGCCTATGCGTATTGAGTCAGAAATTTTAGGATAATGTGTTCCAGACTACTCCCACATGTACATGTCAGAGATATGGGAAGATAATTATTCGTGGAGTGTTTATCACCTGAATTGTGGACAGGGATTACTATGGCGATTTTCCATTCAGAGGGAATACGACATTCCCGAATTTATTTCTGGAAAAAGAGACAAACGTATTTGCTACAAGGCTCGGCATAACGTTTCGGAAAACCATTAGGAATGTTATCTGGGCCGCTACTTTTCTTTTCATCAATATTGAGAAGCAAGGATAGGACACCAGCCTCAGAAATTGTAGGCGTACCGACGGGATGCCCGTGGCCATACTGTTGTGGAACAATCTGGCCAACGTGGTTCTTATCAAAAGTGAAGGCTGATTGAAAATATTTGTTGAACGAATCTGCTTTAAGTTTGCCGTCGAGAGATGACATCGGAAGACTTATCTTTTGATTTGTGCTCAAGTAACACCAAAATTTTCTTGGTGCAGTTTTAATAAAATTTTGTAATAAAAGTGTTGCAAAAATGTTCTTTTGCATTTCGAATTGCATGTTTCAGTTGCCTGTTTATTGAATTAAGGTGAGAGTGGTTGTCAGGGATGATGAGAAATTTGTTTCACTGTCTGAGTCTTTTGATCCTTCGTTTTATATGAATTATTTCACGCGTGATCCAGGGATTCTGGTTTCTGACAACTTTTTGAACTGTAGTAACGAAGCTTTCCATGCAGTGCATAACAAGATTTTTAAAAAACTGCTAGACGCTGTCAATACTTGACTGCTTATCGAGACAAATGGGAAAAGTTCTCGTATACATTTAGGAGATAAGTCATAATAGCATCATCATAGGCACTAAAGGATGCGAAGACACGTTTTTCAGTACGATCCGGGCTAACAAGGTTAGTTATAGGCAAATCCCACAGTAATAATTCATGGTCTGATATCCGTTGAAGTGCCTCTATTGTTATGGCACTGCCTGGAAAAAGATCGCTAACGAAGAATAGGTCTATAATATAACTCGTTTGGTTATGGACACGAGTCGGCGTGTCAACAATCCGCTTAAGGTTGAACGTGAACAAGAAGTCTATCATCAGGTTATTTGTAGCATTTCCAGGGTTAAGAGATTTCCAGTTAATATCCGCTAGATTAAAGTCCCCAGTCATGACCATTTTCCCGCCGTCTAAGCATGTAGTCGAACAACGGGTCTAGATACATTCCATCGGCATTTGGAGACCTCTAGACACATCCAACGTGAACAGCGCCATCGGTTAAATGAATCTTGCACCATACAGCCTCAACACCTGCCACAGTCGGCATGATGGAGTATACTAATGCTTGTTTAAGAAGAATTACCACGCTCCCACCTCTAGATTGCCTATCCTTGGGAATAACTGTACATCCGGGTGGGACAAAATCACAGTCTGAAATGCCAGGATACAACGATGTCTCAGTGATGGTTACGATACCTAGCTCAATAGCAAGCAAAGTAGCCTCCAGTTCAGGTAACTTATTAGCTATGCTGCGGGCATTCAAGTTGAGGGAGGTAATCGGCTTTTGCTTCTGGTCGTTCCAGATTCTGGTTGCGGTGTTTCGTTTTTTTATTCTATTTCTGCAATATCGTTTCGGTCGTTATCCCAAGCAAACAGTTGTCCTTTTATTCCCACTTTATTGTAGGTTAAGAATACTTTTTCTTTGCGGTCGCGATTTTCTTTTGTTCGGTCCCAGATTTTTTTTCTTATATCACGAACAGCACGTGAAAAACCGTCACCGATAAAAATGTAGCAGACTATTCGCGCTTAAGTGTAACAAACTGGGACCTCAGGTGAATATTGTCTCTTGTCCTTTCTACAAGCTTGCGCCCACCCAGGAAAGATTAGTAAAAGCTTCCTGTGACACACATTATCAAATGCATCCGAGTAGTCTATGAAAATGGTGTCAACCTGGCTTCTGAGATTAAGTGCTGTTGCAATGTCATAAGTGAGTTCATCAGCTGGGTGATGGTGGAGAATGTAGTTCGAAAACCGTGCAGATGGCTTGAATTAATGTTACAACCTTTGTCCGTAAAGTTACGAGACTGAGTCCATTAAAAAATTTAGTTATCATTGAAATTATTTGTGCGGCACCCCTTCGAAATAGTTTCCCTTCAGGTCTATACACAGCTTCCAACGCTTCTTGAGGTCTTGGAAACAGTTGGAAAACGTTTTTCTTGGCAGGGCTGTCAGCTCCTTTGGCATGGCGGCTTGAATAGCCTCCACGTTCCCCATTCAGCAACCTTTTAGGGCTCTCTTCACACTAGGAAACAGGAAAAAATCACATAGGAAGAGGTTATGCGGGAATGTCGGATGGGGAAGTACAGCAATGTTGTGCTTTTCGAGAAATTTTGTCACGCTGAGAGCAGTGTGCGGCCTTGCTTTATCGTGAAGAAGGCTCCATTGTACAGATGCCCATAAGTCGTGCCGACGGCGTCGCAGTGCATCATGCATTTGTTGGATCACGCGGATATAAAACTCCTGATTCACCGTCTGCCCTTGTGGGACGAACTTGTGGTGTGTGACACCTCTGACATCGAAAAAAGCTATCTGCATCGTCTTTGTTCTGGTCTTCTGTCGCCGCACCTTTCTCGACGCCGGAGAGCTTGTGGAGCGCCATTCGGCGCTCCGCCTCTTTGTTTGAGGATTGTATTGAAAACACTATGTTTCTTCTTCAGCAATGACGCTTTTGAAGAATGCAGCATCCTTCTCTGCCTCGGAGAGCAAATCTGCGCTCACTGATGCCCGCGTGTCCTTCTGGTCTTCTGTAAGGGAGTGCGGCACAAGTCTGACATTCAGCTTTCGTTTCCCCAAGTTCTCACGCAAAATTTGTTGGCTTGTTGTCTTAATAACTTCGAGTCTGATAGCACGCGGAATGTAATGGTGCGGTCCTTGCTGTATTATTTCCCTGATCTGAGCCACTTTGTTTTCAATCCGTGGGGTTGAAGGGCGCCCCTGCTTTGTGTCGTCTTCCACCGACATTCTCCCCGAAACGAACCCCTTGTGCCACTCGGAAACTCGCGCCCGCGATAATGTCGCTCTACTACTGATCCGGAGTTCCCGGGTTCGAACCCGACCGCGGCGGCTGCGTTTTTGGGGAAGAAAAACGCTAAGCCGCCCGTGTGCTGTGCGATGTCAGTGCACGTTAAAGATCCCCAGGTGGTGGAAATTATGCCGGAGCCCTCCACTACGGCACCTATTTCTTTCTTCTTTCACTCCCTCCCTCATCCCTTCCCTTACGGCGCGGTTCAGGTGTCCAACGATATATGAGACAGATTCTGCGCCATTTCCTTTCCCCAGAAAACCAATTATTATTATTATGATTATTATAATGTCTCGTTGCCGTAAGCGTCACGAAGGAGCTCATACGTCTGTGTGGTTGTCTTGCCAAACTTTACACAGAATGTTATGTTTACACGCTCTTCGAGGTGGACGTCCATCTCTCCACATTCACTCCCAGTAGAATGCGCAGACGACTTGTGACAACGTATTTTTCTACATGTAGTGACATCTAGCGGCTGCCACAGCAATTGCCATAAATTTCTGAGGTTAGCACGAAAAGATGGTGCTATACATACGCACCAACATTTGTTTTGGAAATCATTTCTAGAAAATAAAATAAATCAGTCTCGAAACTTTACGGAAAAAGTATGTATTATTCGTCAAATAGTGTACAGTGGGTTTACGATTGATTTGCTATAAAATTTTGCAGCTTGTTCAGATTAAGGAGATTGTTCTGTAATTTGTGATCATCAGTTTGTTTCCAGATCTAAATACAGGGATGTCATTAGCTGTTTTCCAGGCGCAAGGAACAGCGGAACAGTCGAGAGATTTTATAATGATGATAGTAAGGTATCGCGCATTCCATTCGGAGTGCCATTTCAAACAATTACTTGGTATGCACTTCGGTCCTGAACTTCTGGTGTTATCTATGTTTAATAGTGGTTATGGACGACGGCAAAAGTTAATTCGAAGTCAGGAAGCTGCATCAACTCTCTGTCTGAAGGCAGCTTTGTGGCAGGCGGCAGCTCAATGCATTGTGAGAGGCTTCTCGCGAACAGCAACGTGGATCGCTACCCAACCCAAGTCCCACCAATGGCAGCACCTGTCAAAGAAGGGCAATGGCGTATCGCTTGCGCACTGGGCTAGAATTGGTATTAAGGCTCCCAGGCATCTATGAATGAAGAGAATGACCAATTCCTCCTATATGACCATTAACCCATTATCGCTTTCCGAAGAACTGCTATCCGTGAATACCGGATCTGAACACCGCAATCAAAGTCAAAAATAAACTGCTAACGCACCTAATTCGCATTTTTCCTGATTGCGCCAATCGACCATTATCTTTTAGAAGCTTTCTACGCTTCCTTGCCTTATTACAACCCTTTGGCTTAGTAGGTACATTCCTGTCTGGATTTCCTTTAATGTACATCATTCTCCCACCCTGCCGTCGATGATACGCGTGCGTGCCCAATGATAAGAGGAGATGACGAAGAAGAAGAGGCATCAGGTCGCAACACTGTTCTTCGCCGAGAAATGAGCTACGGGGTGCGGTTCGAACAAAAGAAGCCGAATCTCGTCCCCTTGTGCGACCAGTATGAAGATCGTGAAAGCCAACCCGAAACGGTAGGCCTTGTCGCGGCAGCCATTTCCGTGACGTTCTGCGTGTTGATTGTGCTAGGCGTTGTTGTGTCTGCCGCCTCATTCTACGGCCACCCTGTGCGAGCCAGGGTCCCCCAAGCTACCACCGACGCACCTCACAGCCATGTATTGAAAATCACGGCTACTGCAGAACAGCCATCGTCGTCCACGACGGAAGATCGCTTTCCCGAAGTTGCTGCGCCTGCCAACAAGACCGCGAGTTTTGGCGGTGATGACGATGATGTGCACAGTTCATAAAACGACTAGTGTACTCTTCACTTGATTTAATCGCCTTTCTAAAAATCTTGACGGACTAGGGCTGCCTTCGATAATTATTTCAAGTGGTCAATCTACTGAACATTCCTTTCCGGAAGCCAGCGTATACCTCTTTTCTCTCTTGTCGCCAGTACAAAAATGCGTCAATATTGATGTACCAAAAGCGCCAAGCTTTTCATTTTACGAGAGATCTTTACTTAGGAATAATAATTATAAAAATGACCCAAGAAATCCTGGAATGAGGCTGGTGCATTGCACGAAGTTGCTACATGCCATTCAGTGATGCCCTTCTTGTTACAGTCTTATAGCATTTCGATGTACACCCTTCCCATTTTTAAACTTGATCGTGCGAGCGTCAACTGCCAGGCGCTGCTGCGCAGGAACAAGGAGAGGAAAAGGCGAGTGAGCCAAGGGCATGCTGCAATTTGTACTGCTGGAGTGAGCTTCGCTGCTAGGCTGTTCTGATCAGTGCGAAGCAACCCCTGCCCATCATTGGCTGTTATGCATCAGAACCACAAGAAGCTTCGAGCAATTATTCTTATCCGCTGCATATAGCGTGGGTGATTCTGAAAAGAGCATACATCTGGGAACAGCCTAGCATGCCCATGAAACCAGTTGCAATCTTTACTTACCCTCGGTGATGCCGCCCCTCGATGATGCCGCTTTAATTTCGTTAAACCAGACTCTATCGAGACACTATGCAAGCAAATGCAACCAGGACCTCGAGCAGTGCTTGGAACGCTACGCATTTGCAACATTCCAGAGCCACGAACACGTAGCAGATAGAACACGAAACAAACTTTCTCAGAACTCAGCCATAAAACTTGCTTCGCACGAAAGAGAACAGCCAAGCAGGCGGCGCTAGCTACGGCGGCATGATCGGCGCGCATGCTGGTTCCCTCTCCCGATTTCCGCTCTGCTTCGCCTTGGCACCGCGGCATCGACGCTTCCGCGTTCACGTTTAAATATTCGAAGGGTGTACATAACGTACTAATTGAGTTCAGGAAGGACTGATTTTACAGCGTGAGCTCTTAGCTCGATCCGCTGTTCCGCGTCGTCTTCATCGGCGCGAAACGGTGTGTGTGTGTGTGTGCGCGTGTGTGTGTGTGTGTGCGTGCGTGTGTGTGTGCGTGTGCGTGTGTGTGTATGTGTGTGTGCGTGCGTGCGTGCTTGCGTGTGTGTGTGCGCGCGTGTGTGCGTGCGTGTGTGTGTGTGTGTGTGTGTGTGTGTGTGTGTGTGTGCGTGCGTGCGTGCGTGCGTGTGTGCGTGCGTGCGTGTGTGTGTGTGTGTGTGTGTGTGTGTGTGTGTGTGTGTGTGTGTGTGTGTGTGTGTGTGTGTGTGTGTGTGTGTGCGTGTGTGCGTGTGCGTGTGTGTGTGTGTGTGTGTGTGTGTGTGTGTGTGTGTGTGTGTGTGTGTGTGTGTGTGTGTGTGTGTGTGTGTGTGTGTGTGTGTGTGTGTGTGTGTGTGTGTGTGTGTGTGTGTGTGTGTGTGTGTGTGTGTGTGTGTGTGTGTGTGTGTGTGTGTGTGTGTCCAGGTTAGTTTCTAGGTTCATTGCCTCCCATGCGCGACGCAACAATCTGCGGGAGCGGCGGCAAAGCATGGTGGGCGAAACCGTTTAATCAACCAGAAGACGCGGACGACGCAAGAAAAGAAAGTGACCTCGGGTGCCTGTGTCAATTTCCCGCTCGAAGGCTTATTGAACGCGTGCCATATAAATTGTCAGGTTTCGGTGGACAGCCTCTTGTACTTTCAAAAGCAATGTTTCACTGCGGACGAGTCAGTGCCAAAGTTCTACCTAATGCGTTAAATGTAATGGATTGTTTATCAATTACATTTTCTGGCAATTTTGTAATTAATCTATCACTTTTTCAAATGGTAACGTTTCAGGTGGTCCAGCTTCTTTTTCCTGCAATTGATTACTCGAAATCAGCTACAGTGATTTCAAGTACCAGTTTAACTAACAGTACAACTTTGAGAACGTGAATCTGACGGCAAACATGGGGATATATATCCTTGGTGACAGTACGACGACTGGACACGGAGAAGCATCACGCGCGATAATGTGCGAACTACAATCAGGTCACTACCGTCTTGTACAGCCGTTCCCGTCCCGAGTATTATCACATGACCGCTCTGCAACAGCCCCTCTCCCCCGTCCCCTCAGGTGACGCCTCTGCTTACCTTGTTTAATCTAACGTTTTTTTATGGTTTATGGTTTATGGGGGTTTAACGTCCCAAAGCAACTCAGGCTATGAGGGACGCCGTAGTGGAGGGCTCCAAAAATTTCGACCACCTGTGGTTCTTTAACGTGCACTGACATCGCACAGCACACGGGCCTCTAGAATTTCGCCTCCATCGAAATTCGACCGCCGCGGCCGGGATCGAATCCACGTATTTCGGGCCAGCAGCCGAGCGCCATAACCACTCAGCCATCGCGGCGGCCCTATCTAACGTTCGTAATTGCTCTACTTTTATTTAGGGGAGCTACAACATGAAAGGGCTGAGCCTCTGCGCGGAGACTCGTTCGGGTGGCAGGAACGTCCAAGTACCGATGCGTACGCGTTAGATTCTGCTCGAAGGCTGTTTATTTACCAGGGTTTCAGGAGGGCTGAAAGAGAACATACACAAAAGGGGGAGAGTGCAGAAAGGGAAGTTGAGAGCGCGTCTTGAGAGAGAAAGAATCTGAGTCCCCTATACCGGCAGGGCGTCGTGTTTTTACATCCGGCTTTATGGCGTAGGATGCCCTTTCCTCCCTTTTGTCCCTCTGCCATTGCCTCCCCTTAATGCATTCTCCTATTTTCTACACCCTCCACTGCACCCATCTCGGAGGCTTACACACAGCAACAACATGCGAAGCACGACGCTTCATAGAGGACTTCGACACTAGCCTCGAGGGAATGCACAGAGCAGGTGCACAAGATGTTTATACATTATAATACTGACCTTCCCTCCAACCCATACATTGCGAGAGTGTTCTGTGCAGCTGCTAATCTCTTCACAAGGAAATGTGGGGAAATTAATGAGGAAAACTTAGAGAGTCTATCTCATTATTCGACGACTGAAGATTTTTCCAGCGTTATTACAAGCAGTGGGCTTAGCTGTGAGCGCCCAATCCAAACCTTCAGGAACCTTCGTCGTTTTGTATTCGATTTTTATCTCTTGTATGAGCTATAAGCATCTTCACGTCGATACCACCTTTTTTTCGCAAAATAAAAGAAAAAAGGCAATGAAGAGACGTGACCATTAGGGCCGACTTCGTCGCGTAGATCAATTGACCGTTTGCTATAAAATCACGCACCGGGTTACTGTCACGCTGCAAGATGGCTTTCTCTTTTACCGGTAACCATTTGATTGACGCATGTGGCAGACCATTAGCGAGAAGCAATAATATTTTCTCGCATTTTTGTCCCGTCATACGCACTTTTCTGGCACTCAGTATTGCATCCTCCTTCTAGAATGTAGTACATAGCCTCAGACACAGCAGCGGACGACCGTTATGCTGAAGGAACAAGAAGTTACGCTGAAATGCGGAAATGCCCACGAGCCTTTGGCTGATTTTGATGCCTACAGCTGGTGCGGGAAGTGCGGCGCGGTGGATTGAGAACACGTAGAAACGAAACAAAGAACTTGTACACATAATCCATTCAGCGTGATGCTGTTCCGCGTAAACTGAAACATTATTCAAATTGCCCAATGACGGCATGGGAGCCTCGCATATGTGATGTAAATCTTGGCCAGATCGCCAGCCTCGGCGCGCGAAAACGATTTTGCTCGTACGGTCATTTGTACCCGCTATTGGAGGTCCATCACTTGCCAGAGTAGATTTTGAGTGATCCTCGCCGTTACAAACTCCCAACCTGGTTGTGAGTATACGGCTTTGACGACGTATTTTTCAACGTCTCGAACTAGGAAGTAGTAAATGGGCTGTTTGTGTTTTAGACTTGCTAGCCGGTTGTCGCGCATGCAGCAGGCACATATTAGAATACGAATGTGGTCCTGGAAACGCAAATCACACTTCTGATGTGACTCAGAGGAACATAGTAAGCAGTTACTATGATTTAATATTAAAATGCTGTGCGAAATCTCCCATTGTGTTATGGCGCTTACAACGCCAGCTGTCCTTTTAGAGCCGCCTCCCCCCGTCCATAATCACAGCAGAAGTTTGAAATGCCGCGTACCGGTGGTAAGGGGAACGCTTGCGACCGCCTCAGCTGCTGCAGACTACCCCATTTCGCTAACTATCATCCCTTGTGAACTCAAGAACTTCATCTACTCTCAGGTCATGCAGTATTTAAATTCTATACTTTGACTTGATCCATCCCAAATTGACTGTCGTAGAAGCCTGTCGTACTAGACGCAGCTTGCTTTTCTTACGATTTTCATTCTATACTCTCGATGATAACTCACAAACCCACGTTATATTAAGGCCAAAGCATTTAATGGCTCATTAGGCCGGTCGAGATTCTGTCCGTCCGTTACATCGCCAACCGGATGTCACGACAACGAAAGTGACGTCATACATATATTATTGTGGGCAGATTAAAAATAAAGAAAAATAATATTGCCCAGCCCGCACCGCAAATGGCACAACGGGCCTAGAGACGTCATGCAGAGTATAGATTGAGGTTGCTGAGACTAACATCGCCCGCTCCACTATTGTACCGCGGGTGAGTGACGTCATACAGTCCGTCCGTCCGTTACGCTGTTCAAATTGATAACATAAAAAACCATCGTGCACGATCAGATTCGAACCACCATCCTTCCATTTCGCAAGCGAGCGTGCTAACGACTAGGCCACTTCCTACCAACGCATATGTAGTTCTTGTCTACGACGCTGGAGAGTGTTCGCGGAAAGGCTTCGAATGAGACGGATGCCTCCCAAACGTCCTCCAGTGTCTCCAGCATTTAAGATTCACAAATAATTGTGTACTTAATTAACCTCTTGACCACTCATGATTGACGCAAGCAGCAATACCGCGCTAAAGGCTTTCGCCTCACCACACTTTAGATCCACAAAGTGCCCTCCAGAATTTTTTTGCACATTTCGCAGCCATTCGAAAAGTTACCTCATAAACACCAGCTTCTAAGCTTTCCGTACTTAACTAGCATTCAGAAAATATTGCATGGGCGACCTCCTGCTCGCTGTGCCCAAACACCTGCACACCGATCTACTCCACGAGTTCCATGACCTCCCCAGTGCTGGACATCTTGGTGTCTCGCGTACTTACGCCCGCGTGCGTGGTCGCTTCTTCTGGCCCCGCCTCTAACGGTGCGTCGCCGCTATGTTCTTGCCTGCGACCAGTGCCAGCGCCGGAAAAGGCCTGCCACTCTCTGGCGGGCATGCTCCAACCTGTTGATGTGCTCCCTGAACCTTTGTATCTTGTTGGCTTGGATATTTTGGCCCGTTTCCTGAGTCCACGTCCGGAAACAAATTGGCTGTAGTTGCTGCAGACTCTGTCACTCGCTATGCAATCACGCGGGCCCTCCCCACCTGTACTGCTACTGATGTTGCCGATTTTCTCCTGTACGACCTCATCCTCCGTCATGATGCACCCCGCCAACTTCTCAGTGACCACGGCCGCTGCTTTCTGTCTAAAGTTGTCGACGATATTCTCCGTTCCTGCTCGACTGAACATAACCCGACTATCGCCTGTAATCCCCAAAACAAACGGCCTCACAGAGCACCTCAACCACACTCACGGATATGCTCGCAATGTATGTTTCACCGGACCATCGGAGCTGGGATATCGCCCTTCTATACGCGACTTTCGCCTACAACTCTTCCCATCATGACACTCCCGGTTGCTCACCGTTCAAACTTTTGTACGGCCGCGAGCCTCAATTACCCTTGGACACGCTGCTTCCGATATGTGCTTCTCAGCCTTCTGAATACGCACATGATGCAATTGCTCGGGCCGATCACGCCGGCCAACTGGCGCGGTCCCGACTACAAGCATCACAGGCCTCACAGCAGGACTACCACGGCCGCCGCCATCGCATGGTCACTTTCTCCCCTGGCGCCCTCGTCTTGCTTTGGTCGCCATTTGGGCTCTTCGGGCTTTGCGGAAACTTCTGTGCCGGTATGTTGGCCCATACCGTGTGCTCTGCCTAGTAACAACTTCACCTACGGGATCGGCCCTGCCTTCCGGGAGACCACTTCCCGTGTTGCTCAGCGTGACGTTGTCCACGTGTCTCGCCTCAAGCCCTACCTCTTTCCATCAGCTCACATGCGCTAATGTACACCGAGACGGTGTTTTGCGACCAGGGGCTGTGCAACGGATATTCTTAGTGAAGACGAGGTGAACAAAGTGTCCAGGGGGAGTGCGTGTTCTGTGCTTGGGTGCTCTGAGCTCTGTGCGGTCCCTGAGCTCTCGGCCTGTATATATATATATATATATATATATATATATATATATATATATATATATATATATATATATATATATATATATATATATATATATATATATATATATATATATATATATATATATATAAAGTGTCCAGGGGGAGTGCGTGTTCTGTGCTTGGGTGCTCTGAGCTCTGTGCGGTCCCTGAGCTCTCGGCCTGTATATATATATATATATATATATATATATATATATATATATATATATATATATATATATATATATATATATATATATATATTAACTGAGCTACGGCAACGGCGGTCCAGTCTGCTGCTTTCGTGGGTATTTATGTTTATTGGGTGTAAGCGAACCTTGCGAGTGCTCACCAGCGCCACCCTCGTCCATAGCGGCGGACGTAGCACGTCCTGTAATAATATTAATAATAATAATAATAATAATAATAATAATTGGTTTTGGGGGAAAGGAAATGGCGCAGTATCTGTCTCATATATCGTTGGACGCCTGAACCGCGCCGTAAGGGAGGGAATAAAGGAGGGAGTGAAACAAGACAGGAAGAAAGATGTGCCGTAGTGGAGGGCTCCGGAATAATTTCGACCACCAGGGGATCTTTAACGTGCACTGACATCGCACAGCACACGGGCGCCTTAGCGTTTTTCCTCCATAAAAACGCAGCCGCCGCGGTCAGGTTCGAACCCGGGAACTCCGGATCAGTAGCCGAGCGCCCTAACTACTAAGCCACCGCGGCAGGTCTTGTAATACCGCGAGTGGGACGTGGGACGTCACCTAACGGCGAGAGAGGAAACTGTGCGAGAGCCCTCTTATGCTACCTATGGCATCAAGACTGCCAGTACCGAGACCCTCTTTAAGCTATTAGCAGACAAGGTAAATGAAATGAGGGGCTCGTTTTTTGACAAACTAATGAAGGGAGCCGACTAGTCACCAAAACAAAGGTGCATAGGGTAATGTGTAATTTTTTTATGTGTTGTGCCTATCAGTGGGATAATAATACTTAGATTAATCTGTGGCTTAAAGAAAATTACTACTAAAGCAGCAGAAACGGCACTGGTGAACACTCTCAAGGTTCGCTTACACCCAATAAACATAAATACCCACGAAAGCAGCCGATTGGACAGCCGTCGCCGTAGCACAGTTGGTAGAGCACCGGACGCGATATTCGGAGGTAGTGGGTTCTCATCCCACCGGCGGCATGGTTGTTTCTTCTTCTGCTATATATATATAGTCACCAGGAATTGTAAAACATAACAGGATTTAATTCACGATGTTTCGGCGAGAGGACCAGCCTTTTCCGAGTGTACTAAAGCATTTGAAACACGCAGCTTCTATAAAGTGCGCGTGAGGCACAAAAGCAGCCTAAAGCGCTCGTGATTTAAAGTTGGCATATTTGGTTCTCCATGACTAATTATTCCAAATGACAGGATGGGAAGAAGACGGACGGCACGAGCACTACTCACGACTGAAGCTTTGTTCCATGCGAATCATTTAAATACAAGCGTTTCAACCCCGAACACAACCACAGAAACAAAACATTAAGGAAAGACACGTGGGAAGATAATATACAACGGTAGTGAGCGAATCACAGAAGCTAGCTCTCTAGATAAGCCATCTCATTATCTAACAGGCCGACCGAAGGTGCACTAACACAGTGTCCTCTCCTTTCGCAAACGCTTCCAGAATTGCTCGCGTGAGCTGATCTAGATTTTTCTTAAGAATACTGCTTTCATGAATACTTGACCTACATTTGCTCTCCTGGCACTGTAACTCTAGGAGATATGTTTAGCTGAGCCGATCGAGCCTCAACTTTCAGTACACAGAATGGGCGTGCGGAAGAGGTCAAACATAATGTCACCTATTTTGCCTCCAGTAGAACATAATTTCCCAGCTCCAAAAATAAGACGCTTGGTTTTTCTAAATGGTACCCGACTAGCTAAAACTTTCTGGGGCAGAAAAAGAAGATAATTATTTCTTCTTAGAAATAGCTGCCAGTACATACTTTATTGACACCAGAGTAAATTCGTAGTTCTTAATTCCCTAGCGGTGCCTAAGATGCATCGTAGAAACGCTTCGCCACTCGTTGTCATTTCTTCGCCACACAGTTCTCTTTTATCATGCAGCATAGCTTTGGTTCGAACACGGTCCTGGAAACTATTTCAATTCATTCACATTATTATTCTGTATATCGAAATTTTCAAGGGAAAAAAACACTACTAACAATCAACACTTTTCCACTGCCACTCATACCTAAGCGTTTTTATTCAATAGCCGGTGCATTTACTTGCCCAGACTAAAAGCCTTTTCTTTCTTCAGTTATACCTGCAATTCCCACATGCCGCGCATGTTGCTTAGACGTGGCAGCGCAGGCCTATACCATTGTCGACGCGATAAATGGCGCGTGCGTTAACTACTTCCAGTACAATATCTGACGCTTCACTGCACTCAGCTTGTTCTTTATGCGAGCCTTAATTAATCCGCAGCTGCGCTTAATTTACGTCTAGAAGCACACTGAGGATTGCATCGTCTCCGACAGGACTTCACCCTGGCGGAGGTCTTGTGTCAGGACTTCCCCAGCCCTGATATTGTCTTGGACTCTGGAATGAAGGAGTTTCACTGTTTCGTGCCACAAAGGCTGTCATAAAATTTCTTGAAAGAATGGGCCTTAAGCTGAGCTTGTGTTACTGTGTTTATGCGTATAAGGGCGAGTTTTGTATGGCTGTGTTGCTTTTCATTAATACCAACTGCATCTGGAGTCGTCACATGGGCAGAATACAAGGTTAAATTTCCAGGGCACATACAAGGTTGTCTCCTCCTTTTCCTCCCGAAAGTGGCTTTAGTTTCTTCCCCTGAAATTTTGTATGGATGTTGAATTTCAGTCTGCATCGAATAGTAAATCATTTCGCGTCATAACTAGCGTGGATGGTTTACTAAAATAAAGAAGCGCTGATACTTTCAAGGAAGTGCCTCAGAAGAAAGCTCATTCAGCGGCATAGACAGGCTGCGCCGCCTGGCATTGACAAAAGGAACCCAGCAAATCCAAACCCCGCTCTTGATCGTTCTATATTCCCCGAGATGGCAGCATGCGCCAGCTTCGATTATGTAGTAACATTTGCTTTGGTTACAGTTACTGTATATTGCTCAGAGTTGCGCGCAAATTAGCCACATTGCTCCCCCAAGCATCCAAATTATGAGGTAAAGCCGCAACTCTTGCATGAAGGAGACGGACATGATGAAGTTGGTGCAGTGGTTAGAGCGAGCGAAGGCTTATTCCGCTTAATTCTGCCTGCCGAAGTTGTTTTATTCTAGGCAGCTTACAGTTCCATTGAATGACACAGATTTGTAATAATGCGTCCGCTGCACCAAGCTGATCTCAATTATTTACAATGTACTCGCCACGTGGTGGATGGGTGGCATCTTCTGTTGTAAACGCCACAAGTCAGGAGTTTTTTTTTTGTGTAACATTCTGAGAGCACTTGTGGCAACATTGCTTGCTATCCATAGAAAAACATCATTTTCAGCGAACATGTGTTCTAGGACAAAATAAAATGCCGCAAAGCACGAGAAAAGTAGGTGTGCGAATGGACTGTCAGCAAAGGTCTAGTGCTAAACGATGCAAAGGAATTGTCTGGTCCGCAATGCATAGACGCCCTTTTCCCATGTGGCCGCGTTTAGCCAATAGACGCGTGAGCGGTTCAGAGGAAAACAAGAGCGAAACTCTAGGTACTTATGCTTCGGTGTTTCTTCCCGCTCCAACGGTCGGTACACAACGCATAGGACAGATATTTCTGGGTTACTACTGATAGCATTTATGTGATGTAAAACACGATATGGAAGAGCAAAAGCCCCTCACAACTTCCCTATTAGCAAAATGAGGCACACTAAGAGTCGGCTGTTCTGTGCGCAAGGTAGTCAGTGAAAGCGAGGTTTACAGCAATGAAGGAGAACTGGCGCTTTTCGTGACTTGCTCTTGTGTCGCTAAATACACTTTTAGGAAAAACTCGCCTCGGCTAAACCACTGTCGTCTATACGCTAACATTTATTAGAGAGTTGAAATTCGTCGCTAATTTACATTTTATGCCACATTTTGCCTGGGCACTTACCTTAGCTCGTTCAGAAGTAATGTAATATCACCATCACTTCTATTGGAGAGACACCTGGACAACAAGCTTTCGCGATGTTTTCTGCGGTGCCGCCATCTCGCAGAAGCAAAGATCGCTCTAGAATAAAAGCTGTGTTAACGAACGGTTGTGTGAAACTGTGGGGCAGAGGGCGGTTGCGTGCGTGGACTGAAGACGCTTTTTCGTGTATTTTACCAATAGTGAGCACACAAAGCATTTTAAATGAATACAGTAATTGCACCCGCTCCGACATTATTTTACTGCAATTTCCATTGTACACATATGGTACAGCAGTTGTTGCCTCCGCGGGCCCGAGATGGCGATGCTGTTGTCATCACTGCGAAAACTTCTTTCGTCGTCGCGGCAAATGGCGCGTGTTTGCGATTTATTCCGACCGTATCAGGAAAATAGCCCAGCAGGGTTGGTACCAAATATAAAATTACGACAAGTGCCACCCCTGGGTAAAATCTGCGCAGCAAATAAGCGAGTCCTTTAGCACAAGGAAGCATGTTGCGAGTTTTAGTGACGTTGAAAGCACATGTGAATAATATATATTGGTTAAGAAAACACCGAAGTATTCAATGAATTGCACTAAACCACAGAATATTGTCACCGACAAACGTAGCAGGATGTGGGAAGCACAGCCGTTTACTGAGGCGAGGCTTGCCGAACAGCCGCGCTCATTCAAGAGAAAGAAGACGCTCGGCCACGCCCTGGGAGACAGGTTCGGCCACCAGGTGGCGCCGGCAGAATGTCAGCAGTGTGGCACTGCCCCCCTCCCTTCCAAGAGGCATCGACTCGATGCCGAACGCGACCGGAAAAAAAACGTAAGGGGAAAGTTAAAGGCGCGAGTGTCTTCGTGGAAAGGGGCTAACGGGAGTAATACGGCTTCCTTCGCGCCACGTGACTACTTCGGACGTCGGTTGTCGAGACGACCGGACAGCTCCTTGAGGGAGCACCTCGTAGGTCACCGCGCTGAGGCGGCGTAACATCTGGTATAGACCAAAGTAACGGCGAAGAAGCTTCTCAGAGCGCCCTCGCAGACGGATCGGACTCCACACCCAGACTTGGTCACCGGGTGTGTAAATCACCCCCCTGCGGTAGAGGTTGTAGCGCTCGGCGTCGCGATGTTGTTGGCACCGGATTCACTGGCGAGCAACTTGGCGAGCGGCTTCGGTGTCACGAACAACATGGTCAGCGTCTACAACAGAAGAGGGAGTAGGATCCGGAACAAGCATGGCGTCCAGCATGGTCAAGGCTTCGCGACCGTGCACCAAATGAAACGGAGTGAAGCGCGTCGTTTCATGGAGAGCAGTGTTGTACGCGAACGTGATGTAAGGCAGTATCCGGTCCCAGTTCGAGTGGTCATCGTCGACATACATAGAAATCATATCGGCAATTTTCTTCTTAAGCCGCTCAGTCAGTCCGTTGTTTGAGGATGGTAAGCTGTAGTCTTGCGATGGCTGGTGCCACTGAGTCGAAGCAATTCGCTCGTGAGTGCCGACGCAAAAGGCGGTTCCCCTGTCAGTTAATACGACTGTTGGGGCTCCGTGGCGAAGCACAATGTTGTGAATGAAAAAAAATGTGCAACTTCGGCGGCGGTCCCACAGGGAAGGGCCTTGGTCTCACAGTAGCGGCTACAATAATCAGTGAAAACAGCAATATATTTGTTACGCATGGACGACACCGGAAATCAGCCGAGTAAGTCCATGCCGACCTGTTGAAATGGGAGGCGCAGGGCACCGACAGGCTGGAGTAGCCCATCTGGTTTAGTCGGCGGCGTCTTCCGGCGCTGACACTCACGACAGGTTCGTACGTAGCGGTGGAAAACCGCAGCAAGCCTGGGCCAGTAGTACTTGTGGCGTATGCGCGCCAACGTGCGGAAAAACCCGAGGTGGCCCGAAAGAAGGTTGTCGTGGCACGCACGCAGAACTTCGTCACGAAGGGTTGTTGGCATTGCAAGCAGATAGACAGTGTCCGTTAGGGCTTAGTTCTTTTTGTAGAGGACACCGTCGCGCAAGCAAAACGTTGACAGTCCGCGCCTGAAGCGCCGAGGTGGGGATGGAGTGGTTCCTTCAAGGTACTCGATGAGGGGCAGCAGTTCGGAGTCATCCTTCTGTTGGCGGGCAAGGGTGGCTGTGGTGACAGCACCGAGAAAAGCGGAATCGTCGTCAGACTCGTCCGTGGGGCAAGGAATAGGAGCGCGGGAGAGACAGTCAGCATCACTGTGTTTCTGGCCAGACTTGTGCACGATAGTGACATCAAATTCTTGCAAGCGAAGGCTCCATCGAGCAAGCCGTCCCGAAGGATCTTTCAGGTTCGCCAGCCAACACAGTGAATGATGAACTCTCACGACCCGAAACGGGCGGCCATGCAAGTACCGTCGAAATTTCGTAACTGCCCACAGCACAGCCAGGCGTTCCTTTTCCGTGGTGGAAAAATTGACTTCGGAACGGTATAAAGTGCGACTGGTGTAAGCAATCACGCGTTCTAGACCATCCTGCCGCTGAACAAGGATCGCACCGAGACCAACGTTACTGGCATCAGTGTGCAGTTCCGTGTCGGCCTCATCGTCGAAGTGGTCAAGCACCGGCGCACATTGTAGACGGGACTTGAGTTCCGTGAAGGCTCTTTCCTGGTCCTGGCCCCAGAAGGAGGGTTCAGCGTCTTTCGTCAGGCGGGTCAGAGGGTCTGCTAGCTTGGAGAAACTGTAAACAAACCGGCGATAGTACGCGCAGAGGCCCAAGAAGCGACGCAGGCTTCGTTTGTCTGTTGGCTTGTGGAAGGTAGCTACGGCGGCTGTCTTTTCGGGGTCTGGACTAACGCCCTGAGTGCTGAGAATGTGACCAAGAAACTTTAACTCATGAAACTCAAGGTGACACTTTTCTGGATTCCGTGAGAGACCTGCGGAACGCATGGCCTCGAAAAGAGCAGGCAACCGTTCCAGGTGCTCATCGAACGTGCCAGAGAAGCTCACGACATCGTCGAGATATACGAGGCACGATTGCCACTTCAGGCCAGATAGCACGGTGTCCATCATTCGTTGGAATGTGGTAGGGGCCGAGCACCAGCCACAAGGGAGTACCTTGAACTCGTACAAATCGTTAGGAGTAATAAAGGCGGTCTTCTCTCTGTCGCGTTCTTCGACCTCTATTTGTCGATACCCACTGCGGAGGTCAAGGGACTTAAAGTAGGTAGCATGGCGCAGGCGGTCTACGGAGTCGTCAATGCGTGGCAGAGGGTATACATCCTTTTTCGCGACGTTACTGCGGTGTCTGTAATCCATGCAGAACATGAGGGTGCCATCTTCGTGACGAGGACAACAGACGATACCCAGGAGCTCGTGGATGGTTGTATGACGTCGTCCTGGAGCATTTGTGTAATTTGGCGGCGGATGGCGTCACGTTCTTTTGAAGACACCCGATAAGGGCGCTGGCACTGTGGTCTTTGGTCGTCAGCAACGATAATTCGGTGCTTTGTAAGCGGCGTCTGTCGCACCTTGGAAGTTGATTCAAAATATTCGCGGAACGAATAGATTCGGTTTTCCGCGCAGCGTTTCTGACTGGCCAAAGGTGCGGGTTCACGATGGTCGGAATGGTTGTAGCCGTTGCATCGTCGAGGTCTGACGAGGTGGACAAAGAGCACTGCCTGGTATACTCACTCAGCTCGTCAAAACAAGCGACGGCCTCCGTCTTCGTTAAATGCTGCGGTTCGTGGGTAAAGTTGATGACTAACATGTCGGTTCTACCGTTGGCAAGTACTACTAGGTCTCGAGCTACACAAACTTGCCGAGCTAGGAGCAGCGAGATGTTCGCTTCAGCGACGCCAAGAGTGCCGGTGCTGTTATTACACCCGACTGTGGGGAACTTGCTGGCTCGCTGAGCGATTGTTATGTGGTCGTCACATATGCGTAACATTACTCTGCTGTTCTCGGTGTTGGTGTCAACGACTCGCTGGGCGGAAAAAGATACCATGAGCTCCCGAAGGTAGATGGCCGCACCATACTCTTAAAGGAAATCCATGCCCAGAATGAGATCTTTTGAACAATCACGTAATACGGCAAAGGAGCCAGTGAAGGTAAGACCGCGGATCTGGATGCGACAGGTGCTGAGGCCGATCGGTGTCACTACATGGCCACCGGCGGTGCGGATCACGGGTCCACACCAAGCCGTCAGAACCTTACGGAGAGTCATGGCGAGCTGCCTGTTCATCACAGAAAAATCAGCGCCGGCATCGACGAGTGCGGTGACTTCATGACTGTCGGCGGTTACCAAAATTTCAGCAGAAACTAATCGTTCGCAGCACGTCGGTGAGGTCGTCGGATCGGGTCGCCGCCGCTCGGGCCGTCGCATCGAATCGTCGAGTGGAGGCTGTTGACTCTGTGCAGTGACGGCGGCCCTGCCCCCAGAGGACGCCGTCTTCAGTTGTCCCAGCGAGGGGACGTGCCTCTGAACTGAACAGAGGATGAGGGCCGACTGGGCGAAGCAAAGCGCCTCGGGGACGGCGATCGCGATTGGCGCCGCTGCGAGGCCGGAGGCAGCACCTGAGTGGCCAGGTACTCCTCTATGTCCTGCGGTCTTTTACCATAGCGCGGTCGAGGTGCGTCCGGCGGGAATCCTCTCAGACCCATCCGTCAATATGGGAAACTCCGCAGAGTAGGGCCGGGTTCCCCACAATAATAGCAGAACGGGCGATTGTTGGACGTTCGCCATACGTGCGCTTTGCTGAAAGGAGGGAGCAGGTTCTGCTGCTGCTCGACAAGGCGCAGTTAACGATGGGGTGGTCGTGGTCCGGAAACGGGGCGAAACGCTTGCGGCGCGGGGGCAGGTCGGCGCAGCTAGGGCATCGCTGTAAGATATGACGCGCGGATCCGATAGTGGGGCTGGTGGTGGTTGCAACAGTCGCCGGAATTCCTCACGGAGGAGATCGCCTGTAGAAAGTATGCTTGCCGACGAAGCATCCAAGTGGAAGTGCAGCAGTTCATCGCGGACATGCTCCGCACAAGCTCTCGCAACGCCTCATTTTCGGGGGCTGCCAAGGGCATGCAGTATTGAGCGGTGTTGGGATGCAGGTAGCGTGCCTGGGCCGGAGAAGAGAACAGGACGATCGGAGGAAGAAAACTTGGAAAACTTTATGCAAAGACTATTTACATAATGTACAAGTAAGGGCAACTGAGAGTGCCTCTCAGTTAAGGGAGCTTCTTAGCAGTCGGGGGTCTCTCCCAGCAAAGGGTATATCTCAAGAGCGGGCTCTCCTCTGGTACCAAACCAGCAGCTCCTTGAATACTCTTCGTATTCCCCAGATCCCTAGCTGGGGAATACAGTTCGAAGAATGATGTCCAATCACACGATGGCACTGATGGTACCACGCACGGCAGGGTGGTCCTGATGTTCTCTCGCATCTCGGTCGAGGGAAAGGGAACAGGACCCGGTCACGTTGTCGTCCACGCGGCCTCCAGGTGGGCGCGCACGGGGGTCCGGTCTGCGCCCATGTGGAACAAGAAGGCGCATGCGTGACACAGGAATGCGGGCTGTCTCCCAGCAGGGGTTGAAAGATCTTGTACTGATGACAGGAACGCGGAACCTCTGTCGAAGGCGCGGCCTTCGGGCAATTGTTCAACCCCAGCGTGACTGAAGAGGACAACACTCCGTTCGTCGACCCGATGACCTGTTCGAACACGTGGGCACGCTATTATCGTCGCTGCCTCCGACATTCCTGCAGCCACGTTTCTTCCAGATGGCTAATTCACCTTCGCGGTGGTTTTTAGGGAACCCTCCCTCATGTGCAAATTCGCTGAACTCAACAGTAGGAAGGGAGCGCGAGCACAACAGCACCCCCGCCTCCGGATATTGCGCCCGGAAGATGAACTGCTCGCACGTAGCTTGGCTGACGGGCGTGCCAGGAACCAGATGCTCTTTGGGAGCCTTCGCATGACCTTCAGTGCCGAAGCTCGGCATCGCAATTCCCCTCGTCAGATGGCCGTTTTGGGACATTCTCTGCAATGCTAGCCAAAAGGGATCGCCGACGCCAAACCACACCTGACAAAAGCAAGTGCCCTCAGAACCCACTCATCCCGCCAGACCAAAACTCCGGGCCAAAACTGCATTTAGCAAAAAAAACTTCAACTAAAACTTGGAGATCAAATGTTTTGCCTGAATTAACACACGGTGTCTCCCGACGAGGAGTTTGGACATGGCACCTGTCCAAGGCGTGTGCTCCCGCTCGAGGTGCACTCGGAAGGAAAATATATTCGTTAAATGAAATCGGGTTGGTGCTTAACGGGCACGCGGTACGGGACTAGGTGACTGGATTTGGCCGACGTGACATTCAATTTTGCCCGCCCCAATACCTCATAGTCAAGGTACGTTACACCTCTCGCTCTTACTTATCCTGGGCCGAAAGAAAGAAAACGCACTCCTATGTATGCTACCTTATTATGAACAACATTACTGAAAAGAAAGTGTGAGATATACGCTCTACATTATGAAGAGAATATGAAATAAATCTGCAAAACTAAAAATTTGCGGGACATCCCCTTTTGGTAAAATCTTTACCAGCTAAATGGCTCGGCTTAGCCCGTCGGCATTTGTGTGGAGCTTGTCTTTCTTGTAGCGAACCTCGAAGCTGTGGTGCTGGAGTGCCAGGCTCCACCTCAGTGGATGACCATTTTTGGGCGACATATTGTGGAGTCAAGTCAAAGGGCCATGGTCCGTTTCTACTGTGAAACGGGACCCCGAGACGAAGCATGCCAGTTTCTCAATAGCCCAAACGAGGCATGCGCATCCTTTTCCGACGTGCTGTACGCCTCTTCACGCGTGCTGAGCTTGCGGCTCACGTAAAGGACAGGGCGTGTGTGCCTGCCATCGCTTTCCTGGCAAAGAATAGCGTCTAACCCGCGGTCGCTGGCATTCAATTATAAGATAAAGGGTTTCGAGCAATCTGGCACTGCCAGTATTGGGCGCTCGCATAGGGCCGTTTTCAGACTCTGAAATGCCTTCTCTTTCTTTTGGTCCCAAGAAAGATTGGTAGGTTCACTTTTTCTCAGCGCGTCGGTCAGGGGGCTGGGTAAATCGGAGTAGTCCTTTGCATAATGCTGATAATAGCCTGCTAGGCCAAGAAAATCCCTGAGTTCCGATTTTGTGGTTTGGCGACGGTACTCCACCACGGCAGCCACTTAAAGTTCTGCAGATCTGCGTTCGCCTCGTCCGACCACGTGCCCCAGATACTTCACTTTGACGCACCCCAGGTGGCATTTTCCCGCCCTTACCATTAAACCAGCCTCAAGCAGTCGGCTCAACACAATACGCAGGTGTTCAATGGGCTCGTCCCAGTTTTGTGAGAAAACGCCATGTCATCAAGGTAGAGGAGAGCAAAATCTGCAAGTCCCCGCAGCACTTGGTCCATTAACTTTGAAAAACAGTACGGAGCATTTTTCAAGCCGAAGGTCAGCATTACAGGGCGAAACGTGCCCGCGGGGGACACGAATGCTGCGTACCTGCTAGCGCACTCATTTAGTGGCACCTGCCAGAAACCATGAACTAAATCCAGTGGGGATATATATTCTGATTTAGCGACTGTTTCGAACCCTCTCCTCGATGTTCGGAATGGGGTAGGTCTGGTCCACTGTGATTGAATTCAGTTTTCAGTAATTCACGCAAGGTCTCGGATCCCTGCCTGGAACCTCTACAATAATGATTGGTGACGTATAGTCACTTTCGCAGGGCACCATGACGCCAAGTTCGCACATACAGCGGATCTCGATCTCAATGATTTCCTTTTGTATTGGAGAGACACGGCACGGTTTGTTCCTGATCGGCTGTTCGCTGGACAGCTGAATGTCGTGTTCGATGAGGGTTATTTTTCCTGGCTTGTTTGAAAACACCGCCTCAGAGTCACGGACGACGTTTTTCATGTCTCCTCATTGACTTTCCGTGAAACGTGGCTCTCTGTCGATTGAATTTAGCAGATCATTAGCTGCTTGCTCGTCCTCGTGAGGGACATAAGGTATGTCTGAGATCTCAACCTCTGGCATGTTCAGCGCCATGTTAACCATAGCCGGACGCTGTACATAAGGCTTCATCAAATTACTGTGGATTAGCCGATTGTTTGTTCTTAAATCTTACCTCATAGTTCGTGTCCGAAAGTTGGACACCCCCTTAGCTGGCCCTTCCCATTGCGCCTCAAGCTTGTTCCTTTTTGACGGACGCAGCAACATCACCTGGTCGCCAGATTGAAAGGTGCGCTTGCGTGCAGATTTATCGTAGTACACTTTCGACAGTGACTGCGCTGCTCTGACATTTGCTCCCACGAGGTCTCTGGTTTTTGCGAGTCTTTTCAGTAGCCTCAGGACGTATTCTACTACAGAGGGATCCTCTCCGTAACCCTGCCATGACTACCTCTGCATGCGCAACGGGGTCCTCAACTCACGCCCGTAGATTAGTTCAGCGGGGCTAAAGCCTGTGCTTTCGTGGAGGACGGATCTCATTGCAAAGCGTTCTGCTGGAATGCATCCTTCCCAATCTCCCTTACGCTCAAAACACAGAGACCTAAGTATCCGCTTTAGAACTGAGTGCATACGCTCGACTCGGTTTGACTGAGGGTGGTGAATAGAACTACGGATTATTTTAATCCCACCACGTTCAAAGAACGTTGTTTTCAAGAAGCCTGTGAACACGCTACCGTTATCGCTTTGTATCTCTGCAGAGAACCCCACGCGAGAGAAAATTGAAAAAAGGGCGTCTACAACACATGCGGAACTTAGCTCCTTCAAGGAAATGGCCTCAGGAAATTTGGTTGCCACGCACAGTGAGGTCAGAATGTAGCGACAACCAGGTTTAAACGCTGGTAGCGGGCTGACAGTACCTATCACAAGATGCCGATAAGGCTCTGCAACGATGGGAACTAGTGTCATGGGCGCTTGCTATTTATCCGTCGACTTGCCGACCCGCTGGCAGGTGTCGCAAGATCTAACAAGCTGTTCCACATCTTTCCAGCAGCCACGCCAATAATATTCGAGGGCTAATCTAGCTTTTGTTTTCTTTGTGCCCAGGTGGCCCGCCCATGCATTTCCGTGTGCGAGCTCTAGAAGCTGCCGCCAGTACTTCTCGGGCACCAGGAGTCGCTCATATGCGCGTCCCTTTGATTCGCAGTATTTCTGGCACTGAAGGCCTGATATTTTATGAAAGCTGATGCTCTTTCTCGCGACTCCCTCTCTCACATTATTGCTTAGAGCTCTTAACGATTGGTCGCTTTTCTGCTCTGCAATGTGTGATTTCCTATCAATCTTAGTCAACTCCTCCAAAACAAGTCGAAGCATGTGTTAATGTCGAACCTTTCGCGTTTGTTCCTGTTGCCCCATTTTCTACATAATAGGCAGTTCCTTCGATTTCATGAGCTACTGCTGGTTCGGGAACACCTTCATGGTCATGCTCATGAGGTTTAGACGGATCTGTTTTCCTGCAAGGATCCACCGGCTTGTCGGGAGAATGGTTCGGTGCCTGCTCATTTATCGGAGCGCAGCGGAGTTTCTTTGCGAGCTCTCGCGCTCGAGAACGTGTTAACGCCAAGGAAGCCGAGCCCGAGGTGAAAGGGATACCTGTCTCTTTCAGCAGCTCCTCGGATTTGTTCGTAAACAGGTAGGGCAAGTGTGTCGGCAAGTTTGCGCTAACTGCCGCTTCTGTGTCTAGACTGCCAAAAGTCCCCTCTAGAGTCACCTTCGCTAAAGGCAAGCATGCACTCTGTTCTTCGGCGACCTGTTTAACCAAGGCGCATTCGCCGGTGTAGTGCGTGGAGGAAACACAGGACGGGTGAGCAAAATCCATGGTAGCCGCTGAATCCAGCAGTGCTCTGAATTTCTTGCCGTTTATCACCACTTCCCGCATGTATGGCTCCAGCAATTTAAGGTCTTTCCTCCGACTCTCGCACGCACGCGAACGCCATCTTTTGCTGTTCGCAGTTCAATGAGTGTGACCCTCGTTAATGCAATTATAGCAGACAATGGGCTTTCGCGCTTCAAAAGTGCGAGCTCCAGGTGCCTGCTGTTTCCACGAATCGGCAGATTTGGGTGACTCAACCTTTTTTTCGCTACCTCCTCCTTTTGATGGCGCATCCTCTGCTCGGTGATCACGGCGTGCTGTTGGCACCCTTCGGTCGGGGATTCTCTTTAAATAGGTTTCTTCCTTTCCTAACCTGTTATTGCACCCTGCCTTGCTTTGGAGGTATCGGCGAACGTAATATCGTCTGCGAGCTGTGCCGCTTTGTCTATGCCTATATCTGTTAGCCTATCTAGCAGTCATATCCTCAGATCTTCTGGAATCGCACTATAGTACTGCTCTAGTGCAATGCACTTCAGTACCTTGTCATGTCTTCCGTGCACCTCAGCGGTCTTAAGCCACTCGTTTAAGTTTTCTTTAAGCCGGTACGCGAAGTCAGTATGCGACTCTCCGCCTTTCTTTGCCTGCCTGAATCGCTGCCTAAAGGCTTCAACAGAAAGCCGGTACTTTCTAAGCAGTGCGGTCTTTACCTTATCGTAGTCATCACAATCTTCCCATGAGGGGCGAGCCACAACTTCGGCCGCCTCGCACGGAAGGAGAGGAAGTAACTTCTCCGACCAAGTGCTCTTGTCGATGTGCACCTTACTGCATGCACGTTCGAAATTTACCAAAAAGGATGCAATATCACCTCCCACGCGGTATGGTGAGACGAGATCGTACAATCTCGGCCTCCCTTGCTTCTCTACCGAAGCTACACGGCTAAGACGCGCCATATTCTCTCCGTTTGACGTGATTTCGAGTTCCTTCATTTTTCGAGCATGTTCTCTCGCTTTTTCCTCTGCCTCACGGACCTCCCGTCTCTCTTGAGTCAACCGAAGCTCTTTTTTTTCTTTCTGCTTGAACGACACCCGTCTTTCTTGAGCCAACCGAAGCTCTTTTTTCTTTCTGCTCGCACAACTCGCGTCTTTCTTAAGCCAACCGAAGCTCTTTTTCTTTCTGCTCGCAAAACTCCCGTCTTTCATGGGCCAACCGAAGCTCGTCTTTTTCTTTCTGCTCGCACAACTTCCGTCTTTTCTGTTTTCTTTGCGTCCAAGAATCGTTTCCCAAGCCTCGTCGACCTCCTCAGTAGCCACCTCCTCCTGCCGCATAACCTCGAGAATTTCTTTTTTTATTTTCGCAGAACGTGGCGAAATCACAAGCACCTGGCAAACTTCGAGCAGCTCCTGCACTTTTAACATCTCCATCGTGAGTTCCACCATGCGTCAGCAAGCCCAATAAAACAAAAGCCCTAGCTTGAAGTGGACAAAACAGTTTCCCTAAATCAATTTCCCAGACAACAGGAATCCGCACCTAGCATCTGTCTGTGCTAGTACGGTCTGGCGAAATGAACGGAAAACATTGGGCACTCACCCTGCCAAGGTATAGCTGACGCCCGTCAGTCACGTAGCTGCCGAGGTCCGTAGGAGCCAGTAACTTCACGTGGACGTCCCACAGGTGCCATCCATTTGATGGTATGCAGGTAGCGTGACTGGGCCGGAGAAGAGACGAGGACAATCGGAGGAAGAAAACTTGGAAAACTTTATACAAATACTATTTACATAATGTACAAGTAAGGGCAACTGAGATGCCTCTCAGTAAAGGGAGCTTCTCAGTAGTCGGGAGTCTCTCCCAGCAAAGGCTATCTCAAGAGGGGGCTCTCCTCTGGTACCAAACCAGCAGATCCTTAAATACTCTTCGTATTCCCTAGACCCCTAGCTGGGGAATAGAGTTCGTAGAATGATGTCCAGTCACACGATGGCACTGATTGTACCACCCACGGCAGGGCGGTCCTGATGTTCTCTCGCAGCTAGGTCGATGGAAAGGGAACAGGACCCGGTCACGTTGTCGTCCACGCAGCCTCCAGGTGGGCGCGCACGTGGGTCCGGTCTGCGCCCATGTGGAACAAGAAGGCGCCTGCGTGACACAGGAATGCGGGCTGTCTCCCAGCAGGGGTTGAAAGATCTTGTACTGATGACGGGAACGCGGAACCTCTGTCGAAGGAGCGGCCCTCGGGCAATTGTTCAACCCCAGCGTGACTGAAGAGGACAACACTCCGTTCGTCGACCCGATGGCATGTTCGAACACGTGAGGACGCTATTATCGTCGCTGCACCCGATGACCTGTTCGAACACGTTGGGACGCTATTATCGTCACTGCTTCCAACATTCCTGCCGCCACGTTTCTTCCAGAGGGCTAATTCACCTTCGCGGTGGTTTTCAGGGAATCCTCCCCCATGTCCAAATTCGCCGAAGTGGGGAAAGGAAAATGGCACAGTATCTGTCTCATATATCGTTGGACACCTGAACCGCGCCGTAAGGGAAGGGATAAGGGAGGGAGTGAAAGAAGAAAGAAAGAGAGAGGTGCCGTAGTGGAGGGCTCCGGAATAATTTCGACCACCTGGGGATCTTTAACGTGCACTGACATCGTACAGCACACGGGCGCCTTAGCGTTTTTCCTTTATGGAGGAAAAACGCTAAGGCGCCCGTGTGCTGTACGATGTCAGTGCACGTTAAAGATCCCCAGGTGGTCGAAATTATTCCGGAGCCCTCCACTACGGCACCTCTCTCTTTCTTTCTTCTTTCACTCCCTCCCTTATCCCTTCCCTTACGGCGCGGTTCAGGTGTCCAACGATATATGAGACAGATACTGTGCCATTTTCCTTTCCCCAAAAAACCAATTAATATTAATAATTAATAACAGCAGGAAGGGAGCGCGAGCACAACAGCGGCCGCTACATTTGCTTGACTGCCGTATTGGGCACTCTGTTCCTGCAGGGAACGTTCCATGCTCGTAGCTTCCTTGGCGAAGGCGGCGATGATTTTTCGGAGGGTCGCGCATGAGGCCAGCAAACAGCTGCTCCTTTACCCCACGCATGAGGTGCCGCACCTTTGTAGCTTCGGGCATGGCCGGGTCGGCCCGATTGAAGAGGCGGGGGATGTCCTCAATAAACATGGCCACGCTCTCGTTGGACTGTTATAACCTGAAGCGAAGGGCAATTTCGGCATTTTCCTTTCCCTCGCTCGAGCTGAATGTGGCGAGCAACTCACGGCGAAAAGCTGCCCAGTTGGAAAAGGACGCCTCGGTGTTCTCGAACCACGTTTTCACTGAGTCTTGCAGTGCAAAATACACGTTCTTCAGCTTCCGCTCGTCGTCCCATTTGTTGAATGCAGCAACACGATGCAAACTGGCCAACCAATCTTCAACATCCTCGAACCGGTCTCCGTGGAAAGATGGTGGCGACCGCGGTGCGAGGACGACGAACGGCGGCGTACTGCGGGAGTACTGACCTGTCTGGCTGCCAGTGGTGGAAGTCATAGCTCGCACAGGCCTTGTCAGTGGCTCAAACTCGGATTTCAGGCCTCGCGGGCGACGGCTCGCTTTGTGGACAGGTGTGGTATCCGCGCATCGGGGAGAAGCGCCAAGGATATCGTCGGGGTCAGCGTACATGGGATGGTGCCAAGCACGGCTCCACCAAATGTCACCGACAAACGTAGCACGACGTGGGAAGCACAGCCGTTTACTGGGGCGAGGCTTCACGAACAGTCGCGCTCATTCAAGACAAAGAAGACGTTCGGCCACGCGCTGGGAGACAGGTTCGGCTACCAGGTGGCGCCGGAATAATGTCAGCAGTGTGGCAATATATAACAAAAATAGTCAGCAATAATGTACTGATGTAGTTCTCAGAGAACTGCTGCACGTTTTCGCCGAATAAGAGCACCGGTCAACCTCTGATGATAACGAAATAATTATAATCGTTCATGAGATGGCTTTCCAGAACACATTTCAAAATTTTTCTCAGGGCTGTTTTGTATCTGCAAGCAATTCTTCTCTACAGGCGAAATGTGTCTGAGTGAAATTTATGCCCGACTCGGGTTTCATGGCAAGATATGCTACTGCCATCTCTCGGCGCATTTGAGAAACAAAATTAATGTATATAGAGCGTCTGCGTTCCGCTTCCTGGCAGCACAGGTATAGTGTTCGCCCAAGGAGGTTATATAAAACTGTCCGCCTTATAGAAGGAGTCGCGTTTCTTCTTGGTGGAAGGAACAGCTTTATATTTATTTTTTATTTCTCAAAGGAGTTCTGTGGCATATAAATGCCCCGTTTCGATGGGCCCAGCCGTTATCGAGCACGTGGCGTTCTCGAACATCAGAATATCACCCGAAATAAGCAGTTCGGTTCACTTAACACGCTATTTGTTAGCATCGTTCTAGATGCTTATGGACTTCCCTTTTCGAGGGAGCCTGAAGCTGAGAGCCGCAAAATATAATGTTCTATACCTGCCTTTGCGTTGCCTCATTAACGTCTCTGTGTGTCCTTTCCTGTTTCTCTGTCGTTTGCCCTGATCCTTAGCACACAGTTACCAGCATTTTACTTCCAAAGAAATGCCGACGCTGAACGCGGGAATGAGCCATCAATCATGAGCTAAACAGCCGAATGCCTTAGCCGCTAATCCCACGGTGGTGCGGATGACTATTAAACACATGAAGCAGAACATACCACGCCGCGGCCTGTTAAGGAAACTTGTGAACGTCACTATAAATTATATATTACCTGTACAGCAGGACTCCTTATTGTCTATGTAAGGTTCCTTAATCAATCTATTACACCCAGGGCAAGATACAGGACCCTCCCGTATGCCCCATTATCCCGGTCCTGAGGCTTCCGTGGCCACGTTAATCGGCATATATCTGCCTAATCAACCATCCCACTGCCGCATCGGGCGCTTGGAAAGGTAGGGTCGGTTTTGCGGCTCCGTAATCGGTAGCAGCTTAAAATTGGCCCTCGAAGGACTCCACGAAGTCGTAATTTTTCGGTTGAACTTTGTGCTGGAACGTGTGCTATTGCCATTCATAATAAAATATGACCATTACCTCGAAATGGTTGTTTAGTACTTTTGTAGGTGTTTATCTTCTTAAAGAAACGAAGCTGTAATAATGCTAGCCTAGGCGCAAATGGTTCATAAATAAGATGTTCTTATCCCCATTGAAATGCCGTCAGGCTTGATTTTTTATTTTAATTTCTTTCCGCAGGCTATTTTCTCCGAGAATGCAGGACGAAGACAGTCGCGCACCCCCTAGCAGGCCTGCCATTTAGCTTGCGCGGCATGGGCTGCTCTGCCCAGCCACCATGTGCGAGGTTACCACTGTGCTAAAGCTGTGCGAAGCGTGCTCTACTTGCTTCTTAGTTACTAACAGAGGTCGTCACTTGCTTCGCTATTTCCTCGGAACTTCGCTTATCCGAGCCTGAACATCGCCACTACCCAGACAACGGATGTCCTGAAATTGTCAGAACGTCCTCTTCCCGAGCAGTACATTCCGAGTAACTTTTGAGTGCTTAGGTGGCTAAATGTCCTCATGGGATTGTTTTCAGTTTGTACTTTGCTGGACGACTAGAGGATGAAACTTCCGCAAGTGTCCTACAATCGTCCTTTCGCAGTACAATGCTGTGGAATTCAAATCTGTTCAGACTAGCTTTATCTATCGCACTGGGCTCTCAGTAGTTAAAAACTGCAGGCTTATTAAACAATATGCGTGTTCAACAGTGATGCAGTGAAGGAAACAATCTAGACCTGAAAAGTTACATGCCTTGAAGCAATAACTTGTACATAATAAGGGAATAATTACTTATCCACATCCACACGATTGCAGCCGTACAGCTACAAAGGAAAGCTATGCAGCTTTCTCAGAAACTTCGTAGTTAAAGAAAAATTCGTCCTGGTTCGGGGTTCGAACGCGAAACCACCGTTTCACCCGAGAAATCGCTGTACGGAATGAGCTAACCGGGACGGCAAGCTTATGGTAGGCCGAGAGGGAATTGATCACTGACTCGAAGTGGGAACTTCGTTGGTGTAATGTTTAGGAGAGTCCCACAAGGTGGAGTGGATTTGTAATAAGAAAGCAATTACTCTTTGATATCCACCCGAAAGCAGCCATACGGCTAAAAAGAAAAGCTATACAGCTTCACAGAAACTTCGTACTTAAACAAAAAAAAACTACGCATTTGTGCGCAGAGAGAGGCGATTGAACATTGTTCTGTGCTCTGTCGTGATGCTGCGCGTCTTTGGGACATTCCCCAGTCGAAATTTAGGACATTCTTATTACACCCGGAATTATGTCAATTCTGCCTATAATGTCAAACTCTTGTATCCTGTGCAGTTTTTCAGTGCTCAATAGACTGCTGAGCCTGTGGAAGAGCCGTATCTGAAACAAACCTTTATTAGTAATTTTGAGGGTGATTATTAGACTGATGTGCAAAAAGATGGAAGATGCATCGGCTCGCAAAACAGCCGTGTTCGTCTCTGTTCACGGAGGAGTGCGCCATGTTGTGGGGCTGTACGCTGCGAAAAAAAATCGCAGTGGCTTAGCTCGGCTATGCCAGGATATACGTAGCAAAAGCTAACGCATTTCTTCGTTAGCCTTGGTTCATCTTGAATGCAAGTCCAGGTTGGTCTTGTTGTCTGGTTGTTGTCACGTGGTTCGCCACGCGGTTGGTCACGTGTCCAGTCACGTGGTTGGATACGTGATGCGGTGCGAGCACGGTGTGAACGCGAGCACGGCCAAACTGCGAGTTCATGGCCAATGTAGCTTTTTCTACAAAAGTGCCATCAGGACAACGAAAAATCCTAAAGCATCAAGAAGTCGACAGCGCCCACGAGTGCACATGCATTAAGCGCTGCCGTTTCAGCAAGAGTGACGAGCTCGTCGCAGCCTCAGTGCAACCGGCCCCAGTTGCTCCTGAAGAGCACAAGAATGCTCAAGGTGTGAGTTCGCCTAGGACGCATGGACATCAAGCCTTACGCTTTCCAGTTCTCGCGAAGCAAAAAAGAGCGATGATGGTAACGTTACGAAGCTCAAGAAACCGGCCTAGGCTTCACCGATAAGCAGCCGACCTTCGTTGGTGCTGTCAACCTGTTCATGGGACCATGCTGCGCAGTCCACCAGAATATGTCGAATGATGGAACTGTCTTAGCCTGCCTGTCTTCTTAGTGCAATATCTGCGATTGCTTGAGCGGCACCAAATTCTCAATAATCCGCACAAGTCCCGCCTTTACTCCACACTCAGTCCTCCTCGCTTCTGGTTAGCCATTGTAACGGCCAGTGCCCTTCTTGACGCGGAGAGAATCAACTTTCGACGTGATTCCTTTCACCAGGTTGTTGAGAGCTTTGCCAGCGGTCATTGAAGACTGGCCAAGCCCTAAGCGTGTCTTAGCACCACCGCGAAATGCGGTGGCATCAGTGACAATATCTTAAAAAGTTTAAACAGCAAACTGGCGCCTAAGGACCTTTCCTCCTCGCTTTGCCACGTCCGGCACATGATACATCGGTCGTTTCACTTTTCTACCATCGTTGCGAAATCTCTAGAAGCTTTCTCATGTGTACCATTGTATTTTTGTTTTCTCGCTGTTGGAAAAATTCCTTGTTGGAGAAACTCCCTGTTGGAAAAACTGCATGTTGTAGAAGCTCCCGGTTGGAGGAACTCATTATTGGAGACACTTCAGTTTCGAGAAACTCCCTGTTGGAGAAACTCCCTGTTAGAGAAATTCCATGTTGGTGAAAATTCCTGATGGCGAAACTCCGTCTTGGAGAAACTTCATTTTGGGGAAACTCCATATTGAAGAAACTCCGTTAGAGAAACTCCCTGTTGGAGAGCTAGGAGCCACCGCGGTGGCTCAGTGGTTAGGGCGCTCGGCTACTGATTAGGAGTTTCCGGGTTCGACCCGACCGCGGCGGCTGCGTTTCGATGGAGGCGAAAAGCTAAGGCGCCCGTGTGCTATGCGATGTCAGTGCACGTTAAAGATTCCCAGGTGGTCGAAATTATTCTGGAGTCCCCACTATGGCCCTTCTTTCTTCCCTCCTTCTCTTCGTCCGGCCATATTTCTTCCCTTACGGCGCGGTTAGGTGTCCGCCGAGATGTGAAACAAATACTGAGCCATTTCCTTTCCCCAAATACCAATTAGTTAGCAGTAGTCGACCTATAACTGGGAGACACCTGAGATGCGCACCATACTGTGAGACAATAAATCAATCAGTACAGCCCTTTTCCTGCTACCGACTCGTACCATGTGTTCTTTCTTCTTTTACCGAACAGCTGCGAACATGTGCACGCACGCTCTCAGGGACGAAGTATTCTTGGAATGAAATGTAGAAGGTTATTGCCGTCCACATGCTGCGAGAGTTTCTACGAGCGTTCTTCTACTTTTTTTTCTATAGAATACGGTACCAAAGCATTTGAGTACTTCCTCAAATGCGCCAACATATATGGAGGTGAAGATAAATCTAAGCACATCAACATTAATTCTGCCCACAGCGCTGTTGTGTCAATACTCGCTCGGAAGAAGCCTGCCTGTTCATACTCGCTCAACCTTTTATTGACCCACCTGCAACCTCTCCCCGTCACTTAGAGCTCTAATCTTGGCACATCGTGGGGACCTTCGGAAACATGACACACGCCCGTATCTCTTGTGCATCGCTCGTGGTTCTTGCCGCCGTAGCTTTTGTTGAAACTTGTGATTCTGACCCGAAAGATGGTAAGTGGCTGAAAAAACACCGCTAATTTAATGCAAAGTGGTTCTGAACGCGGCATGAAAAAAAGTTGCACGTAGGATGGCTTGGAGAGGTCAGACCACCATTTTCCGTCTTGAAATTTTGTGAGAAAATCTGATTTAGAGGTAAAAGAAAAGAAGCTCGTTCCTGGTCACGTTGCCAGAAAAGTTCTGTTTTTGAACGCGCCTCTGTGCTTTTGTGAAATATAAACGTTTAGTGGTTCTTATATGCGTCTCTTGTCACAGTTTATGAGGTTACCTAGAAAAATAAAAATGGTATATTTTCGCTACTGTTCAAAAAATTGCTGGTTAGCAAATTTAACACGAATGCTAATCATATTTTATTTCAAAACGTTTATTTCTCTCTGGAGTTTTAACGTTTGACATACATAGAAAAATGCTGATAATGAAAAAAACACAAAAGTCTAAAATTCACGAATAGCAAGCTGTTCTACAACGAACGATTCGACAAATTTATCTAATGTGGCGTATATACAGGTATATTTACTAAAAAAATTCATTTATGAAGCGCCTGTTAGCTTGAGATATTGTTTGTAAGTTTTTTTTCAATACTAGCAAACGCTGAGTTTGGGATTTTTTTCCCCGGAAATGACTGAAGGATACCAAGAAATCAGTGATTCTTGTCAAGAATACAGGAAAACTGCTATGACCGTAAGACACACTACCGCGAAAAAACGCTTAACATCTTAGATACAGCGTATTTGGCAGTGTGTGATCGCTTCTATGGCTCGTTTCTGGGGCAGCAGAGAACCCCGATATTTCATTTATTCTCTGTAGGACGCGAGCTGTGGAAAAATCAAGGACGGCAACGTCACCCTGAATGTAATGCTCACGACGGCATTCTTAAAATGTGCAATGTCGACATAGAGAAGGGCGTCCCACGGCATATAATTTTAGGCGCAAGATACATTAGCCATGGAGCCAGCGTTGCCTGCAGGTTCATGTTGCTCTACTTCTGCACAAGCGTAGCCTTTGAAAGCGTGACGCTACAACAAGGCATTGACTTTAAGAGCAACACACAGCTCGAGCGGTCTACACGAGGGTTATGCGGACTGTACTTTCCATGACTTAAAGCTGCCTATGCATGTTGTTGCTAAGATATTGTGCATGCTCCATGGGCTGCAAGGGCACACTTTAATGCTCGATTTTATTTCAAAGTTATAGTGCGACACTTGGAGACTGGTTTCCAATGTACAGAGCAGAAACGGCGGAAAAGAAATTCCACTAGGAAGAAGTGGAAGACGCTAGCAACGTATAAAAGACAGAAATTAGTCAATTTCCTTTTTTTCCGAGCGCGACAGATGGGGCACTGATACAGTTATCTTTTTCAGTGCTCCATATGTCAGTGCCCCATCTGTCGCGCTCAGAAAAAGGAAATTGATTATTAGCAGGCAAATGTGGATGTAGATTCAGGCAGGTAAACTAGGAAAAAAAGAAAACAAAAAAGTATGAGATGTGCCCATGTACGCAGTTGGTTGATTTGTCTTCTAGTTCAGATGCTTTCGTCATTTGTGGACCGGCGTGTGTTGATAGCTGTGAACGGTTTGTGGCGATAGTGGTGCTTCTCTGCATATAAAAGTCCCGCAAGTGGGCAATAAATTTTAGTTCTGGCCCAGCGTTCGTGTTGTCTTTCTTCTCCCTTCGTCCTTGTTTCTGCGCTAGTACCATGTTCCATAATAACAGCTGAAGAATGGACGAAAGAATCGGGCTACCAGATTGCTTGGCACACAGGCAGCAAGGTAATCGTGCGCAGGGCTTCAGACGAAACTGCCATAGTTATCAAATGTGAAAGTGACATAGAAGCTTTGAGTTCATAGACGTGATTTCCACTTGATGGTTGCTTGAAACACCTTTTATTTATGAGCAGTTTGCAACACTTAACAAACGAAGAATAGTTCGCTCCTCTTGGCCTCGGAGAAATACGACTAAGCGGTGTCCATATGAACCTCCAGTTGCTAAAAAAAGATCGCGGAATTAGACGCCTACTTTACGGAAATAAACAGATACTGTAATGTTTTTACGTTTAGTGAGACGTGGTGTAATGAAGATTGGGAAATATTTAAGTTGCCGAATAAAAACACATTCTACTTGAACAGCCCATCAATACGTGGTGGAGGTGTTTTGTTATTGATATATGATTCATGAAAGCTTATTTATTATCTGATTGCTCTTGCGTTACTAATGACTACGAAATGCTTTGTGTTGAAATCGTCTTTGCTTTTTGCTGCATGTTGTCGACCCCCTGATGGAGACCACTGCGCATTTTGTAGCGATAGCTACATTACGGTAGCATTTCGAGCCTTCAGCGTGGCGGCGCCGTGGCGGCGGTGGTGCCGCCACCCTGTGGTGCGCTGCCACCCTGTGGCTACACCGCCACGCTGTGACTGAGCCGCCACAATGTCACGTGGTTGGTCACGTGGTGCGGAGCAGCTGCCGGCGGCGCGGCGCCGTGGCTGATCACGTGGTTCGTCACGTGGTTGGTAATATGACCAAGTTCCACTCGGTCAGCTGCAGCTATCGCGTCACTCCAGGCTTAAACAAAGCTAAATAACCACCAATTTTTTCAGTTTCCTTCATTTTTTTTCATTTTTCAAGTGAACATAGGCACAGAGTTATAATTAGCGGTGCCTTCAGCATGACAAAGAATGTACTACTCGCAAAGAAACATGCTTTCAAATATAACTTGCTTCCTTTGGATACGCGAATGTAATAAACTCAGAAACAAGTGTAAACTCTACGTCAGCAACGTTGCTCCACTTCTTTATCACGATCTGTGAACTGTCAAGTGTCTCCAGTCCGTTACTAAGCTGCTGTATAGGGGACCACATGCCAGTATTTACGTGTGTTAAAGCCCCAGAAAGCGCATGTATTATAAACAAACACTTATAACCTTGCAAAGCAACACTGAAAAATCTTTAGAAGCTTTTCAGATTGATATACTAGGGTCTTGCTGGGATACAGTATTTCTGCAAAGTATGGCAGAGAACGCTTACAATGTCTTCATTGGTGGCGCTGTAGCCACATACAAAAAAATCACTTTGCCTCTAATGAGCGAAAAATGAATAAAAAGATTCGAAAGCTTTGGGTAACAAGAGAGCTTTTAAAGGAAATAATAAAACGTGACAGGTCGTATGCAAACTTCTTGAAAACTCGAGAACTTTTACATCTGAAATTGCTGAAGTCCTTCAGAAACAAGTTGAAAAGTTAAAAAAAAAGAGTTAAGAAGAGTTAAGAAGTGCTAGAGATGCGTTTTATATACGGGAGTTAGTAGCTTATACCGGATAAACTGATAAACTATGAAACGAGATGAACGCTCTCATGGAACGCAAACAGAAGCGGAAAGCATCGCAGGACATTTCATCATACGGAGTCCTTGCGAAAGATCATGAACATGCTGACGCACTTAACGAATACTTTGTAGCGAAAGAGTTTCACCAGAATTTTTGTGTCACCAGTGAGATCATAGAACATAAAACACATTGACCCTACCTTAATGAAATACTAAATTAGAAAAATTCACAATTTTACACATGTAGACTACTATGGGAGTTTTACTTCAGCACAAATAAGCACAAATTTACTTTAATGTAAACCTCAAATTTACATAACAATGTACCCGCCAAGAGTACACGCCGCACAGAAATGTGGAGCGTTATTAGACATAGAACAATCTAAAACAAACAAAATCTGGAGAATAATTTCCCGTGGTTATTAAATTCTCTGAATTGAATAGGCGTTGACGTCCGAAGTATTAACCCTTCAGAATTGAAAGCTTTCTTTCATTCCTATACTTAAGTATGACTGTATAAAATGTAATATACTTTCCCTTCATTGCTAGTTCTATATATGTTTCGTAATATTTTCTTCTAGGAGAGACAACTTCTGCAAATTCATGTTCATTGTTTGCATATACAGCTGATCATTATCTGGACTTGAAACTTGTTGGTAAATGTCTGACAGTATACTTTGTATGTCGAGCTTTTCTGAGCTGCTGCATATAAAGGAGGTCGAGAGCCTCTCAAGCTTCATACCTGCAGCTTTTATCTCGGCCTTCTGCCTTATTTGTTTTGTAAATCGATAAATAAAGAAAGTGGGGCAGTTTATTTTAGGTAATTAGCAAGACATTTTGCGGACAGAAAGTATTGTTCCAACAATCCAGTGCTGTGGAAACGTACCTGATCACAAGATCAGTCTTTCAATTTTGTGCGTATCTTTAACCCTCCTGAGTTCATACCATCGATACCAGACGAGCATGAAAGTTTCAGTGGCTCGAGAGTATTTACGAACGATGAGCACCAGACTGAGCCTCCTCAATATTTTGTTATAGACCTCTAGAGGAAATTTTAAGCTACAGATTTACAATAGTATGCAATTTTAAAGGTATATTTGCGTGGAAAGAATTTTTTACTTAAAATTTTGTCTTTCTAAGTCTCTCCATTTTAAGAATCTACGGTAGAGCAGGCTCATTGTTCTTTATCGTCCATAAAATCTGACCTACATCAAAATCGCTACGTAAGTTTTCTGGGGGATGATATTAAAATCAAACATTTCGCATGAAGACTTTATGTACTTTGAGAACTGTGTCCAAAACGTGCAGTAAATTTGAAATTTATCTCTATTCTTTCCAGCACTTTTTGTGTCAACATCCCTTGGACGTCTCATAAACTATATGATGAAGAAATGCATACCTATAGTTCTGACAATGAAGCCGTACCCTTCCGGTCATCTCACTGTGGAGGTAATGAAACGTATTTTGCTATGCAGATGCGAGGCGAGTGGCGCATATATAGGTCTCCTTAATGTTACCATTAGTGTAGGTTTCTCTGCGTTCAGAAATGCATAATTCTGGGCGTAAATTTTTTTGGTAAAAAATGCAATCCAGAGCATGCACTACACTTCTTTTTTCTGCACTTGAAACGAGGCGTATTTCTGGCGTTAAGACGCAATTTATAAAAAAAAACCTTCGTACATCTTTATAGGGCATCGGCTTTAAGCTATGCCATAATATCATAGAAGATTCTATAGATCGCAAAATCGTGCAATGTACATTGAACCTAGGAACTGTTATGAGAAAACAGCTGATTGTGTAATAAATGCGTATCAGATGGTACAATCTTGGAACAGCATGGTAGAGGTTGCTTAAATTAAGTCTAGTAATAAAGGGGTTCGCGATGCTATATTCATATTGAAGCCGCACTGGGTATGCGATTTTGCTCGTGATGGATGATGACGAGTGAAATGCGAAAAAAATCAGACGCGCGCGAATGTGTGCGTGTGCGTGTGCGTGCGTGCGTGCGTGCGTGTGCGCGTGTGTGTGCGTGTGCGTGTGCGTGTGCGTGTGCGTGTGCGTGTGCGTGTGCGTGTGCGTGTGCGCGCGCGTGCGTGCGTGTGTGTGTGTGTGTGTGTGTGTGTGTGTGTGTGTGTGTGTGTGTGTGTGTGTGTGTGTGTGTGTGTGTGCGTGCGTGTGTGTGTGTGTGTGTGTGTGTGTGTGTGTGTGTGTGTGTGTGTGTGTGTGTGTGTGTGTGTGTGTGTGTGTGTGTGTGTGTGTGTGTGTGTGTGTGTGTGTGTGTGTGTGTGTGTGTGTGTGTGTGTGTGTGTGTGTGTGTGTGTGTGTGTGTGTGTGTGTGTGTGTGTGTGTGTGTGTGTGTGTGTGTGTGTGTGTGTGTGTGTGTGTGTGTGTGTGTGTGTGTGTGTGTGTGTGTGTGTGTGTGTGTGTGTGTGTGTGTGTGTGTGTGTGTGTGTGTGTGTGTGTGTGAGAATCTTTATTGAATGAATCTTTATTGCGAAGTGCGCCGGTATTTATACCGGCAACTCTTGAGCTGAGATATGCGCAGTGATCGTCTTGTGCGCGCATGTAGCTGACGGTGCACACTGCTACATCTTCTCTTCACGGAAAAAAGATGGTTATGTTCGGCGTTCCGGCAAAGGAAACCGCTGTGGCTCCCTATGCTGTCGAGTGCTTCTACGAAGCCCGTCTTCAGGCATTACAGGCTGAGGCGAAGTATCGCCTGGCGTTTCCGTTTGTGAAGGAGGGTCTTGTATTTCTACTTTGGTAGTTCGGTGGTTTATGGGGTTTAACGTCCCAAAGCGACTGAGGCTATGAGAGACGCCACTTTCGTAGTTCTTAAATGTTCTTTTGTGCGACGCAAATATCCGCTGCCAGCATCCATTATATAGGATCGCCGCGTATTGGCCGTGCCTACACTCACTGCTGGGGCCCAGGTTTTCTCCACAGAATCATAGACGGACACTGTAGACACTGTGTGTAGATCTGGGATATGTCTGGCCGACTGGTCGTAACATTTATGTTGCCTGTTCCTAATGTCTGCTAGACAGCTTCGGACTGTTTCTGTGGGGATAGTCTTTGGCTCGAGATGACAGTCCAGCACTGGCAGCCTCGTTCTGGTGCGGCGGCCCATCAGTCTTTCCGCTGGGGACTGCAGAAAGTAATCTCTCGGCAAATTTCTCCATTCTAGCGGTGCGCTGAAAAATTCAAACGTGCCAAACGAGCATTTTCTAGCATCTTTTTTGCTTCCTGAACGGCACGCTCTGCAATGCCGCTGCCACGGGGTAGTGGGGGCTGGACGTGACATGGTTGACGTGGAAATGAGATGTGAACGACCTGAACTTTGCGCTCGTGAACGGGGAATCGTTATCACTGCATATGTTGGCAGCTATCCCATGTGTTGCAAAAACTTTCATGTGTGCTTGGATAACCGCTTGTGCTGTTGTGTGGTAAAGCTTGCGTATCTCGAAAAAAAAAAGAAAGCGAAAATATGTTGGAATCAAGTACTCGTTGCCCCCGTAGTAGAACAAGTCCATGCCAACTGACTGCCAAGGTAAACTGAGCACCGGATGACTAAGCATTGGAAGCCTTGCATTTCTGTTTTTGTATTTTTGGCCAACCGGCGAAAAAAATTGCAAGTGCACGGATAGCAGAATTCATGTTGTGTCAGAACATCACCTTTCGGGCCCTTGCCTTCATTTTCTATTCTCCCCCTTGCGCCGCATGCAGTAAGTGGAGGACTTCCGTGCGCTTGGCTGGCGGGATGACCAGCTTGTTGCTCCGAAGCAGGAGGCCGTTCTCGACATGCAGTTCGTCGCGGTACGCCCAAAACGGTCGCGGGGCATCCGGTACTTGTATTCTTGTCTCGGACCACTCTGCGTTGGAGTAACGAAGCAATTGCGACATAAGTGCGTCTTTTTCTGTTTCCTCCCGGATGCTTCACAGCTGCTCGTCTGCAACAGGCAGAGAAGAAACAGCATTGATTTCAAACTGCTCAGTTTTTTACCGGTTCCACTTTACTCGGAAAACGTGACAGGGCGCCAGTTAAGAGAAGCGCTTTGCCTGGCTTATACTTAACGATTATTGGGAACTTTTGAAGTACTAGCCTCATGCGCTGGAGGCGTGTCGGGCATTCACTCAAAGGCTTCTTGAATATCATTTCTAGTGGTCTGTGATCTGATTCGACCGTTAATTCTGGTTGTCCAATTATGTAACCTTGAAACTTTGTACAGCCATGGACGATTGCCAAAGTATCCTTTTTGATTTGTCCGTACCGCAGTCGGGCTGCGGTCAGCGAACGGAATGATTAAGCAAGGGGCTGTCCGTTTTGCAAAAGCACGGACCCCACACCGTATTGGCTAGCATCAACGAATAATACTGCGGGTTGGTCTTGCTAAACGTATGCCAGGACTGGTGCTTGCATGAGGCTGGCACGGAGTTGTTGAAAACTATTCTCCTGCGGGTCTGACCAAATCCATCCTATGTGTTTCTTTAAAAACTCTCTAAGTGGAGCAGACAGAGCGGACATATTTGGCACAAACTGGGCCACGAAGTTCACCATGCCGAGAAACACTTGGAGCTCCTTACGATTTTTGGGTGGGGGTATTTGTAGAATGTCGTCCACCCGATCAGGGTCCAGGCAGAGTCCTTCTTTGGTGAGCACATGGACCATGTAGCGTACTTGGGGCTGCAAGAAGTGACACTTTTTTCTGTTCAACTTCAAGTTGTGTTCTCAGCACCGCGTGAGCAATTTTTTATGGTTGCTATCGTGCTCCTCGCGAGTTTTTCCCCAGACTAAATTGTCATCCTTAACAACAGCTACACCAGCAAGCACCTATACTACTCCGTGCATTGCTCGTTGAAAAACTTCCGGAGCAGACGCTATGCCGAACGGCGTCCGCAAAAACCTATATCTCCCATACGGGGTGCTCATAGTGCATATGAGTGAGATCTGTTCGTCCAACTTACACCTGCCAGAATCTGGATGACGCGTCCAAGGTAGAGAAGTACCTCGCTCCAGACAGACGCGGTACTATGTCTTCGAAGGTTGGCATGTGGTAATGCTCCCCAAGGATAGCCTTTGTTCGAATACGATTGGCCTAGGCATATGCGCACTTTTTCACCTTCGACCTCCACCACCACCATGTGGCTTGCCCAAGAAGTTGGTTCAGTTACCTTTGCTATGACTCCGTCACTTTCCATTCTTTGGAGCTCTGCATTCACGTGTTCTTGAAGGGCAAGAGCGACTCTTCTTGCTGGTTTAACGGTGCCTTGAGCACCGGGCTTCAGCTGGATGTGGTAGGCAATACCCTTAAGTTCTCTTAGGCCTCTAAAGCGTCTTCAAATCCCTGAGGGTCACTACAGCCGACCACATCACTTGAACCTATGCGGCTTATCAGTCCAAGACGTTCAGCAACGCAGGAGCTCTGTGTCACTGGGACCTCGGGCTTAACAATAACAAATATTGCTTCCGTGCACTGTGCTTTGGGGCGAATGGGCAGCTAAATGTTTTTTATGCAATTCTTTTGTGGCCGAGAAACGTGCGCAGTGTAGCGGAGCATGGCGGCGCAAGCTGCGATGTTATGCGCCTTAGCATCGCCTCGGGCTTCACACAGCAGTTTGCACCTGGGTCATTATTGCACCTTACATACACACTTGCGATAACGACGCCCGAAGACCAGCGACCATCTCGATCTACGGCACTGTCTTCAAGCGCTTAAAGAAAAAGTTCTTCGTCCTGTGTTACGAGAACTTCTTGTACGCTTCGTCCTTTGTTGCGCGGTAGTTACAGCGGCATTCGACATGCAAGCGCGAAATGGTTGCGGCCACTGCATTTGTTGCATTGTTTACCCAGAGCGGGACAGTTTCCACTTTTATGTTCATCGAAACCACATCTAAGGCAAGCGCTTGATTTTGATTTCACTGCGTCTATTCTGGCAGGATATGTGTCTAGTATTTCATTGAAACGTTCTTTGCCTTGTTCGCTAGCACGGCAGATTTGGACAGCTTTGCTGTAAGACGGACTTTCCAACACGATTCTCTGCTGCAAAAAATTGTCCCTAATTCCAAGAATAATTCTGCTGCGCAGCCTTGGGTCTTCTATTGCGCCACACTCGCACTGCTGTGCAAGGGTTCGAAGTTCTGTGAGCTAATCTTTGAACGACTCACCCTCTTGCTGGTTCCCGGAGCCGAAGAGAAATTAGTCGAATCTCAGGTTCGTTGCCTGCTTGAAGTGGTTTTCAAACTTCTTCATGACAACCTTGAAGTCGTGCTTGTCCTCGTCATTTCCAAACGTGAAAGTGTAGAATAAGCGCCTGGCTTCTTCATTGATTGCCGTAAGGAACGCAGCTTGAACCTCCTTTGCTTGCCCTCACAGCTACGTTGCCGTTGCATATAGGTTGAACTTTCTTCCAGGCGGTCTAGCTGTTAAAAGCGTCTCCCGTTGTGTCCAGCGGTTTCGGTGGTGGAAGCATCGATGAGTCAATTTTTTTTCAACTTTCGCGGCCGTTCCTGCTGGGATAGTTTCAGCCTGCAAGGCTATGTTTGCGACACGAACGACGGCACGAAACCGCCCCCACTTCTGATACCATGTAGCACGCAAGCATGTGGGAACGAGGAATGAATCTTCATTGCGAAGTGCGCCGGTATTTATACCGGCAAGTCTTCTGTGAGACATGCGCAGTGATCATCTTGTGCGCGCGTGTAGCTGACGGTGCACACTGCTACACAGGTGTTCCAGTTATTTATACGCTGCGTCTGTCAAAGATTACAGAGAGGGGCATTATGGGGTAATGATAGAGACTATGTGAAAAGCTGACGTGAGGTTCGTCCCACCTCAGCGGTAAGCGGCGGTTGTCTTTCGGAGACTTCATAGAGATGACGAAGGTCGGAAAGAAGTACGTCATCGCTGCACGCACTAGGAAGCATCGGCTTGGGGCTCGCGCTGCGGAGGCGGGGGTGCTCTATAGACAAAGGGATCGGAATTGTGGCCGAAGGTGTTGAGGTCCACTCGACAGGCATTCGGAGGGAAACGATGAAATCCGCTTGCTCCTTTATATTGATAACGACTAAAATGTTCTCCAGTTGAACCACATGAGCTCTTCCATGTCATTATATTATATCCGTCTTCATCATCTTCCCTTTGTATTACGCTACACCTTTCCCTTTGATCTTTGTCTCATTTCTGAACATGCTCTTTGAAGTCTTTCTTTTTTTTTGTAATCGTCTCTGTCTTCTTTTTGTTTCTTCCTCGAACTTATTCTTGCTCTCCCTTTCTTGGAAAGTCTCTTTTTTGTCTCTAACTCAAGACAGAGAGCAGATCGATATGGAAGCGGATTTGGAGCATCTTGGCAAGCACCAAAGAACCGTAATGTGTCAGCCAATACTCCATTTTATATATCAGGTGCAATACTACCAAAGCTAGCCCTGTTCTTTGTGCAGCGCTACCTTCGCCCACGATCAAAAAGTAGTAATTCCTTCTCGTGAGCAAATTTAACAAAAACTTTACCTGCACACCTGTTACATGCTGCATCAGTCATGAGCTTGATTGAATGCGCTCTTACTGCTGACGAAACGCTGTCGGCTTCTCGTGTCTTAAACCACTCGTCCACAAAACAAGAGCGGAGTAACACGCCTCACTTTATTTTTCGTGCAGACTACTTCCGTACATTTCTCAGCATTGTACCTGCTGTATGAAGTGGGGCATAGCTTATGGTCTGAGGTCTAGATTCCTGTGAAACATTTTCACGTTGTCATCATGCTAAGTGCATGCGGCGCCTCATCACGCAGAGCGCTAATTAGTGTCTCTGCTTCAGCCTACAGCACTGGGGTAGCTGCCCATTGTACACTTTATCGACAGCCTCGTGGATGGCCACTACAAGCTTCACACCTTCAGTTGCGAAGAAATCCACTGCACTTTCAGGAAAGTTTGGAGCGGGTTCTTTGCATTTCTTACGTTGTAAGTTTGCGCATCATTGATAGATTCATCGACGCCTGTTGGTGGGTTGCGAACGAGATCTAAGAGGCTGATTTACTTATGCATGTAATTAGGAAGGCAATTTTATTTTATTCTGCCGTTTTGTGTTTGCTGAACGGAAAATAGGTAGTATTTTATCGACGAACACAGTCACATATTTCGGTGTTGCTTCATTGATTACTGGGGTATATGCGCACTCTTTGCACAGAGTGAATGCTGGGGTCTCCAGGACCTAGGCCTTCAGAAGGTCCCGAACGATCAAGCCTAGTGGTTATCTCACCATAGGTTAGCTTGTCCATCGAGAATAAAAAAAACTTATCACAACTGCATGTAAGCAGGTTGAATTTTTATGCGGGATTAAATCGGTTGATTCATTCATCCTGGTCATTTAAGAAGGCAGCCGTTGAAGGCAGAAGGTACCCTACTCCAAGGTCGTTAACTTTTGGCTTCATAGTCACGCTCATGATCGAACAACATTTGGACTCTAGGTTGCATTCCAGTATGTGTCCGTGGTCATGTTGCAACCATTCGATATGGCGTCTGCGTCGAGACTTTTCTTTGAAGTTGGCCCTTTTGGTGCCGCATTCGTTCAGCCGACATGGGCTCGTTCGGCAGACTTTAATGCGCGTGCGCTCCTGACCCTTTACTTCTCATCAACTCCATGAGGTGTCACGCGTGGGACGACAAGCAGCTACGCAGGCGAAGGTCTGAGTGGGTAACTTTTTACTGGGTGAAGTTGTGTCCACGAAGCAAACAAAACAACTCAGGATTGGCAACAGCAGCGTCTACGCTGAGCTATCTTTGAGAGAATCCCAATGGTTGCCATACTTAGTTTTAAACTGGAAAAAACCTCTCAGATAACACGCTTAAAACATCCACAACAATCTTTGACATCTAAAAAAACTGAATGTCACGCTTACAATAACTCTAGGGATAGGCTGGCGCGTCTCACATGGCAAATACACTCATAAGGCAACAAATCAGAACAATGTACCTTTACCTTCAGTATTTCCATAGTGTTTTTTTTTACAATTTTAACATTTTTGCCCGAGAAACCTTGACTTGTGTCCCAGAGAAATGCTGTCGCGTCTCTTATGGCAAACGCAATGATTATAGAGCCTGTCAGCAAATTGTAACAAAGATCACAAAACAACCGTGAATTACATCACACAGCAGAGTTTTTAGTACCTTTGTGTAAGCCTTTCTCATTTTATATATTCACTGTTACATTGTGTTGCCTATAATGAAATGCTTTCTAGTAATTAATAAAAGCCATGTATAGGCGCTTTGAAGTATTCAAAATATTTCTCATTTATCTGTGTGATGGCGTGAGTATGTTTTATTTACTACTATGTTATTGCAAAACAAAATTCTTCTCTTCTTTGACTGAAATCTAAGGTTGGTCTTATTGGATTAGTGATTACTGTTGAAAATATTGTAAACTTATTTTGAAGATTTCTTAAAAAATGACTCATCTTTTTTTGCAGTTTGTAAAAAGCACGTGCGATGCAATCGATATCTGTGAGAAGTTGATTAAAGGCGACAGCTTTCAGGTGAGGCATGTGCACATGAGAACCGATACACAAGTTTTAAGATTCTCTGCGGTCATAAAGCAATGAAACATTGGCCTCCCGCGGCCCCAGTTTTGTTACTTTTTTTTGTCTAATGAATAAATAACGGGTTAGTAAAAATAACGAAAAGCCGTTTTTCTTTATCCCCTGAAGGAAGCAACAGGCTCTGGCAGTAACAGCTTGGAGACGTAATTGGCGCCCATAGGGAAGGAATATCTTCAGCCTTAATTCGAATCATATTCGCGTTTCAAAATTATAAAGATTGACATGGCGAATTATAAGATCTTGCTACACAACTTTAATTGTACCTAGGTACCTAAGGATCAGTAGGCTATCTTTAACTATATAGAAGTAACAGAACTTATTTTTTATTCTGTTGTAGGCAAACTCTTTTAATGTTATACCCCAACAGTAATCCTTATACCTATGAAAGCTAATGCTTAAATATGAGTGGCGGTGATCGCTGAAACACCCGGTACGGAAACATATATTTAAAACGAGAATCGCTCAATGCAATCTATTTCACTTCGGTCCCCACCTCCACAACGAAAGCTAGCGTATTTATTGATGGGCTATGTGAATTTTATATTGTGGAGCTTTTTTTCCTTGCTGTAACAATCTGTCAAGTTGTATACGCGGTTATAGCGGTTTATTTGCAACAGGAAGTATTTAGTCGATGATCTGTTTCACACTGTTTCCACTTGCATGTTTGCCTTAATGTAGTAGTTAAGATGGCCGTCAACAAGTCATGGAACATCATACGATAAAATGACGCATTTACGAGCGTTCTGTAATTGGCTCACGCCAATCTGTTCAATGATCGTGCCAGCCCAGAGTACAAAGCCGGAAGTGCGAGTCAATGTGCACCGTTCCGATGCTCGAACAACTGTGAGATTCGGGCCGCTGAGACATTAATGTTTTCTTCATAGTACTGTGAAATAGTAAATCATAGGTTCAGTTTTACTTCACGGGCCGTGAGGACTAAGTACTTTCGGTGTTCGGCTACTCATCCATAGGTCGAAGGGTGAAGTACTTGACCCGACCGCCGCATTTCGATGGAGGCAAAAAGCAGAAAAATCCCGTCTGCTGCTCCTTGGAAATGCCCTTCAGTAATCTACGGTTGTGTAAGTTAATATAGAGTCCTCCTCTGCGGCATCTCTTATAGTTCCTATGTTGCTTCGAGGTGGAAACTTCCGACGAATTTATGGTTCGCATTCCTGTAGTTTTTTATGGTTACGTATGGTATACTATTTGCGATCTACATACATTCTTCTTGCTTGAAAAATACAGTTAGATGAGATCGCATAAATAATTTAGAAAGTTCTTTTTTTCATTTTATGTTAGTGTGTATTTTATAGTTAATTTGCAGTCAATGTGTTTATAACACAATAATAAATCTCGTTAATAAAATTCTTCTAAAAAAATTGAGACAAAAATAAAGAAAAACAGTTTTGAAAGGATTTAAGTTTAAGGAAAAAAATACTAACCCGCAATTGTTATACTTGAACTTTGTTGAATAAGATATTGACAAAGTAGCCATTTAATGCGAATGATCTGTAATAGCGTTTCAGTTTTCACCGTTAATTTAAATTTTGTAGTAGGTACGAGTTCGAGCTTTTTAATAAGAACTCTGGTAAAGTTTTGAAAGTAAGCTTTGCTAGGAGACCCCGTAGAGTCGAATTATGTCTTATTACAGCTAAAAAAATTCTCCATCGAGACCGGCATCACAGGCAACCATTCTATAAACACTTCCCCTTGGCGGTAAGAAATTATAGCGTCCAACGTTAACCCACAATTCACACAAATTATATGCTCCAGTCCCACACACCAGACGCTTATAACGAAACCAAAGACTGACTCGTTTGCCCAGACGGGAGCGTCTCCAGCGCACGCGGCTTCTTCCGTAAAGCAGAAAAGGACGCTGTAGATGATTTTTTTAAGTAGTTTTTCATCTGCCTCCTCCCATCATCATCGTCCCCCATCGTGACTTTCTTTTATCTCCTCTTCCCGTCCCCCAGAGCAGAGTAGCAGGCCAGATATTTATTTTTCAGGCCAACCTGTCTGCCTTTCCTATCAATAAACCATCTATCTCCCTCTCTTCCCTCTTCCAGCGGTGTCATATTCCTCGGTGTGCTAACATAATGAATCACTGCATCAAGGGTAGGTTTTCGTTTTATCTGAAGGGCGTAGACTTGCTGCACAAGTTAGCCAGCTGGCTATTGTCATTCTGGTGAATGGTAGCTGTCCTCAGGAGCACTCTATAATTTTTGGATATGAAAGAAAATTAGGAGCACTAAAAGTAGCGGACGCTTCATTTACACAGAAGCCGTTATACCAACCCTGTAACTTTGCAAACCTCGCATATGACTTTAGAATAAGAAGAATATTTGATTTAAAACATATACGCAAAAAGACGGCAGGGAAAAATCTGGGAATAATTTAGAAGACGAATTACCAAGGAATTCCAATATGAAATAAAATGAAATAGATCCAAAAACACGAGCACACATAGATGCATTCACTTGGTAATTCTAAAAATAGCTCAGAAAGAAAGAAAGCCACCTGTTTTCATGAAAAACGCTTCTCTATATCTGAACAGTGGAAAACTGAATCGCATCCCGTCCCAAATTACATAAACAACCATCGCTGTACAGCTCAAGCGCTAAACGGACAGAAAATGGTAAAGTTATAAACCTATTGTGCACACTTTCGGACGTGATAAGACGGAGGTCGGGCATTCATCTTGGAGTTAGAAACTTGGATCATATTGCAAATACATTCAACATATATGTTGCGTCATATTCCAAATACATTCTGTGGCCATAGCCTGACCCAGAAACGGACGCCAGTCGTTCCTCCGGCGGACCTCGAAAAGGGTCTCAGTAAAGATGTTAAAAGTTATTCCTTCTTCACACCTCGCTTCCTTCGGGGTGCTCATTTATTTTGCGTCAGACTCGTGCCAGACAGCCAGGCGATGGACGGACAATAAAAAACAGGTGAACAAGGGAACTTAACCTTTATAACACTTAAAGTAAACTTTAAAGCAACAAATACACAGAGGGACGAAACAGGGGCTACGCACTCAGCTACCGAAGCTGCCACAAAAGTACGCTCGAGCTGCAAGCTTGCTCTTCAAGGCTTGCAAAAAGCTGGGGCCTGCCCAGCTCGCTGCGCTAAGCCTCACCATAAACCGCATAACATGATGCAACGCGCTCTTAAATAACCTAGTTAGAAATGTGCAGGAAATCGCGAGGGCGCTGAGAGTAGGAGGAGGCGTTGCAGCACACTTTAAGCTGCGTCTCTCGCCCCCTGTGTTCTCGAGAGCGTTAGAATGCTCTCGAACATCTGTTGGCGCGCGCCCTGCTTCTCTAAGGCCGCGGGGGTCCTGACCCCTGCGCTGGGTTGCGCATGCAGCCGCGCGCGCCTTTGTGAGTGTTCGGGAGAGTTCTTTAGTTTCGGTCTTAAACAGCCCGCTTTCTAGGCCTTTAGCGGAGTTGGCGTTACCTGCAACAGGATGATTGGTTTATGTTTTGGTTTATGAGGGTTTAACGTCCCAAAGCGACTGACGCAAAGGAACGCCGTAGTGGAGGACTCCGGAAATTTCGACCACCTGGGGTTCTTTAACGTGCACTGACATCGCACAGTGCACGGGCCTTTGAAAGAACCCACGTCTTTCGGGACGGCAGCCGAGCACCATAACCACTCAGCCACCGCGGCGGCCTGCAACAAGGATGGGAAGGAAATAAAAAGCGAGGGCATGGAGAGGGCGAATATGTTCCAAAAATATTGGGCAGAAAATTGGCTAGAGAAACTTAAAATGCTTAAGTGCGGGAATGAGAAATCATTAGTCTTTGCGCGGTTGAGTTTGTTTCATCATTTCTGTGAGATGGTTGGTCTGCGTGGCTTGTTGCGCGCAAAGACCGGCAAAAGTTTGGAATTTCGAGCTCCAGGTTGCCTTGGCGTCGACACTCTCTCGCCTCGGCCACTATCCTGTGCAGCGCGCTTCAACGGTCTTGGCCTTTAACGGTCGTTGACGCGGCTCTCCACAGACGCGAGCCATCTGCTCCTCCTGTAGTGTGCTTGGCCGTGACGCAAACGTGCGTCTTCCACGGGGACGGCGTTCTGACGTCGTCTTTCTCGGACTGTTTCTTAGCCTCAAAAACGACGTAGTCATTGCCCGCAGCAGACAGTGACATGGAATCTTTTAACAATTACCCTAAAAAATGTTTCCTCTCCGCTGTGCAATCATTTCGATAACGGCACCTGCATAAACAGCTAGCGGCAAGCTGGCCAGAACATCAAACACATTTAAAAACGTCTTATTGCACTTCAAAACCCCTTTCCTTCTACTGACTGTCTGACGCAGCAGCACGTTTTTACATTTCGGACAGGGCTTTGACGCTGCCAATCATAGAACCCCGAAGAAACAAGCTAGTGTCTGCATGTACGGCGACGGCAGTCTGGGTGTGCTCATATTGACACTGACGAATCCGCCTCTTCTCATTCTATATCTAAAGCACTTGGTTGCCAGTCAGGAAGGCCAAGCAGCTTAGTAATAATGTTCTAGCTCTTTTTCCGGGTGATACATATCCACACTTATTTCTTACTCTTACTGATCCTGATAAAGCCGTCATTTTTTCTTAAGAACACCGCTGCCCTTCATACTCAATAAACACTCTCCTGGTCTAAATAAAGCATAATATTATGCGTATTACTGCTACAAAACTGGTAAATTCGATATAAGTAAATTAGACAAATTGTCAGTTTATAGCAATTTCAGACAATGAGGATTTGTAGTAATCCGGCGGTAAAGCGCTGCGAAGCGATCGAAACGAAAACATCTAAGGTAAGTATTGGAGCTGCGCGGTGAATGACAGGTATCTCAATTACTTAAGGTTGTAAAGAGGCTGCCTATATAAGAAAAGAGTTCCAGTTTATTGCGAAGAATAAAAGGGATTTTTTTAGTTGAAGGGCATGAAAAGCAAATAACCGGTTCGTAGTTTAGCAGATGTGGTGACTTTGAACTCAACAATAAAGGTTCGCTGTTTTTTACTTGTTTCCAGGTGAATTCTTCCTTTCCCAGAGTTCTAAATGTACGCTGGTGTGATATAGGGCGGAGTTTGGCGGCCGAAAATTAGGGCATATCCACACGATGCCAGGATGTAAAACATTCATGGCGGAATTCTTTTTTTCCCACCTAGGTGAAAGTCCCCTGCATTAAGAATTGGTTGTGGGCACACTGGGTGAGTACGCGTTTAAAATCCTGAAAAATAAACACCGAAATTTTAAAAATGCTTCACTAATCAGAAAATGCAGCTTCCTTCCTTATTCCCAAAAGCAATTATGAGGACACGACAACAGCTTCCTGGAACCCTGAAATGACCAGAATGGTTATGTTCCAAAGCAGGCGTGAGGCATAAATCGATCGTGCAGAGAGCTTTAGAAATCTATTGCTAGCGTTGACGTGCAGCAGTCCTGACAGGCGTCACCCTCGCGTACGTCTACGCCGTTTCTCTGATGTATTCTTTATTTGTTTGAAATGCCTTGGCATAGTGTAAATGTGCAATTAATTTCCAATAGTGCATTTTAAACATAATCAGCAGAACAGAATGAAAAAAATGCAATCCATAGCAAAAATATTTGAATGCATGAAAAAAAGAACACGCTAAAAGACGAAACGGCAGGGAAGTTAGAAAAAGAAATGCACAGTACAGGCTACAGCACAGCAGTTAAATAAAATGAAGTGCGCATAGCTCGTGTTAATATCAGTTCGTAATCAAAAACTCATGATATGTAGTACCGTTCGGAATATAGTGAGCCAATTACTGCGAACGATATAAACAAAACTAAAGAGAAAAAGAAGCCATTTTTATAAAAGCATAAAAAAGGCACTTAAGTTAACAGTTCCTTTCTTTCCATCGTCAACACGATGACTCATCAGCCACCCATAAGCTTTCCTTTAGTACTTTGTGCTTCATATTAAATGCACATGTGCTTTCATTACGTTTGTGCAATTTTTTCCAGTAGGCGAAAAAAAATTAATATGCGCCAGTTACCTTAATACTTGATTCCGAGAAGAGCAGTAATTGCCAAGCCGTTCTAATAGAAAGAAATGTACTGTACAACGTACCATGAGGCCAAATCTTCGGTAGATGCGGAAATACTTAAGCGGTAGACGAATACGTTGTCAAAATTTATTTATGCAACATCATGAACAGGTATTGCACCACGACGGTGGCTCAGTGGTTGTGGAACTCGGCTGATGACCCGAAATACTCAGGTTTGATCCCGGCCGCGGCAGTCGAATTTCGATGGAGGCGAAATTCTAGAGGTCCGTGTATTGTGCGATGTCAGTGAACGTTAAAGGATCCTAGGTGGTCGAGCCCTTCACTGCGGTGTCCCTCACAGTCTGAGTCTCTTTGGGACGTAAACCAAACAACAGACTGAACTGGGCGCGCATATTAAAAAGAAATCTTTCTGTGTGAAGGCGTGTAGAGGTGTAACAATTTATTCGGTACTCTTTTCCAGCTGGGGACTGAGGTTGTTCCTGTGGATCAAATGCGCATTGTGGAGAAAGCAGGGGTGAGGACGCTCTTTTCACATTTTTTCGTTGGCGCGGACGTGCGTAATTAGAAATAACTATGAAATGACATCAGGTGCTTCTTCATTTGCACGTTCTTAATTTCGTAACAAATTCGCTGCTTTATAACACATGGTGATGTGAATGCTGGTCTTGAAGGAAGAAATATGCTTAATGTCTCAAATAAGTAAAATAAACGGAAGGTCAGGGAGGCAGCTACCACTGGCTGTGAGAAGCCATTACTGCATTGCCTTCGATTCGATGTTGATCATGTGAGTACGAGGTTGGATTACATGAATGAAGCGCTTCGGCCGGGTATAAGGAATATTCATTACTATAGTAAAGCCCTGCCCATAAAAACCTAAAGCCAACGATAGCTTTAGTATCAGTATTAATCCCAGCTTTGTGCAAGAAAGGCGTCGGTGGCGGATTAAAAGGAGTCTTCAAATAGCATACAACGATTACTAGATGACAGAAAAGTTGTGGCGGTCCTCTCGATGCCGTCACTATATAATGATTAAAGTCGCTATAAACGCGACGATGCCATGAAATGTTAAAAGTACAGTTGTAACAGTTTGGCTGAGTAAATTGCTACCACCCCTGCAGCATCCTCTCTGAGCACTGAGCAAAAACCACCTCTTAACATGAGTTCAAAGTTTCTCGTAGTAGTGTATTGTGTTCCTTCTCTTGATTATTCGAAAAGTTCCTCTATTGCTAAAGCAGTGCTGCATTTTGAACTGTGCTTATCTTGTGTTTGTGTGCTGTGCGTGCTTGTCTTTCTACAACGGTTTTTTTTTCATTTTCTGTTTGTGGTGTCATCATAGTACTTTTGCTTAATTTATGGAATACTGTATGTTTGCTGCTATTTATGACGTCTCACCCTGCAATAATGCCCTAGAGTGGGCGCTGTAGGCGTTGTGTGCGGATTAAGAAAATAAATAAGTTGTCATACTACGACCATCCCGATATACCTTGATGTTCCGGACGAACAAAGGCACAGAAAGTGGTTCGTGCTCGGACAAGCAACAAGATGTTTTTGTCGATGTGTCCGAAAACTGCACGTCCACGGCCTGCCTAGTGCAATCGCCTACGAATGGTTTTATTTGGCGCAATTATGATTTCGACGACACTATCTATTAATCAGCCAATCAGCGAGTGACTTAGGGTCCTTAGAGAGGAGATTATTTATTTCTCAGGGAGGCTGGCAAGGATTCGAAGACCGCTGACAAGATGCGAGTATTTTCAGCTTCTTTAAAGAATGCCCATCAGCGACCGAGGAGGCTTGCGCTGTGATGTTTGAAAGGATTGCATACATATATGAAGTATTAATACCGAGCCAGCTTATTGATTAACCAGTGCAGCGATGATTAATCTGACAGGTAGTCAAATGACTCGGTTGTGACGGTTAACTTAGAAAAAAAAACGATTCCAATTCAATTTACGGGAGCCGGAGAGCATGTCTCTCGTTCATGCTTTTAAAGAGAATTGAAAAATAAGACCCTAAGTTACTGTCCCACAATGAAAAGGTGTATTTTTGAGAAGTGACATCCCCGAGAGAGAGGACTTGAATGACGACTTCATGGAAACCCTAGAGATGTTCTTTTCTTAAGGGAACAAGAGCGAGCTCGACTGCAGGGGCTGCGCCCATATTCCCCTAGCGTGTGGTAGATCCTATTCGCCTGCCCCACAACAATAATCTCTCCCTGCCGGCTGAACGGTGAGATCAAACATATTTTCGCGTACCGAATATTCGAACACAGATATGTCTCGCTCGGTTCGCTCTGTGGTAGCGGCCTTCGTATGTTGAGCCCACTGCTAAACCATGTGGCGGGAGTGACATTAAGAAGAAGGTCAAGAACGCCCTCCTGTTGGGACCATGCAAATGTAACTCAGTAGTGTTACGCATCACCATATTTCCTTCCAGAGAGCGCCAGATTTTAGATATGCTTGTATAAACAGAAACACTGCTTAAAATACAATCATTGCCTTTTTTTAATTTCAGCTTTGCGCCTCTGCTGCGGCCCCATCCAGCAGAGTTGCCAAGCACGCGATGGCCTATTTCCAGAAGATCTCCGGATGATGAATTCTGATTGAGCTTCCATTCGTCATTTTTTTCACGAATGAACCTTTTCCAAGACATAGAGTTACCGCTGACATTGAATTTTTATAATAATCGGCATTCGCCAGTCGAGAAAAGGCAATCAGGTCAGCAGCTAAAAAGAGGATATTCCCAAAATATCCACGAAGATCAGTCACCTGTAAAAAACACAACAAGCTCTTGAGATGATTAGTTCTGTCTTGTATTCAACAAATAATGCATTTTTGTTGCTTTATTCTTTTACAGCCAACGTGTTTCTTTTCCTTGAATGCTTGACCTTGCCAGGAAATTTTGTCAGAAACGTACCTCAAACGGAGTCTGCATTTTGTTAATCCTCTAAATAAAAAAGAAACACTGCGACAGTGAACACTGTACGCAGTTAGTTCAAAACAGCTAAAAATAGTTTTTTCTGGTCACTGCATTTAGATGAAATGGCTTGCATAATCTGAAGTGAGCAGTGCGCATTGGCGTCGTGCATGAATACCTAGGTTCCCGGAAGAGACAGGCACAACATTTAAAATATATGTACAAGTGAAATTCGACATAATTTGATATTTCAAGAGCAAGATAAGGTTGACGAAAAGGAGCCATCGCTCACGTAGTTGCTCTGCAGAAGTTGGGAGCAAATATACTTTTTTCTCCAATAATTCGGTGTCTTTTTTTTCAGAGTTTTCCTAAAATGAAAAGAAAAATAATAAATCCAGTGAAAGTATCCCGCACCAAGTAGAGTTAACGCGGGCTGTGGCGGTTGTCAGGAACCCGAAAACAAAACAGTTTAAGAAAAAAAACGCCATTTGGTTTCAGAGAAAAGAAAAGGCGCTGTAGCAATGGTTCCCAAGGCGAGATGAAGAGCCTAAGAGAGCCCGAAGCTCCACCGGACATTGTAGAGCGTTATGGTGAAACGTAGAATGGTGCAAGGTGCCCAAAGGGTGGTGGCCCGGGCAGAACATGAGAAAAGGTGTCCAGACATGGAGGTGCAATCCTTAAAAAAAAAAACAGTATATTAAGCTCAGCAAAAACAAATGAGTTGCAGAAAACCTTTTAGGTGGGGACTCGCTAGTTATTAAAAAAAGGATGCAAGAATCGCGAAAACAAAATTCAGGGCAGAGAAATTCGTCCCATAAAACGCCGAACACCAGGCTAAGGGGATGCGTGAACCCATAGGAATTTCGGCGGGTTCTTCGGGGCGTCTCAAATCTCGCCCCAATCCTCCCGCATCGACGACGGCAACTCAAATGATTAGAACACGGCTGTGCTCTCTGGATAATGAATAATGCTATCAATGAGATATGATGCCGCCCACTTCCGTTGGCAACTCGGATATGCGGGGAGTGCGCTAAATCGGCGCATTTTTAGGAACTCGCACCACAGTGTCGGTGGCGTAAAGAACCATGTCACTTGCACGAAGTTTGCTCTCCGACTCCTACTCTTACGCCGTACGGTTAATTGACTCTAAGAAGGAAACTACGCCCCGAAGAAAGAACAATCTGAGCACGCGGCTTCGTGAGCACTCGTGAGATGCAGTGCCGTGTGCCTGAGCTTGTATTGATCCGCGTGCAGCAAGAAGCTCCTGAACAGAGGGTGCTGCGCGGTTTTTATAACCATCAGCTCGCACAGAATACGAGCAGTGAACTGATGCGTATTATAGGCGGCATTTAAGCGAAATTCCTAGCACTGATTCAAAGTGTTATTGGGTATCGCAATAATCGTATTCGGAACCACCATTGCACCTGCTTCTCTTATCACCGGTCCTCATGCGCGTAAATGGTTGCTGGCAGAATAAAAGGTATAACCTTTGGAGAAATTATGAACGCCTAGGAATTCCTAAAAATCTTGAGAGAATCGTCTACGGTAACTGGGCATGATAGTAGAGGAGAATGTCTGGCCGCAACACAAGTTCAACGTTGTTTTTCAATTTACCCTATTCGGTGAGCCCCCGTCTATCATAAGCAACACTATCTCTCGAGTGTAGTGCCCTTTTTTTGCTGTCATGGCTCTTCTTGTCTCGCAAGGCCCGTTCACTATACGAACAAGAACCAGTCTGGCTCGCTCACATGTGTTGCTTTTTCAGGGATGGTTTTACAACCGGGACCTGTTTCTTCCTACAAATATTCCGGTTGTCTTGAAACATTTGCGTTTTTAACGTATCTTTTCTGGTGACGAATGATATCTGTGGAAATAGCACTTTTGGTGTAATTTACTTATTCATTTATTTTACCGTACTGATTTATAGGAGGACTGCGGACGGGAGGGGCAAGAATTCAAGAAAAGCAATAAATAATACAAAAGGGCAATTATGTAAAAAAACAAAGTTCAACCAAAACTACCAAGTAGATGGAATTAAAGAAGCGTATCGCGTATAAAGAATGAAAAATGATCAAACGCAACAGACTGAGAGCCATGCAAGGAAGTAAAAAGAGGGAAAAAACCGTATTAGAGAGTGAAGTAAGTGCGAAAGCAATGGCTGTCGTTGATAGCGACTGGGGCAGCAGACAAGAGACTCCAGTCATGGCATATTTTTGCTAGAAGTGAATGGTGCATATGCCATGGTGTTTTGGCAAGATATGGCAACTATTCAACAAGGATCGACGCGTGTGGAAACATCATTGGCCTGTGTGATAGGGCATGGCCTGATTTGTACGTTATGATGGTCTGATGAAGAAGACAGATACGACGACAGCGAGGGGGAACAAATTGAATTGTTTTTTAAAACGCTTGCTGTACGGTGGTAATTACTGAGAATGAATAGAAGTGAACAATTTTTCGGACCCTGAAGGGTGTTGTCAGTAATATATATCCGGGGTCCCATATTGAACAAGCGTTCTAGCATATTCGGTCACGCATGGGTAGTATTTAACTTTTTCCACTGACGATGGTGCGAGACAAAAGTCGCGTTATGGATAACCAAGCTTTAGGTTTACTTTTGAATGTTTTGAACATAATATGAGTCTAACAGGAGCGATTATAGTTAACGTGCACTCCAAGGTTCTTGTCAGCTGAAAGTGAGTCCAGCTGAGATTGGTTATTAGATTATTTAGAATAGGTTGATTGGTGACTGAAAATTCGCACTGTTTTTCATTTAGCAGCGTTCAACACAATCTGCGAAAAGGAGCACCAAGTACCTATATTATTTAAGTCCATCTGAAATAACGTTACATCGCAAGCTTTAGAAATTTTCCGATGGCTAATAAAGTCGTTGCAGGCAGATTAAGCTAGGTACATATCTTGGCAAGTCGTTACTATCGATAATAAAAGTAATGGAGCGAAGACAACCCCCTAAAGAACTCCTTAGTGGATACCGGATTCAAAAGAGCCGTTATCAATAACGTTGACGTACTGTGTGCGGTCAGACAGAAATGCAACTTTCCAGAAGGGTAGAAACTTGGGCTTGTTGGTACATTTTCAAGGGTAGAAATGGTAGCACAAAAAACACAGGGACACAGAAAGACAACACCACAAAGCGCTACTCCAGTTAAGCAATACAGAATCTGTGTTAATAAGCCCCAGATTTAGAATACGAAGCAGATGATTCATCTCATAAAATTCTTTGCAAAAGTGTACTACCGTGCAATCAATAACAAACGCTTCATGGAGGAATCAATCTGGATCACTGGCCGACAATATCAGTTGTATTTCGTATGAGTATTATGCGCGAAATACCTGCTGGGAAGAGTGGAAAAATCAGTTTGATTTGCTGTATGGGGGTTTAACGTCCCAAAGCGACTCGGGCTATGGGGGACGCCGTAGTGAAGGGCACCGAAAATTTCAACCACCTGGGGTTCTTTAACGTGCACTGAAATCGCACAGTACATGGGCTTATAGAAGTTCGCCGCCATCCAATTTTGGCCGCCACGGCCGGTAAAACCGGTTTGACTCGAGAAAGTTATAGAGAACAGTGGAGATTCCATGCTCAAATATTTTCCAGGGTATTGATGTGAGGAAGGTGGGGTAATAGTCGGACTTTTTCTTAGAGTGGCCAGGTCTGGGAACAGGAACAACTTTTCCTGTTTCTGAGTTAATTGCTAAGCAGTGGTCGTCTAGTGATTTAGTAAAACTAGAGTTTAATAAAAGTATTCTAAAGTGATGTAAAGGAATTTTTGTGTCTTTTCATCGACACCCCACGACAGAGTTCGTTTGCTTCATTTGACACTCATAAGTTCAGTTTGCAATCAAGGAAGCTAAAAACTCTGATATAATTTTTGTATGCACAAACTGTATGAAACAGGCGAAAGAAGAAAGAACGCTCTGGCGCACTTGGAGGCCAACCCGAGGACAAAGGTCAAGGAATTATTGGCATTGCTTAGGAAGTGTCATGCTGAAACCACTGCATCTCCAAGTGAGATCCTGCACGAAATCAGTAGCTTAAAGGCCCGTGTTACCGCTGCGGAAAATAGTTCAGAAAATGTGTCAAAAATTGACGACAACATTCATGCGGTGGCCTATTCCGTTCAGGAAGTCAAGTCTAACATAGAGAGAACAAATATTGAAAATAATGATGTAGTAGATGACATGAATAACAGAATGAGACGAAATAACATGATCATGAAATGCCTTCCTAAGGAAGATCAGGGAGGATACTACGAATCGAAACGAATTACCAAAGACATCTACAGAGACCACTTGAAAATGCAAGCAGGCGACATTGAACGTGCACATCGGACAGGCCAGCGCCGAGGGGTAGTAGATAGGGCGATCTTTGTCAAATTCTTGAAATTTAAGTCAAAAATGGTAGTTTTAAGTAATGCGTACAAGCTAAAAGATCTAGAGTCACATAAAGTCTGGCTGGAAGAGGACTTTTTCCCGACAGTGGAACTTGCTCACAAGAAACTGCGTGACTTCGCTAAAGGGAAACGGAAACCGAAGGAGCACTTTTCCGTACGCTTCAACAAGCTTCATATGCGCAGTGGGATCTCCCGTTATTAACTTCTCTTTGACAGCGTAATATGCATAAAAAAGGCAGAAAAGCGCAACGAATAACAGCCTGCGATTGGGAACAGCTCGCGGAATAATGTCAGTCCAGTGTCCCTGCTCTTGCCAAATTTTCGCAGCATCTTTCCCAAACTTGACATATTAAAAGGTGTCATTCATGCAACCTCATCAGACATTTTTCTTTGGACGGAAATGTGGCTTACTGATGACATTATTAGCAGCGATCTCGAGCTTCCATCGCTTGTAATTTTTCGCAAAGATAGAACGAGATCTAGTGGATGTGGCGTGCTTATAGCAAGGAAAAAGAACTTAATCGTCGTGTATCGTTTCTGTAGATTCGTCCCTTGAATTATTACGGGTCTCCGTAAGATTTGTCCATGTACGGTGCGTTTTAGGCGTCTGCTACCGTCCGCCAGACAGCCGCCTTGACTTCATTGATTCACTAAACGAAGCACTTCAGCTGAAGCACTTGAGCGGGGATTTCCACTACCCAGCAATAGGTTGGATATCATCTTCCGTCAGCGCACACAGTAACCGGGCCGAACATGTACGCTTTGTTGACTCACCTCATTACGTTGGTCTGACACAGCTTGTTACTGAAGAGACGCGCGGAAATCGCATTTTAGGTCTTCTGTTCACGAAAAACCCTGGTACTACCGAAACAGAAGCTCTAGAAAAAAATCAGTGATTATAGAGCTGGGCACTGTTCGTTCTCGCTCCCATTCACTGAGAAAACAAAAGCGAAAGATATCCTTCTGAACTATCAGCGTGCCGACATTGACAAAGTGAATCGAATTCTGCAAACCTTCTCTGTCGACTTTGTGACAGGCTTCGGGAATCGGACGATTAATGAAGACTAGTGCAAATTTTGTGATAAATTGAAAGAAATAGAAGATTATTGCGTGCCTAAATTGACAATAAAATCACATTATGACGATCCATGTTTCACGCGAGAAGTTAAAATGTGCTTGAATAAGATGAAAAAAGCGCATAAAGAAAGCGTGAAGAATGAACTCCTCTGCTGACTGGCAGAACTACAGAAGCATATCTGAATTGACAGAGAAAAATGTTCTTGGCGCAAAAAACCAATACTTTAACTTCGCGCATCCTAACATGCTAAAACCGACCCTAAAAATTCTGGAAGGTCGCTAATTCAAAAAATATTCACTCGGTTTCAACACTTCTGGGGAAAGACGGCATACCTTTAAGAGTGTTTGACTGCACAGAGGAGTTTAACAATAACTTTGCAAAAGTATTCACAGATGAACTGGCCTTTGATAATTCATTAAGCTTCCACTACGTTCAATTGAGTTTTCTTTTACATCAATCTCTGTTACAGCATGCGGCGTATCACGGGAAATAGAACACCTCCACCTTAAAACAAGTCCAGGTCCCGACGGCACCAGCGCAATCTATCGACACGGGATGCGTACCGGATGATTGGAGGACTGCATTTAAAATACCTGTATTTAAATTCGGCGACAGTTTCCTTCCAAGCAACTACAGTCCCATCTCACTCACCTCAATTAACTGCAAGTTAAAAACACATACTATACACGCACATAACATATCTAAATGAAAATAACCTACTCCGTAAAAATCAGCACGAATTTCGTAAAAGCCTTTCCTGCCAAAAACAACTCTTCGAATCAGTCATTGACATACATAGTTCGCTGCACTCATCGCTCTAGGTTGATGCTGTGTTTGTATATTCATCAAAAGCATTTTACCACGCCCCCATAGACGATTAATCTTTAAAATCCGTAACCTCGAACTTGATCAGAAAACAACGAAATGGGGTGAACAATTTTTAATCAATCGTTATCAGTCTGTCAAACTAGAAAATCACATCTGGAGCCCGGTACCAGTAATATCAGGTGTACTTCAGGAGTCAGTGTTGGGCCAACTCGTATTTTTAATTTCTATTAATTACATATAAACTAACATAAATGCGGCCATTCGTTTATTCGCAGACCACTGCGTACTATACAAGGAAATAACGAGCCCTTACTAAGTTTCTGAACTGCAGTCTGCCCTTAACAAACTAACAGAAAGGCGCTGTTTGGCAGATGCAAATCAATGTAGAAAAAACAGACATCTTAAATTTACCTCTTCTTCAATGACCCCGGTTAACACATACGCAATTAACAATGCCTCAATAGACTCAGTTTCGGCATTCAAAATACTGGCTATAATATTTAATTCTTCTTTAAAATGGCATGGCCATATAGAGCAGGTAACTTCCAGAGCTTTAATGAAACTAGGCCTTCTCAAGCGACGCTTTCACCTAGCCAACAGTGACACAAGACTTTTCGCATTCACCTCGCTCATCCGGCCATCGCTAGAATACGCGTCTATCATTTGGCATCCCCATCATGTGACGTGGACCAACCACTTTGAAGCTATCCAAAACAAAACAGCACATTTCTTCTTGTCATCTTACTCGCGATTCCAAAGCGTCCCCTAATGAAAAGAAATCCTGTGTATGCAATCACTCGCCAAGCGCCGAACATTTTCTCGGCTTTCTTTTTTTCACACCTTATACCATAGTAACACGTCATTTTTCCCGTTCACATATTTTTTCATCTCATCAAATTTTCATTAAGATAGATCACGCATTCAAAGTTAAACCGATTTTTGCCCATACTGAAAAATTCCGCATTTCACCACTTGTATTATCTATAGAACAATGGAATTCAATGCCATCAAGTGTTGCCACTATCAACGCTGCCCACTCTTTTCAATCAGCTCTGCAGTCATTTTTCTTTCAAGACATATTATAATTTCCGCCCTTGTATTAACTGTTTTGTAACTTTTTTAGACAAAATATAAAACTAATCCAAGCGGAAAATCGCCAATCTGATGCCTCTACTCTTCTCTGAATTGACCTCTGCCGATTGTCATTTTTATGTCGTTATTTGCGAAAAAAAAAGTGTGCCCAACAAATGTTTTCTGTGCACGTACTTTTCTTTGCAAGGAACTGTTTTCATTAGACTATCAGTGAATGCATCCTTTTTTCGTTTTCTTCTCTTTCGTTTGCTTTTCTATAGATAGCTTTTGTGTTCTGTGTTCAAGTCGACATTTTGACGGTTTTATGATCATTGCTGTTCTTTTTATTAAACCTCACTCCCCCTATGTAATGCCCCCCCCCCCACCCCCCGGGGGTCCTTAGGGCATGTAAATAAATCAATAAATAATTAAATTTCGTCATGTAAATAATGAATTGCTGCTCCTCGGCAACGTAGGGCAGCTCAAGCTCTACTGTGGACAGGTGCAGGTGGAGGCGACAGATCAATTTTCCATGCAGTATCTGTGGCCGACAAGTTTCTCTGCTGCCGAAATCAGGTCTGCTTTGTCGAATTTGTTCGCGTCTTAGGGTTTGCTACCTTCATGCTTGAATGCGGGCTAAGAGTGAGACAACAGGCCTCATCTCACGCAATCAGCGTGACCTCCCCAACGGGAGCAGCTTCAATCGGTCGCGCAGGAGCCGAAACTAATTATAGGCACGTGCTGGCCAATAGAGCCCGCGGAGTTCAGTTAATGCAAGCACTTTTGCGCCGTCCGGCACGTGGCACCAACATCTAGCCCCAAGGCGTGCCGAGCACACAGGCAGCCCACTCAGGCTAGCATTGTTTTGAGCTGCCAGGCGCAGCTGCTTTTCTGGTGTTATATTTTCCCGCCTCTTTCGAAGATAGGCTTTCTGGAAGCGATCGTGCTCAAAGTGGGATCATAGATAAGCTGGACTCCTTCAGGTTTTATTATCTGCCGAGCTGAAGACGAAATGGTAACAGCTGACAAGTGTGCCAGTCCATTGAGCATAACGTTTCTTTTTCAAGTTCCATCTTTCGTAGTAAGAGCTCTGAAGGCGGAATGACAACGATGAGGCACTCTTTTTATTCGAGCACGTAGGCCATTACTTCGGCTCAAACGAATTCCTAACAAGCGATACCTTGGCAAAGATGGAGCCATATGGTAGTACTAATAAAAGTGTGAACATGTGTTTCTTTCTGATGTCCTTTTCCTGTGTATATTCGCACAAGTGCAAGAATGTCAACCACATGTAAAAGTTTCTTATAAGTGCACGTCTGCGTCGGTGTTTTTTTTTTTCGACTTGAAAATTTAAGCAGCAAAGTACGTCTAACACAACTAAGCGTAAACCTACAACATAACATGAAACGGCTGTCTCTGGATTCGCAGTTGTAAAGGACAGGAACAAAACTAAGAGGGGAACCGACAACCACTGCGCGTTTGTTGTCTGTTATTTTCGGCTACGAGCTGTGCGTCGTTCTAGCGTGAAAGCGGTCATGACCCGGCGCAACCGTGGGGCTGTCAGTGGAGCTGCCATTGCGATGACCCTTTTTCATGCAGCACTCTATGTGGCGACAGCACTATACTTCGGTAGTGCGCTCGCTACATTTATTCGAAAAGTAAGGGCCATTTGATTATGCTTAAAAATTGGCAGTTCGAAAAATAGTTGCACGCATGCAGCGCCATCTATTGATTATTTTCTTCATCAATGAACATAGCCATTTGATTCAGTTGCATTTCTGTTGGTGAATGCAAATATCAATGCCCACGAAAAACGTTGCTCCCTCCATTTGCGAAGTGCGTGCCATGATTGGATATTTGTGCGCAAAAAGATAATCAGCTGCGAAAATTCATCGAGAGTTGTGCCGAGCTGTTATTACATGTGACGAGACGCGGATGGACGTCCTACACCTGCACAGAAAAGAAAAACACAATATTCAATGCAACGGCGGCATTCAACTACACCTAAACCGAAAACATTCAAGCGATTTCCTTACTCGACCAGGAAAATGATGATTACCGTTTCATCGAACGAAAAAGGCGTTCTCTTGGTGGATTTCGTGGAACGACGGGCAACAATTAAAGCTGACATTTACTGCGAAACAAAACCAAGCCGAAGTGCGAAGTCTGCACTTGCGTTACCAAGTATATGGCCGAAAGGTAAAGCTAATTATTGTGCTCTTTGATAACTAGAAAAACTCAAGACAACCGTCAATATGACGGTAAGACTAATTAGACGAATTGCAAGCAAAAAGAAGGGAGTGAAGGAGACAGAACTTTGCCAAAATTGTACAAGCATTTGTAATAAGCAGGCTTGTCTACGCACTCCCATACTTAAAATTAGACAGTAGTGAAAAAGCCAAAGTAGAGTCTATGATTAGAACAGCCTACAAGGTAGCATTAGGGCTAACGAACTGTACCTCCACCGAAAGGTTTCTGGGCTTGGGAGTACACAACACCTTAGACGAGCTTACAGAGGCACACTTAACAATGCAGAGAGGCCGGCTTTCCCGCACCAAAGCAGGAAGAACCGTACTTGATCGTTTAGGACTAGGCATACAGTTGCCACCCCAAGATACCAAAACACAGATACCTAAACGCATCGCTAAGGTAATAAGAGTTAAGCCACTAGCTAAGAATATGCATCCTGCTCACCACGAGGGGAGAAGGGCTGGGGCAAATGCTCTACACAACATATACAACCAAGATGAACATGCAGTATATGTAGATGCCGCAGAATATCCCCAGAAACAAGCGTTCGCACTAACGGCGGTAAATACGCAAGGTAGACTGATAGTCTCCGGCACTACCATAACGAAATCCTCGGAAACGGTAGAAGAGGCGACAATCGCCCTTGCTATCATTAACACAGAAGCTACTACCATACTCAGCGACTCTAAATTTGCCATACGCAATTATGCGAGGGGCAGAATTTCTCAAGCAGCAATGAGCATATCGGGTCAAACCAAACACTTAGACAGAACTATTGAATTGATATGGGTCCCGGCTCACTCGGGGAACCCTGGTAACGAAGCGGCACACATAACAGCTCGAGGATTCGTCAGCCGAGCAGGGGACGCTGTCGTTGCTGAGAGTTTTTCGAAGGACGGCCTATCATCTTTTCACGATATTACTAATCATTTTAAACCTGAAAGGAGGATATTCCCTCCTCCAGACAAAGCCTTTAATAAGGAGCAGGAGACCACTTGGAGGCGACTCCAGACGCGATCCTTCATGACGCCTTACCTGTTGTCAAAATTCTACCCCGGTGAATACGACCCTGCATGTACATTATGTGGTGATTTAGCCACTTATGATCACCTATTGTGGAATTGTAAAGAGGAGCCGCTCCCGAAATATCTAATACAGGTTCCTACTCTCGAGCAGTGGGAGGCCGTGTTGGTCAGCTCAGACTTGGAAGTTCAAACCCGGGTCATTGAATGGGCTACCCAGGTCGCTGTCAGCCGTGGACTGATAGCCACCTAGCACGGATAGTCTGCATTCTGCCTTTTCTGACGAATTAAATATTTTCCAATCCAATGATAAGCGAGAATGAAAATGAAGCTAGTTTCTTCTCATCCTCTTCGAAGTTCTCAGCAATGGTAAAATGGAAACAAGCATACAGATGCCACTCAATACATTGGATACGAAATCTGTATTTAGCACATTTAACATGGATGTTGGGATGTTGCGTTGTGCCTAAAGACTTCGCTGTTTTCCAGATGTCTACTTGTCTACTGTCCAGCCTTTATCTTTAGGTACGTGTCCAAACTTTTGTCGGGCCACAAAGACTCAGTTTGGCACCACGTACTTGTGAGAAACGGGGATTTTGTTTGCCCATTATTTCAGAGAAAAATCTCCGCGGTCTAATAACGGAGCAGGCATTTTGCGTCAGCGTTTATTATTTCGTTGCATTATACTCTTCGCGTCTTCGCGTACACATGACAAAACTTTACATGTTCGGTTCAAACTGAATTGATTGCTGCGAAGCAGACAATTGCGATATAAGCTTAGCACCGTACAAAATCGACTCGAGCCGGCGTCCTGATTTTTCCGGTCTTCTGCAGTCACAATTAGAAAGTGAACAGCACTATTTATTGGCACTTATTTGAAAAAAACCTACCTTTTTATCAAAGTGACACCAAAAACCACTGCACGTTATTCCTTAGACCTTCCACGCCTGCCTACTTTCAGAAGGTGGCCTCTTGCATTCATATCAAAATTTACCAAGAAGCCCATTTTATTGGCCATAGCGTGAAGCACACAGAACATTCGACATTGAGAAATCCGCCAACACTGTGCCGCACTCATGATGATGTCCAGCCTTTATTAGGGTGACAAAGTACGCTCATGTCGGAAACAATCGAAAAGCACAGTAATTAGCGGTCACTGCACTCCTTTCTACCCTCTTCTTAATTCCTCGCCGACGTAACTAGCTGTGTTCGTATTTCTCACGGTTTTTGGAGCTTTAAACATGGCGGCATCACTTGTGCAGCTCCTGTCCTGGCTACAGAAGCACGTGCCAGGTCAATAAGAACTGCTTTACAGGAACAACTTTTTTGCTGTTTACGGTCAGGTGAAGATCAATATCTTAATTTCAATGATAAAGTAGCAAATAATCAAAAACTATAATTTTTTTACAAATTTGCACGTTTTTAATAAAAGAATATTAATCAGCAATCTGTGCTCATAGAATGCGTATTCCAAGCTTGTACTCGAATCAATATATAGCATCTGTGTACTCCATGCACGTGTTGTAAGACATTTGCCTATAGGGCTGAAAAATTGGTGAACTGAACAAGCTTTTCTATAAATATGTAGTACAGCGAATGCTGACTGACGTGTGCGAGCGCCCCCTTGCACACGTAATAACGCAAAAAATGCCAGAAAGCAGCGGCCAGCTGGCAGACGCCTCAGCTCTTCCAGGAGGCCATGGGTGTTCGATATGGGAGCGCTCACCCCTTCCATCTTCTAAATCCTGGCAGATATGTTGGCGCTACGAGGGCATTATCAAAAGTAATTGAACCTTTCATATATAAATATTGAAAAAAAATCTAATTACGCGTCTACGGCCATTGGCTACAGCTCTCATTGGCGTAGCGTTACAAAAAAAAAAGTGGTCTGTCATAAATGAGCAAAACATGTGAATCGGTTAATGTGTGCCCTGAACGCTTCGGCAGCGAGATTTGTGGCTCACTGGCTGCTCTGAAGCGAAGCAGCGAATGATTTTATATGATTCCACAGAAAAGAGTGCGTGATCCAGCTTGGGTAGAGGGCGACCACGTAATAATCTTTAATTACAGACGTTAGATTGGGCCGAGGAAAAAAACAATTGCCCTGCCCGCACCGAACCTTTAATTACAGTGAGAAGCTTAACTTCACTTGACTGTTACGCTCCGCCATCATGGTAGGAATCTGCACAGTAGGAGCCCATATGAGGTGAGAAACGCAACATCAAGTGTACAGTGATTAAACCTTTCGGCAGAATTTGCCTGAAGACTTCGTACTTGGAGTCGGCACAAATTCATCTTGTTGATATCACATTGCACAACAAAGTGTGGCAGGCTATTCTATGCTTCTGTAACACTCGCGAAGAAGGAGTGGCAGAGATGATCTGACCGAATTAGAGAAAGAACGGTTCATGACCATGTGAATATTGAAGAGCGATTGTTTTGCAGCAAGTTTTGGAGCCTATAAAAACATATCTTTCACGGAAGTATATGAGCAATTCCTTTCAATCTTTTCTAAGCTACACTAATTGTTCGCTGAGGGGGACTGGTGGGAAGGCGGAAAGGGGCGTTTTGTTGCTGATTGCTCCTAGAAGCGGTAACAGACAAGTGTATGCGAGCGGGCGCCCACATTTAGGCTCGAGAATCGCAAGGCCGCATGACGAAATCGGTGGACGGGCGCTTGTGAGAACTATGCCTCGGGTTTATTTGCAACGCCCGTATAAGTCCGGCATTGCGAATCAACACAATACAATAACATCGATCATGCGCATTAAATCCCGCCACGTGTAGGCTTGGAAGCTTGTGTGGTTTTGTTGTAGCGTCGTATAGAGGTTTGCATCTATGCCACGCTGCAGGTCATAGTTGACGCGTGAAGGAGCTTGGTGCAAACCGGTGTCACCATGTAGGAACCTGAAAAAAAAAAACAGCAGATGGTTTGTTGAGATAAATAAACAAAATTACGGAATTTGAAAAAAGGAGACTCCACTGCATGACCGCATGTATGGGACGTATATGTAATACATGCCTGAATTTTGATATTGAACAGTTGGGCTAAATGGAACGTTCGGTAAGGTTTTAGACACGATTACAATTTCGAACTGTAGAAAAGTTAACGGCACTTCAAACAACAAAAGTCTTTTAAATTCCGGCATGAACAAAAGTGGAAACTCCTCCTTCACGAGGCTGTTGAATAAAAATTAAGTATTAAGGAAGTTTTCACGTCTCCTGTTCACTAAAACTAAGCCAGCATGTCCTGAGAACATACCCTGTAAGCAGCTAGGACAGAATAGGAGTTTCGGTGACACGGAGAAATATACAACACTCTGCGCACATGTGTACCGCTCGGTCAAGACTTCATATTTCCCATTTCCCTCCTCCTGGAAGGCCTAGCTTCATTAGAACTCAGGGAACCACAAACAGGATCTACGTCGAGGAAAACCCTCTTTTCTCGAAATATTCCACAGTTATGGAATAACATAAATTTTCAAACTTTTTCTTCATCTCTGTTCTTTGCTATGCACCACCGTTTCCTGAATCAGCAATGGCCCTAGTCACTCATTCTCCTGAAGGGTTGATTTTATGCGCAATGCCACGCTACGGAGACATGACACGCGCTGTAGCGGAATGCTACGAATGATTTAGATCATCCGAGGTTCATTAATGCATTCCAAAAGATTAGCACACAGATGATTTTCATAGCGTCTCCATCAAACAGCGGCTGCACGAATGGGATCTGAAGAGCGCAACGTGTCCAGCAAGGCGGCGTCCTAGCCTCTGCGTCGCCGCGGCGAGTGGCTCAGGATAAACCGAAAAAAATTGTGTAACGCACCTGCAGCGCTCTCTGGTTTTCACGCGACGTCCAGGACGTTCAAATAGCTGTCTTCTTTCCCACTGGCGTTCCAGGGTCCCTTTGGAGCAGCTGCAATCGACAAAAGACGCGCCATGATTGCCACGCTAGGCACGAAACATTCGAGATCGCTGCCATCATACATAAGTACCTTCCTGTGCAGCGACTATCTCCTCCGCAAATGCCGCAGCGCTCCCGTCGATGTCGAATTCTGCGTAGCAAGCGGGGGGCAACGTCAGCTCACAGTTGGATCATGTACTTGCGTTCAGGAAATATCATACGGTAACATACTACACATCGTTGGCTAGTTTGACGGGGGTGATCTTTTAAAACGCCGCTAAATGCTCTGATAGGCGACGCGAGGAAAAAAATTTGTGGAGTACTTATGGCTGCTTACGTGCTTGGAATATAAAAGGATTGCTATTTTCATTTTGATTTATTTGTATTTATTTTCTGTTTTTTGTCGTCATTAGAAAAATGACACACCTACTCATTAGCATACAGTCGCAAAGCAGCGCATTCAAAAAACAACCTGGTTTTCTAGACTATGAGTTCCGTGCTTGCCTCACGATCAAAGTCATACTGACTTTCAATAGCAGCGCAGAGGCAAGGTACATAAAGTAGTGTGGGCAGAAAAAAGAAACAAAAATAAAATTGCCAAGTCTGAGCCGCGTAGAGCACAAAGGAATAGAGATGGGGGACAGAGGCAGCAGACAGGGCCGGCGCTTCCGCTGTCCTTTGTCTCTGCGCTGTTATTCACAGTCAGTATGTCGAAACTAGCTCAACACGCCGTCTTACTGAAATCTAAAAGTCCTGGGTTTATTTCCCCGAACCTTCGGACGAAAATTTATTTTTGTTTGCTACCATGGTGACGTCATCTGGGGTTTTTGGGAACACTGCTGCTGGTCAACGGCCCCGTTGGGTTTCGTTGTCGATGAGCCATATAATGCTTCCGCATTCAAAGAAAGAAAGCCCGTGCGAAAATGTAAATGTGAATCTGAGGACATATTTTAAAATGCTTCTTTTCCGATTCATTCCTTGCTAATTTATGACTGGCGCGTAACGCCTGCGAAGTCAGGAGTGGTGTACATGCGAACTGAAAGCGCCGTCATTCGTCAGTGCAAGCAAGTTTGTTTATTTATTATTTATTTAACTAATGTTTGTTTATTTATTTATTTATTTATCTATGTATAATTACTGCACCAAAGGCCCCATTGTAGGGCTGCTGCATGAGGGAGTGGGTAACAAGGCATAACATTGCTTCAATTGATGACTTGAGTAGTGATGGATCAGTATGAAGCACGACGCGGCCGGGCAGGTCATTCCAGTCTTTCCCGGTGCGTACAAGAATGAGGACAGATGAGCAGATGTGCGGGCAGGCGGAGGATAGGCAGTCTTTTTATGGTTTTTGCGGATTGGGGTGCGGTTGCCTGGGATGATAACAGACTCGTGCAGAACATGACAATAGAACTTGGGATATACACATAATCTTGCGATGTGACGTCGGCTAGTTGAACTCGAGACCGGACCATTGTGTTTTATTTTGGCCACACTTTCATGATAAGATGGCCAATGGTTAAGATACTAAGGAATGTATCAGAGGAGAGGTGTGTAAATATACCCCAGTGCCATTCTACTGAAAAGAAACTAGGCTAAAGTCATACATAGGCTTGGCACAAATTTAATTTTTTCTTGCACCGCTTGCGACAATAAACGCTTAGGACGTAAAACTACCTCAGGCTTTCGGATAATTATCGACAATCTGGTGCACTGTCGGGAACAAAGACCAGGGAGATTCTCGTAGCGCCAATATCGAGGTTCGTAACGAACCCCACATCATTGAATTACATAACTGATGTCTGCCTGTTCAAAGCAAATTTAAGAAGAGGACTTTGTCAGGATGGCTCGTGCATGTTAATGCAGCCGAGGTAGCAGTGCTAACAAACAGGACGGAAGAAAAGAACACAGACGCATGAGCATACTATCAACGAAAAAAATTGATTGTGACAGAGAAGGCGGCAGTGTAAAAGAAATATGCAAGCAAAACAAAGGATCAAACGTATCGTGGCAAGTTCACAATCAGGTACTATAAATGGTGTGATTGGCTAAGACAGGCAAGCGCTTATCCCATTAAAATATTTGGCTGATAGTCAGCGCATGCGTCTGTGTTCTTGTCTTCCGTACTGTCTGTCAGCGCTGCTAAGTCGTTTCCATCAATAGAGGAAATTTGCAGCTCCAGAGCGCTTAGAAGGAAAAATTACGCTTTGATTCCTTGTGTTTCGGATTTACGTCTAAACTGCAATTCTTTCGGGGCGACAGGGAAGTTATTTCACCTGCTGTTATAGGGTACCCATTACACAGGGTGTTTCACCTATGGTTTTACACAATTTTTAAAAACCGTACCATTGAGTTATTCAGTTGGAGCACTTTTTTTGGCATAGCATTATCACCGGTGTAGCGCATCACATTACAGTTAATATGTGCTAACTAGCAGGCTTGTTAAGTAATATTGAATAGTTAACTTTTTAGCTATTACTGTCAGGCTCCGTAATTATTGAGAGGAGTGTAGCGGACCGTAAGTAATATTGATATCGCTTTTTAGAATTTAGAAAGCGTGCTTACTCTCAGTGCTGTGGGCCAACAATTTTTTGCTATTTTAACGTGTTGCGTGCACTGGAGAAGTTGATTTGCCTGCAAGCTTCTCCAAAGCGCGTGTATTTTTGCGCGACGTAGCCAAACATATTGTGGGTCACAGCGCCGAAGGTAACCGCATTTTCAAAATTTTAAAAACAGCTGTGTATATTTATTGCGGTAAGCTAAACGCCTATCAATAATTAAAGAGCCTAACAGTAATGGTCAAAAAAAATTTTCAATATTGGTTAATCAGCCTGATAGTTAGCATGTCAAAGATGTATTATGATGTACTATAGTGCTGACAATACTATGCCGAATAAAGCGCTCTTCAAACTGAATAGTCCAATTTTTTTAAAACTGTGTAAAGTCTTAGGTGAAAACACTGTACACAGAAATAAATATTTTTCCGACGCATTCGGTGTGACCACGGTCTTCTCTCTATTCGTAACTTTTCAGTACAGCTTTTTGTTTATAAACTACAATGCTCAATGCTCTTCATGTTCGCCTTCCGTTGGAAACCTGCCTTTCTGACTCAACCTCAGGACTTTCTTCACGATCATGCTGTAAAGACTAACCGTGTTCTTAGAAGTTCTTTGGCATGCCAGCACTCAAAAGCCGCACATGTGTCCCGTGAAGGATGAGTCTACGTCTTTGTTGGTTACCGCAATTAGCATAGCATGAAATCACACAACCGGCATGGAAGTATTACAGGTAGCGCAAGTTGGGAAAAAAGGTGAAATTTTGACATTTTGAAAACATGCGAAGACCTGCGGTGAGAGAACATTCGCCGCGAGCACAAATCAGGTTTAACTGCTTCGTTCCTGACGTGCCCGTGTAAATAATCAGTTGCAAAGTCCGCAGCAGCAGGTGACCTAGAAAGCAGCGAGCATAGAACATTGTCCAATGAATGTTGGCCAGTTGTTTCTGCGCCATATGCGAGATGCGACAGTCTCGGACTGGTGTGGATGGCTGTTTTTCGCGCGCTCGTGCCAAGCATAAAAATGTTTCTATGAAGTTGGGATGACCTAAAAAAAAACGTGGCATCATCGGATGTATTGCTGACCTATTAATAACTGCCTCAAATTTTATTTGCGAATCTGTAAAAACACTAAGTTCTGCTCGAAAAAAATTTAAATTTTCGAGGCATGATTACCTGGCGTTTGGCCATTACGCAGTCCGCTGAGAAAGACATGAAAAATTGGTCCCTTCAGTGCATAAGACCACAGCTATGCAAACGTGCACCGGCCAAACACAGACCAGCGACTGATAAATTCGTTGGCAGGTCACTATCTGGCCGAATTCACGACCTCTTCCGGACTTTCTGCTTTCGCTTAGAGATGTGACAGACTCTCACCTTTTTTTATGGTGTCTTCTGGAAGTACCGCCAGAGTTTCGGGCCCCTGGGTCTCGTTGCTGCCTTAGAAAAACGCGTGTGCATGTAAGGAGGGAAAAATGACACAGAGCACTTACGTCAGAGGCTGTTCACAAGCGTCTGTATTGACCGCTTTGATAGCCGCGCAGCAAATGATGCAAATGAATAAACGTTCGCTTCATTAACGACAGCGGGGAGTACGTTGCATCAGCTGGATGCATCTTAAAATTAACGCAACGTAAAAATTGGTACAAAAGCATGTGGCACATAAATAACAAATATTTTATAAGAGAAGCTCTTTCCTATATGCTGATGAGCTTGGGCCGTTGTGGCAGTTTTTTTTTTACGTAACTTCAATCAAGCTGAAAATTGTGCTAGAAACACCGCCGTATATATGTTTGTGATGGTTTTGCAGTTTGAACAGCATAACGGCTTAAGGCATGATACTAATCGAGATATGACCTTTCACGGTATAGGCATATTCGCCTGATAATCTGTCCCCTTCAGGTAGCAGCTTGTACGCCTGGTTCGTTCATGCCCTTTGACATCAGTCTTTGCTTTGTTACGCAGCAGAGAAAACCATGATATGTTATCTGCATGGAATCCCAATTTTCATGTCCCAAGGGCAATAGCGTGCTAACAAATGCAACAGTGAGTGAATGATGGCCTCAAAGCTCTGGAAATTATGATTCCTCGTCGCTTGAAAGCAGCGTTGGAAGCAGTGATGACAGCGAGAGCGTCGAGCACAAGCGCTGTCCAGCTGCCCTGCGTGCCAGCTAATGTTAGAGGCACCAATTTGGGGGCTACAGTATTTTTCAATTGCATCGGTACAAGTAGGACAACTGACTTCCGGGTAAACCTCTTAAGAGAGAAATGGACACAGGTTAACGCGCAAGTTAGTGTGTGTGTTTGTGCTGTGTTTCTATCTCTGTAAATCGAATATCCAGTGTTTAGGATACTGTAAATCTTGTTAACTCGCGCAAATATGTATTTTTGCAAAAAACTGCGATCGGGATAATTCTGTTTTCTGATGCCGCGACAGCGTACAATTCAGACAATATCCAACACCGTTATGCACTCAATATGAGTTGAAACAAGATTTTTTTACAGCACCTCTTATTTTTCTTCATGGTTTCTTATTATATGTCATTCCCTTCGTGGGCAGTTTTCCTCGGAAACCAAATATCGATATTAACTAGGCAAGTAATGTATTTGTTCACGTCTATACTGCAGACAAAAAAGCTCCCAGCTTACTCACTTGTCAGACAAAGTCGTAGTCTCTGTATCTGGAAAGCATCAAGAAGAATAAAAATGTGAAAACGAACTTGGATCACTGCATAGCTCGCTTTACATGTCGCCACATAAGGTGTAAATGGGTTGTTTTGAAAAAGAGCAGCCCACTTCCTCGCCTTGTCCTACTTGTTATCCCGCCCTGTTCAGCGATAGTTTGCCCTACTCATGCACTTAAGCATGTGCAGAGTCATGGCAGCCAATGCCCTTCCTTCCGCCTGCGCTTGCCAATCATTGCTAATGCCACACAGAGAGGGCTGACGTCACAGCCAAAGAGCAGAAGTGTTTTGTGGTGCACATATGGGCTACCGCAACGAGCAACACCCGTTGGGCGTTCAGGGGTGTTGAGGAGTCAGTGATCTCCTTTTTTTTACAAGCACGTTAGGCGTGCAACCTGGGTTACGACGTCTACGCGGAAGCGTGTCTGAAAAATAGCAACTAATTGCAATCACTAGGAAGCCCGGAAAAAGTTAGTAGCTGGCTCAGTACTTGCGACAAAAAAAGGGACAGAAAACGAAATATCAAGAAGGCTGACGTTCGAGATCGCATACCGTCCCCGCTCTCGGCGCTGTCCGCGTACCCGAATTGAGAAGGCTGAGGACGATGAAGGCGACGCCAGCAATGGCGAGCACGAGGAAGGCCAGGGCGCCGCCCACGGCCAGAACAATCGCCTTGTACGAGTGCACCGCTTGCAGCTGAAGAAGGGCCATGCTGCGAAGGACGACGTTATACGCTGCTTTCACCGTACTGTGCAGCGTTGGTATTGCGCTTGTTCGCCACCATCTTTGATGACGTGATTAGGCTACCGTCATTCGCTTCCGTCTCGTTTGCTGGACAGTGAGCAACCTGAGCAACATGGCCGTTTGCAAGGGAACTCGGCATTTGCGTTTGGCGAACGGAAGGCTAGGCACAGCTTGATGCTGCGGGTTTCCGTCTGGCGGTACCGATTGCGCGGGAAGCCATCGGCAAACTGGTCAATAAGGCTGCGCAATGCCCGTTTTTGTTTACCTGCTCTGCTAGACTTGCAAGCTTCTAGCATATGCGGTGAACCGTACGTAGATAGCGAAGCCAGATGTAACTGTGTATAATGTTCTAGAAACTTTTTCTTGAGAATTCTGCTACTTTTGCTTGCGAAAGAAAATTTAGAACCTTTGAGAAATCAATAATGTGTCCATGCAAGAAAATTGGCTCCTCTCGGGAGCGCAGTATTCACACAGAACTGTAAATCAGTCCGCCTGAATAGTGGTACGCCCACGAGCCTCTGCATTGGCACAATTAACGGAAGTGGCCACTGCAAATATTTTAACGCCTGGCAAACCAAACAGTGCTTTTGCAAAAACCAAGGGCGCACCTCCAAAGAAAGAGAAATTACTGGTACACAAAAACTTGTGAGATTAATTTTTTTGCGAGACTGGCTGACTGGCTGCGTTCTAAAGCACACGATATAAAATCGGGTAACAGGCAGTGGCTCTGTCTAGTGACATGACATTTGAAAAAAATTGGTTATGGCAGGACCTGAAGCTGATTTCGGCAGGTTTCTTCATGAGTCCTCATTGCAAGAGTTTCCTGCTTGCGAATTTTTTTTTCTTTTGTAAATAAAGAGTTAGCCTTTCAGCAAAAGTTTCCTTAAGTAACTTGATTTTGAAACAAACAACCTGCAATACGTCAGCGCATCAGGCAATTAATCTGCTTCCCTCAGAATCAGTCAGACGCCACTCACCCCTCACGATCACACCCACTTCATTTATATTCACGCACAATCACATCCACTCACTTATGCTTACGACCGCAGCTCAGATTTCCTTACACCCACGCACACTCTCACACGCTAACAGTAATCTATTTCCGCTCACTCACACTTAATCCACTCACACTTACATCCGCTCATTTAAACTCATATCTCTGAGTGAGCAGACGTGGGCGTGAGCGAATATCTGATAAGTGAGTCTGCTGAGTTCTCATCGGGGGGGGGGGGGGGGGGGGACGCTCTAACAGCACGTTAAGGAATTCTAGTGAGGTTGGCGTTGTTGGCCGCGTCTATTCCCATCGATAGCGCGCTATCGATGGTTTCAAATTCGTATTTTCCCGAGTTTGAAGTGCTCCTGGACAGTTAGCACCATCAGGTTGGTAGAAAGGAAACCTCTTTGTCAGTTTCGCTTTGCGTTTTTTTTTCTTCACGCGACTATTTTAAAGCCCGTTTGGAGTCACGTGACTTGCGCTTATTGTTTAGCTGCACGGAAACGGCGCTTTTCCACGGGAATTGATGCATCTGAGAGCTCTTTTTTGCACGAGAACCGCAGCAGTGATGACTCAGAAGGCGACTTTGGTTAATCAGACTTTAGCACGGGCAGTGAAATGCGTCAAACTGACCAGGAACGTTAACAGCCATGCCCCGGTAAGTTCCGCTTTTGCTGCGCGCTGATCGGAAGAGATCAGATTGTTCTGAAGGTGACAACTCTTATCTGCAAGGCGTCACCGTCTTTCAGGCGGAATTGCTTGCCGCTGGCAGCGCTGAGAGTCGTGTTTTCGGCTAGAAGACAGCCAGGCATCGACCTCGCCGTTGCGCGCCGGAGTGCTGCACGGCGCTTCTTAAGAGCCGTCTATTTCTTCCTCCTATTTTTCACCGCAGAAATCATCAGTGAGATATGCAGGAACACTAACGAGTATGCGTGGATGCATATTTTGAAGAAATTGTCCTACAGCGAAAAAGATGGATCTTGGCGGGAGGTCACCCCGGAAGAGATGACAAACCTAAAGGGCTGCAGCACAAACACCAAAAATGGAAAAATACCGAAACTGCAAAATGTGCTATGAATAAATAAAGGTCGAACAAAAAATAAGAATGTTCTTTGCGAGACATGTGCGGCAAACCTCCTATTCACGGCAGTGAGGAATTGTTTCGCGCGGTGGCACGGTAGTCGGTAGGCTACTGTGTCCTTGCCTACCTCATCGAATACTGTACACGGAAAGCTGAAGTTAGTTGCAGTGTTGCATCAGACCCTGTTGGAATAAATGTATATCCTGAATTTTTTTAAGTTTGTTTGTGTGAAAAAACATTGATGTTTCTGTGTGTTTTCTCCTTGTAAATACAATTATTTTATTTCTTTTCCATCACATACGTAATAAACCTGGTGATTGAAACTTATACCATTGCGAAGAGAATTTCCTCCTCTACAAGTTGATACTATACACTCTGTATCAAGCAAGTTTTGTTAAGGAAAAAAATATATTGAATGACACCACCCAAACAGCACCACTTTCCCGCGGGCAGGAAAGTGTTAATACGACTTCTGCCGATAACACGCCTTGCGACGCGTGCCAAGCGTAGGCGTGCCCAGCACTTTTGGAATAAAACATTTTGATATTGAAAACTGCAAGGTACTGTCATGGAAATATTGAGGGTAACGGTCTCCATGTTCCGATATGTAGAAAAACTTTTATTTGAAAGCTTTTCCATCGCTCGCGTATAGCAGTTGAGACTGCCATAGAAAACCAATGGGGAACGGTTTTACGCAGTGTTGTAGACGTTACCGAAAAAAAGTAACTAGATACGTTACTCGTTACGCTAGGAAAAAAGGAACGCGTTACCGCCCTACGTTATCTACAAAAAAAGGAACGCGCTACCGTTACCGTTACCGAGAAAAAGTACCGCGCGTTACTTCGCCGTTACTTCATGACCATAAATTTTAATTAGCGCGTCTTCGCCTTATGAACTCACGATAAAAAATTTATGAAGCTCATATTTCACATATACCTTCTAGCCCAAACAACCATTTTACGCGAAATCCTGGTTTAACGAGATTACTTTCCACAAATGTGCACGAGCTTATCAATGTTATAGTGGCATAAAGTTACCTGTATAGTGACAAGTGGTGCGTTCTAACTCTGTGGCACATGGTGAAGCCATTTTCTGAATGGGACATTAAACACGATATGACACTTCATCATCAATTCTAGCTTCACAAAGAAAACATCGCTGAACTCTCAACAAATATACAGTACTTCTAAAAAATATGATGTTCCAAAATGCTCAGCACGCTTTCACTCTGTAGAGAGTTGTGTTTTTTGAGTCGTTCAGGAAGGGGACGTAAGTGATGGCAAGTGTGTGAATGCGTGTTCGTGCACGTGTGCCGTGCTTTATGGCTATTGTGTTTTTTTTTTTAGTTGGGTGCGTTGTCAAGGGCAAGTGTTTTCTGGCATGCATGCGAGCCGCAAAAAAAGTCATCGAGAGCACCTGTTTTTTTTATTTGCAACATTACTTCAGGCGCTCTGCGCTTTTTTTTCTAAAAAAGGGGGCAGAGCGGGGTCAACTGGAACACAAATAAGTAACTAGTAACGTGACACATCACGTTACCGAGAAATGTTAACTTAAGTACGTTACCCGTTACAGTTCCCAAATGGTAACGAGTACGTTACTAAGTTACCGAAAAAAGTAACGTGTTGCCGGTAGCGCCGTTACTTGTAACGCGTTACTGCCAACACTGGTTTTACGTCGGGAGTGCCCATTGTGGGCTGCCTTCATGCAAGGAATGAGAACCCTTATAGGAGAATGAGTGCGGCCGAAGAAAGGCTACCGAAGAACCTGCCGATAATCTGACAAAGACTCATCCAACTGCTTTGAAAGCAAAGAAAGCTTTTTGCCGGCTCCATTCACACTGCTGGCGACGGAATTAGCGTATGCTTCTTTCTTGCCGCAGGCTACATAGCGTGCTAGAAGCTACGAAGTCCATTGCTGCCTGACACTTTTTCCTACCTTATGGAACCGCTTTCGTCATGACCGCCAGGCAGGCGAAACACGCTCTCAAACGGTCAAACGATGAAACGACGGACCACGCCAAGATAACCGGAGGTAAACCGCACTTGAGAGTCGAGAAGCCCAGTGCGCTAGCTGCGGGCTAAGCGCAGTGAGGACGGGTGCAACATGGGGGGACTCGAATGACTTTTGGCAGATCTGGAGGAGCGCAGCACGTCGTGCGTTCTGCACCGCGTGACGCCGACGAGAGGGCTTCGTAGTCGAGTTTAGAAGATGGGCGCGTGGGTGGAAAAAAATTTTGTAGCGCCGGAGCGACTGTAACTTCGGGGAAGACGCTCCTTGCAGGCACCGTATCTGCCGGGAAATGTTTTGTGCCTATTTTTTGTACTGCTCGACAGAGAGAGTAAAGGCCGGCATTTTCACTTTGTCGCATTAGTAAGTACGGAAGTATTGATCACCATTAAAATTCTCAGCACTCAGATCTAAATGACCCGCAAGTACAGTTGGGCGTTTTTATATACCGTTGTAAAAATATTAACCTTAGCAAAAAAGAAGTGCCCCTTTTTTCTTTTGCTATAGGCGCTTCCAAATGAAATAACTATGCCTTTTTTGGATTCATTATTTTTTGTCACAATATTTTTGTTGCAAGGAGGAATGAGTGAACTAGGATGTAATAATCTTAAAGAAAAAAAAATCGCTGCGACATATTGAGATAGTAGCGCGGAGCAACAATTAACAGCAGTGTTCTAATTGTATTGTCTGAATCAGAGTTTTTTATGTACATCTGCTCACGTTTGGCCAACCTCTAACCACCGGCACTCAATTTAGAAGAAATGGCAACGCGGAGATTATGTACGTTATAAAGTCGAACTCTCAGACGAATATTCAATTGAAATGAACTACTGAAATTACAATTCTTGGACGTATGGAGGGAAATCAGAATTAAAAGGTTGAATGGCTACAACATCGAAGGTTGTAGGCATTAACCCGACCACCACATTGTCGACTGTCTATTTAAAACCGCGACTCAAGATCAATATCCACAACCTTCAAATTTGCAATATAATCTTGCCCTCAGAATTTAAAATTTCACCAGTCATTTTTAGTTAATTTTTCTCCTAATATTGAGGTCTATCACGCGAACAATGTGCACTATGCTACGCACGAAATATTTCCCCGCAGTTTTTAAAATCCATATCTGCCGTGGTTTATATAAAAAGTTAGCAGGTTTGCCGCGTGATCAAAATGAAGATTTAAATATTTCTTTTAGAATGGCGCGAGGAGGTACGGGAAATCCACCTCTGCGCGCAAGTTATTCGGCTAGGGAGACACAACGTAGGATAATAGTTCCCATCGTCCCGCACCTGATTAACTATATCTAATTAATGAACTTTTTATTGACTGCCATAGGCAGGCATGTTTATACTGTAAACTAAGAGGAAGTCCACATTCCCATTTTTACAGCACGTGTGTGTTCCGTGATATTCGCGTACAAATTTCTAGCTCAATCCCTGTATTTCTGTATGCAAGGTGTTCACGATCGGCGCGAAACTCCTTTCACATGACACAGTGTTTCGTGTCATATCTCTTCTCGAATACGCTAACGTCGTTTGGTTTCTTTATATTTAACAAGATATAACCAAACTTGAAGCAGTTCAGAGAAAAGCAGCCAGGGCCTTTTTTACAAGCACAAAACTGATTCGCCGTCTGAAATATTGAGAGCAGAAGGAAGTGCTGTTGGCAGTATGTCGCGGTATTAACTAGTAAATTCCCGATTTCTTCTGTGTTGGTATTATACCCATGGTTATGCAGATTTTTCATGTTTAAACCTTTTATTATACTTATGCAGCATTACAGACACAATTTCATATTCTGTTAATGAATTTCCAGTGTGCGTTCATAATATATATATATGTTACTTATTGTTTGTATATTCTAGAAAGTAGCATTATTTTCCCCTTTTTTAATGTTTGTATGATGATACCGACAATAGCCATATTTCATGTACTATTTCATCATTTACGTCAGAGCTTAGCGGTATTCGCTTTTTATCACTTGTTTTTTTTAACATCCTGACCATTTCAATGTTCTGATTAATGCAGAACCACTGTCTTGTGCCCTCTTCTGCACACTCCCAAATTGGATTAGCAGTATGTATACGTACGTACGTACGTACGTACGTACTTACGTATGTATGTATGTATGTATGTATGTATGTATGTATGTATGTATGTATGTATGTATGTATGTATGTATGTATGTATGCATGTATGTATGTATGTATGTATGTATGTATGTATGTATGTATGTATGTATGTATGTATGTACGTACGTACGTATGTATGTATGTATGTATGTATGTATGTGTGTATGTATGTATGTATGTATGTATGTACGTACGTACGTACGTACGTACGTACGTAAGTATGTATGTATGTATGTATGTATGTATGTATGTATGTATGTATGTATGTATGTATGTATGTATGTATGTATGTATGTATGTATGTATGTATTCATGCATGCAAGCATGCAAGCATGCAAGCATGCATGTATGTATGTATGTATGTATGTATGTATGTATGTATGTATGCGTGCAAGTACGCGCGCACGCATTTTCGCTTAATGGAGCCAGTAAGGCTTACGCATGAAAAGTACTTCATTTAAAATCTAGGTAAGAGGTACAGACTGAGAACAATACAAAAATAACAGCACAAAAAAATCAAGAGAACAACCCGAGCGTAGCCAAATGCGTTGCGAAGGTGGGTAAGCACCTTTCTTAGATCATTTAGGTTGAAAATTCCGTCATGTTACGCTGCTCAAATGAGCAGTAATACCGCTACATCTGACCGCTCGTTTCCCTAACAGAGCCGACCAGGGCGGCTAATAGATGTACGGGCAAGACCTAAATCGGCAGCTGATGAATGGGAACAAACATTAATTCGACGCTGAAGAGCAATCGCCCACAATTGTAGGCATGCACTTGAAAATGTTTGAATATTTATGCCCTTGTTGATGAAGCATTACAGTTTTCATTTGAAGCCGTTTGCCTGAGCTCAGATGCAGGGATGTTCTTAACCTGTTTGAATTCCACACCCCATGAGGCATTTTTCTCAAACCTCCTCGCTGATAGGGGGTGGTTTAATCAATATGACTCCACGCTATCAAATAGTGCAAAACACGGGACAGCGAGCGCCGAATCAAGCACTTAGGCTACCAAGTTTTTTTGAAGACGTGACAACTGGCTCGTTTTCAGTCATTGGCAATTCTTTCTGTAAGCGTGTGTCGCAAAGGACAAGCTTCAAGCCAGAAGCGCACTCACTTTTCGCGATAGCCCATGCGAGCCAGGAAGATGGAGTTGGCGATCGCACGCTTGCCACCTCCAGCGTCGCTCTGCGGGCCGCCTGCAGCCGCGTCTTCGCCCTCTGGCGGGGCGATCTCCTCGCTGCCGACTTCCGCGTGGCCTTCCGCTGCCGCTTCGCCGTCTCCTTTCTGGCCTGCTTCCGCCTCCTCCTTTTCTGTCTCCTCGTCAGACATCTGCACGCGCCAGAGCAGAGTCGTCGGGAGGCACGGGGATGTTTCTGAGGTGAGCACTGGCACATAACTTCCCGAAGGAAGGCGTGTACGAGGTGAGATACGCACGGAATTCGCAAAAGGCGCTGACCTCCTACTTTACTGCGTACGCCAAGCTAGATTTGTTTACATGGTGCCCACCAACACTTCGAAGAAGCTGTTCGAATCAACTAGCATCTCGAATTCCTCGGCGGTACCTTGAGCCGAACTGCACCGAACCTGGCAACTACGTACTTATAGCTATAAACTAACTAGCCCGGAAAGTTATAGTCGTCATACGCGGAACGTTATATCTCAAAGCCAGCGCAGGCTCACTGCGGCTGGATTCGCCCGTAATAGAAGACGCCGATAATTTGAGCCCTCGAGCAACAAAAACTCGACATATAGGCGCTCGTTCCTTTGCATGTAGCAACAACAATGCGTGGTGAGGCTTCTCTCCTTTCTTTTCCTCTCTGCTCGATGAGGCGAGTCGAACAGGAGCTGCAAACAATGGCCATCGCAAAGAAAGGATCGTAGTGAAAGGTCTTCTTCTGAGGATAGGTGCTGTTAAGTGGGAGAAATCACGAGCGTGAGAAGGCGACCATCGCAAGAGAGATACAAGGCGACTCGAGTTCCAGTCTACTTTCCTGGCTGTTTAACCGATCCCCGGTGACCAGAAGCGAGTGACAGGACGACGAGAGGACTGTGAAAGGCGTGGTACCTATACGCCTCTCCGCGCCGTGCTTGACTTGATACATGTTGCGAGCGAAACACGCCAAACGATCAGGTAACAAGCGGGAGGCTCACTTCAATCGTTGATTGCCGCTGTCGTTTCCGTGAAAAGGCAGGGCATGTACAAGACGGCTCCCGTAGTGTAGACGGGACCGGAACACGTGCTCTTCTTCTTTTAAAACGCTGGCTCTATCCACCCGGTGTAACGTCATCAGCGTCGTCGTCGCGTCCGCAAGCTTCATTCCGCTGCAAACACACACTGGTCTATACATCTACATATCTGTACAAAGCTGCCGGGTCGAGGGCACGACCACTCCACACTGGCCTCCACCCTGACGTGATGGCCATTTTGGGCAACCTAATTCTTACCGGTGGCTCTTACTAAGGCAACCATTTATAGTCTAGTGCTACTAATTTTCTTTGATCACTGTAGGTTCGGTGGTAGTCGCTTTCATTCGTGACGTCATAATTGTGTCAGTCATCTCAGAAACCTGCGTCGTACCCTTAGAGTGCACGGCTGAAATTTTTATTTGCCGCCACTTTTTTCTTAACGTAACGTTTGTATATATTTTTTAATTCGAAAAGTGTGCCATGAGGCATAAGTTGAAAAACATAACTTGAGGCAAGGATAAGAAAAAAGTGGCCAACCGCAGCTAAGTGAAACCAACAACATATTGTTTTCATGTTGTGCTCCTGGAGTGCTTTTTTTTATAATGGACATAATGAGGCAATTTACTAAGATTTATGCGAAAATTTCAATATTCGCGTTAAGACCAAATGTACTTCTAAAATTTGAAGGATGTGTTAGGAAGCAACCCATCAGGTTTTTTGCTGCAGCGTCTCTCTTATTTGGTTCAAGCCTCCGCGATGTCTGAGCGTTTATCGTGCTGGGCTGCTCACCCTAAAGATACGGATTCAATCCCGGCCAAGGCCTAATTTTGATGGGGACGAAATGATCGCCGCGCGTGAACTGTGCGACGTCAGTGCAGTTAAAGAACCCCAGGTGGTCTAAATTATCTGGAGCATTTAACTACGGCGTCCCTCATAGGCTGATTGTTTCAGGATGTTAAATTCCATAACCCATAAACCGCTCTTATGTGGTTCTTTTCTCGAGCATTTATAGAAAGCCGCCAAATAAGTAAACCGCGTGACTCCTCTCATAAGCTACCATATTCCAGGCGTGTTTTGAGCGAGGAAAACGTGCGCACTGTCTGTTGTGAAGTGAGCGGCCGTCGCTGAGTTCGACCGACGGGCTGTACAATAATACAAATAAAAACGAAGGAGGATGCATCCAGCTACCTGCCCCACTACTTTCCTTTCTCTTTTTTATTTCACTGCGTAAAGGCTCAGTAAAACTCCCTCTGAATACGCTTTCGATGGCTTGTCTATCAAACATCATTGATCACTGCGTGCGAGTTCCATGTCACGGGCGAATGTGCTGATGCCTTTTGAAATCTGACAGCGGTGTCGACCGCTCATTTCGAGACGCTCAGCGTGCCTGCTTCGCTTGTTCCTATGTCGTTTGGCAGCGCTACAATACCGAAGCACAGGAGCGAAACGACGTGGTATTTTTTTATGTTTGCTGGGGATTTCTTTATATGGCGGAAAGAGACTGCGTAAAAGATAGTTGCTACAAAAAAAAGCTGAATGGCTCGTTTCGTAACCTCCTCTTCAACTTGAAGAAATGCACTTGACCCTGAAGACATTATTAAAATTTTTTAGCAAACAGACTATGCGAAACAACTAGTTAAGACGATTTAAAATCCAGTGATGAACTCTCCTACGTGAACGAATATGCCGTTAGTTTCAACGAGCTGCGGTGCAGCACATTTCGTTTAACCTTGGCTCACGTTAGGTGAAACAGCCTGTATTGGCAGTTTACCATAGATGATATTGCTCAACAAAACTTCAACTTTGTTAAACTGTCTAGCGGCCTTTACAATGTACTCAAGCTCCTGCAGCAATGCTCTGGCCTTTCCTGTTCACTTAACTTCTTTCTCATTGCAATTCTAAGCGTCAATGACTAGTTCATGCTTCGTGCAATAGCTACTAAGCCTTTATTCTGGTCTCACTTCTTCCTCCCTTCCCATCTTCAAAGTGCTAGGCGCCATTGATGCGAGTTTTTTCATCTCTTTCTTTCATCCCGTCCTTCACGGCGCGATGTAGGTGCGCACAAGAATTACCAGTTACTGTGTTCTTTCCTTTCCTGAAAAAGTCTCAAAAATACAGGCGACACTGGACAGGCGCCTGTGTGCTGCAATGCGCCTGTGTGCTTGTGTGTCTGGAAGGCGCCTGTGTGCTGGCGCCTGGAATGCGTCAGCTTTGATGCCCTTCGCCCCTCTTTGCCTTTCTTTGCCCCTCTTTACCTAAATTAATCAAGTTCCTTCATGCCCATTTTGAGTTTTCAAACTTGGCACCACGCCTAGTTTTCAAACTGTTTCTATCGCGACATTAGACTGAGATATAGGCTCAAAGAAATAATAGACAGGGAATTTTTTTCCCGCCGCAAACTTGAAAAAAGAACTGCTAGTGGATCAGGTTCACTCCATGGAGCAGATTGTTGATTAAAACTCTGTTAACGTAACGACGAAATTTGTGTCTCAAGAAAATTTCAAGACCATTTAAGATGTGCAATTCGAGGTAAATACCTTTTTTTATGGTCATTTTCGCATCGTTCGCAATTTTGTTGGGTGGCTACACCCAAGTCTGTTGGCCAAACAGTTAAGATTTCGTTAGGTTTTTTGCTTCATAATAATACAAATAATTTTTACTTGTATACAAAATGATGTGCCCCTAGGTGATGGGCGAGGCTGAAGAGAAAAACAAAAACACGCTCGAAATGCGCCTACCAGTTGCTCGCTTGTAGCTAACAGAAAAAAAATGCTCTAGTTTACTTAATCACTACCATTGAGATAATCGGTTAGAATAGTTATTTTAATGCCGATGTCATTGCACGCGCACCCCACAAAACAATTTATTTGCCGAGCCATCGCTCATACGCAAATGCTCATTCGTGTGCAAGCAAACATTGTGACTACTTATATTTTTCGAAATTTTTGACATTAGTAAAGTAACTTCGGAAATTTAGCCGAGCGTCACGCGTTGGAACAATCAGGAGGTCACTTACCTTACCTCAAACGCATCTGCATAACGAAACTGTTGATGGCAGTCTCCAATAGAATTTTTGGCATTATATGGCTGACGGAGGGTTTTACTGGCAAAAAAAAAAGTTTTGTTAGCGCGAACTCTACTAATAAACATTGCATGATTAGTGAATTAAGACCAAAACTGGTCAGAAATAATATTGCAGGTGCAATGTACCACACATATTTAGCGAGATAAAAAAGCTTACTTGACATTGCAATTATCCAGGCTTGCCGTGTCTCCTTCTCGACCATTTCATACACAACAATTCCTTACAAAACCATTTTTACAGGAAAGAGAGTGTGAACGCATTTTTTCATACATTGGGAGATTTCACTATATTAATCTCCCATCTACAGGTTTGCATTTTTTCTATTAACATTTTCTTATTTATGTTTTTGCAATGGTCAACAGCTCGATGCGAGCAATGGAAAAATTTTAAAAGGTTTTGCTACACAATGAAAGAATGAACCATTACCTTCGATATTTCTGTTACAATACCTTAAGCGTGCTTCACATGCAAGCGAAAATGCTTGCGAATCCTGCCGCCGCGGCGGAAAAACCTGTTTCGAGTCGTCGCTGCGATGAGCGGCGAGGTTCCAACAAGTTGGAAATTTTCGCTGCGACGCGCCGCTCAAACGCTCAGTCTCTTGCATGTGAACCAACCTTTACAGTTTACAAATATTCAATTTTTTTACAAGAATGGCAGGACATGTGCAGGAAACCTGTTGAATTCTACCGGCAGCTCTTGGCCCTTGTTGCTCAGAAAACTATTGTGTCAGCCCCCAACTCAACAATAAGTTTCTCCGCTCATTGATGTGGCGGAGTTCCAGCCGTGACTCACAAGGAGGGGCAACCCCTCTTTTGTGCACTTCCGAGCACGACAGCACGTGCTCACAATTAAAAAGAGAGTGCCAGCGGTGCGGGCACTACGAGTACCAGGCGAGACACCGTTCACTCAAGGCGCTCCGCCGGCGACGTGCCCGGACAGAAGTTCGAAAATGACCGCCAGGGGAGAGGCGACACTGGTGCAGAGGGGGCAAACTTTAGATGCGCTTCCCTATCCGGCCTGCACGTTGATAAGTGTGCCGGTAGTAACGCAAGGACTACTAGGAGGTTTTGACCGACTAGGGTGTCTAGACACCCTAGTTGTTCAAAACCTCCCAGTGCAGCCGTGGCCTCGTGGTAGAGCACCCGCCTCGGCTACCGGAGGTGGTGGGTTCGACTCCCGCCGCCGGCCGGTTACCCACCGGTTTTCTCAATATGGGTACAAGCCATCCCCGGCCTGGTGCTCGGCTTCTCAGGGTGCATGGCTTGGAAAAGGAGCCCGCGCCTTCAAATCCCAACACTGGGTAAGGCCGAGTTGAAGGCACTCCTGCGTTGTGGCCGAGGGGCTTGGGCATCCGCCTCAGCTGCGGAAGGTGGCTGGTTCGAAACCCACCGCCGGCAACCCACCGGTAAATATGGGTACAAGCGTCCCCCGGCCCGGCGCCCGGCTTCCTCGGGGGTGTACGCTTGGAAGAAGCTCCGCAAACCCCGCTGCGCCTTCCGGGCAAAACCAGTTTCGAACACAATCAGCCTGCAAAGGTGGTTCGTGAGTAAGTTAAGAGGTCGCAACGAGTGTTGTGAGTTAGGTGAAGTTTAAATGAGTCCGCTCTGCGAGAGCTCAGCAGATGAAAAACCGCAGCGGTGGCCAAGTGGTTGAGCATCCGCCTCGCATGCGGGAGGTGCGGGGCTCGATCCCCAGTACCGCCGGGTACCCACCGGTGATACAATGGGTACAAGCTTTCCCCCGGTCTGGTGCTCGGCTTATTTAGGGTGAAATTCTTGGGAAATGGGTCTTTGACCCCTACCTTGAGAAAAAGAAAAAAAGGGCCACAAATGGGCTTCTACTGCACGAGGCGGATTTAACGTTGTTGACGGCGGAACTTATCGCTGATCCATCAGAGCAACTGCAGCCGTGGCCTCGTGGTAGAGCACCCGCCTCGGCTACGGGAGGTGGTAGGTTCGACTCCCGCCGCCGGCCGGTTACCCATCGGTTTTCTCAAAATGGGTAAAAGCCTTTCCCTGGTCTGGTGCTCGGCTTCTCAGGGTGCAATGGCTTGAAAAAGGAGCCCACGCCTTCAAATCTCAACACTGTGAGGCTGTGTTCAAGGCACTCCTGCGTAAAACATTGTCGTTCTCTGGTCGTCGTTAATCAAAAGGGCCACAAATGGGCTACTACAGCACGAGGCAGATTTAACGCTGTTGACGGCGGAACTTATCGCTGATCCATCACAGCAACTGTGGTCACGACCCTTTTCCCAAGCATCTCAACCAGAAGAGCCGAGCATGAGGCCGGCATGAGGCACAACACAAGCAGTGATTTATTGAGCTTAAGTAAAAAAACATGAAATGTGTTAAACAGTAATCTACAGATAGGGCAAGGCACCTCGACCATGCGTCGTTCTTTTTAAAGCGAAAGCTTTTTCTGGCCGCGAACTTGCGATTTCGCCATGGCGTTGCTTCGAGGAGGCACATGACGTCCCAACGCGCGCTTCGCCGCGGATATTTCTCTCTCGCTGTCTAGTCACTACCGCGCATGCGCCACTAGTAGCACTGAGGCACAGGTGTTCCACCGCTGCGCAGCGCCGCGCGTTTCCTCAAAATCCAACTTTCAATTTTCAGTTTTCTCTTTCTTTTTTTCTCTCTACTTTATCCCTTCGTTTACGGCGTGGTTCGGGTGTCCACCGAGATATGTGAGACGGTTACTGTGCCATTTCTTTTCTTCAAAAACCAAAAAAAAACAAGTGAGCCGACGGCGTTCATAGAGTTCATTGGCGTTCACAACTTTGCAAAGGCCGTTCATTTTCACGAAAGGAAAGGCGCACAATCGGCTCCGTGGGCCAGTGGATATCGCTTTCATGTACGTGCCATCGGTGCCCAACTGCAAAAGCCTGCATTGATTGCGTTCCGTACACTGGATAGGCAGCGCGCCGTCCCTGCCACCCTGGGAGGTGGCATGCAGTTAATAGTTGATCGCGAGAGATTGCTAACCAAATGAACGCTGCGGCCTAGCTATTGCTGCAGGGCCGCTTGAGTGCTACAACGGTGTCAGCGCTAATGTATTCAGGCCACATCTCTCTCTCACCACCGCCATTTGTGTCAATAGTACATTGTCAACGCCAGCGTTAAAGAACACAGTGAACGCCGACATCTTTCGCTTTGTATATCCTTGATTACCTTAGCTAATCCGCATGATTTTTTCTAATATGCGTGCAGTTATGGTAGCACGTAATACAAGCAGCACAACAAAGTATAAAAAGAGCAACTATGCAGTGCCGCACACAATTGTGAACTTTTCTGGGGCATCGCCTTCCTGTGATGATTTCAGATCATGAGCGCTGGCTGCAATGGCAGAGGAGTTAATTTTCTTATTCTTCAAGATATTCGTTCTATGCTCGGCTTGCCCTCCCAGGTTGGAAACAGCCGGCTTCTCCCACGGTCTCCGCCTGCGACACATGCGGCAAACTGTACTCTACTCAAGAGCTTTTGGAAGAGCACCAGCGAAGGAAACATCTGCAGATGCCACAGGGAAGGGACCGCGGGGCCTGTTGCTACTACAGCAGCGATTACAGGTAAACCGAAGTATGACGACCCCATGCGCTTTGCAATTGCTTTCTCGAATAAGTCGTCACCAGTGGTGGCGTTAGGCTGAAGCGAACATCCGCAATTCTTCCTATACGAATCAATTGGAAGTATATCGCTTCTGTGGAAGTTGTTCTGTGTAAGAACGCTGCCTTCACGTCTCTGCAGTTTTTTGGTAATTTGTGCTATAATCAGGGAGGCGCCGCTCCCTTTTTGCCACGGCGATGGAAGTGGAGGCTGCTGGGCCTCTATTGGAACCCGGTGGGTCAGCAGCAGCCGCCCAGAGGAAGCGCCTGCACCGCCAGAGTGACTCGAGCAGCCAGGGCATTGTTGTGTGCTCGGTGCCAAGTGAAGACTCCTTGTCCTCGGCCTACGACAGTTTCATACCGGTTGTTGGCAACAAGGCCAAGCGCGGACTGCGTAGATAAGCCGAATAGTCCTCATCGAGCACGTCAACGGTGTCCTCATCAAGCACGCCAACGATCATCACGGCGCGAAGTTCTTCGGCGCATACAGCCTTGTTTCTGCCGTTGAACCCAACGGACAACTTGAACCTCCTGAACAGGCAAGCCATCTCTATTTGGCGAGCCTCGTACCGCGAGGCATTAAAGATGTCAGATTAAATCCGTCCAAAAACGCCATTGTCATGTATCGCTGGATACCTGAACCGCGTTCCCTGATAAAGGTGGTGTAATAAGAACACAGCACACTACTAATAAAGCACACACAGCCCACCACAGCACACCACAGTAATAAGCACAGCACCACGAACAACCAGCCGAACTGTCCGGGCACAGAACAGAGACCGCGTTCAGTCCAGAGCCCGCACGAGCGACCCAACGTTCGGCGCTCGAGCTTCGCAGTGTTCGGCGCTTCTCGTCGTCTTCTTCGTTTAGCGCCAGCCTCTGAAGATCTAAAGCCCGTGTCCAGTCTTACAATTCCCCCGGGCAAAAGGGCGCCATCATGGCGGCCTAGGGCGATGTGACGACGGCGGGGTCGTAGTAAGGTTTGAGGCGGGTCGTGTCGACAATTTCGCGGCCTTGGCGGCGATGATCAGGGGATGGCGTAAGGGGTTCGATGAGGTAATTGACGGGGGATGTCTGCTGAAGAATACGGTAGGGTCCCTGGTACCTGCTAACAAGTTTGGAGGAAAGGCCGGGACCTGAGGAGGGTACCCAGAGTCAGACCAAAGAGTCGGGAAGGTAAGCGGGAGAAAGTGCAGGGGGATCACGGGTGCTTTTCTGCTGCTGCTGGGCGTGAGAAGTGAAGGACCGGGCAAGGTGTCGGCATTCTTCGGCATAAGTTGCGGCTTGACAAAGAGTTGTAAATTCGGAAGCATCAAGGCGGTAAGGTAGAATGGTGTCCATTGTGCAAGAAGGCTCACGGCCGTACAGGAGAAAGTACGGAGAGAATCCGGTGGTGGCTTGAGCAGTGACGTTATAAGCGTATGTGACAAAAGAGAGGAGGAGGAGGAGGAGGAGGAGGAGGAAAAACATTTATTCAGAGCACAAAAACTGGGTGGGTTCAGTACGAGAACCCATTGGTCGTCATCATAATCCGGCCCCTCTCAACCAGCGATTTCTGGTCGAGTGGGCTGTGGCTATGAAGGGTTGCCTCCCAGAGCTCATGAGTCGGATCGGGATTGCTGTCCAAGTCTGGGTTTTCTTGACATTCCGAAACCGCGTGAAAAAGTGTGCCAACTGCTCCACAGAAGGGGCAGGACGAATGGTAGGTTTCTGGGTACCATTTACTCATTAGGTAAGGATTGGGCAGAGTATTAGTTTGTAGTCGCCTGATTATGTGCTCTTCATATTTACTTAGGATTTTGTGAGGAAGAGGATATTTCCTTCTTGTGATCTTATAGTACTCCGTAATTTTTGCGTAGCTTAGTGAGGGTGAGGGGTTGTCAACTTTGTCAGAGAGAGGCTGCGTGCCAGATGCTCGGAGGAGGAGAGCTCGAGCAGCTGTGTTGGCCGCCTCATTGCCCGTCGTTGAGAGGTGCCCTGGCGTCCAGAAGATCTGCATGTTGGAAGGATTAGACCTTTCCAAAACACGGAGGTAACTGCGTACCGCTGCTTGTGAGTCGGACATAACCGTTGCCTCGCTGTTCTTTGATATCGCTATTGCGATAGCTGCTTCTCCAGCCGATGTGGTATCCACCGCTCGGATAAGGCTGCTTGCAATGATATCCCCCCGGGGTGAAACTGCTGCAATTGCCGCGACTCCGTTAACGGGTCCAGCCGCATCGTCGTAGATCGTGTCTTTTTTTCAATCCCAGCGCTTAGAGAGGTGTCTAGCTCTGGCTAGTCTCCGTCCTCTGTTATATTTCTCATCCATGCGTTTTGGTATGGGGAGAGTCGTAATGTGTGATCTCATCTGCATGGGCATGTCGATATTGTCAGCGACTTCCCGGGGTGGACTGATTCTCAGCTTCTGTAATATTTTCCTGCCAGGCTTAGATGTTGCGAGTCTGCCAATTTGATTTACACGGTGGGCCTCTATTAGTTCGTCGATAGTGTTATGGATCCCCAGCTGTAGTAAGCGCTTAGAGGATGTGCATAAAGGGAGTCCCAGCACCGTCTTAACTGCCTTTCGAATAATAACATCTAGTTGGTCCTTCTCCTTTTTGCTAAGCCGTAAGTACGGGGTGGCGTATGTTAGTTTAGAGAGAATGAAAGCCTGAACTAATCTTAGGGCCTCCTTCTCTCTTCGCCCATTTCTTTTCTTGATTACCCGGCGTAGCATTCTAGAGACTTGTTCGGAATAGGCTTGGAGCTGTTTGATTGTAGTGGTGTTAGTGTTGCCACTGTGTATGATGGCTCCCAGGGTCTTGATCTCTTTCTTGATCGGATTGCTCATACCCTGGACCGTAATGGCGACAGAGCGAGCGGCTGGCAAAAGCCCCGTATTCTGCCTCTTGCCACGGTCGATCAGGAGTAACTCTGATTTCTCGGGAGAGCACGTTAACCCATGCCTCGCCGCATGCTGGCACACGACATTCGCTGCTTCCTGAAGCCGGCCTTGAATTTCCCCTTCATTACCGCTGCAACACCAGATCGTAATGTCGTCGGCATATATAGCGTGCTCAATGCCTTGGATGCGGTCTAGCTTCTCTGGCAGCCCACACATGGCCAGGTTGAAGAGAAGCGGAGACAAGACCGCTCCATGCGGGGTGCCCTTGGAACCTAGATTGAACGAAGAGGAGGTCCGATCACAAATACTTATTGACGCTTTTCTATTGGAGAGAAAGTCCCTCACGTAGTTATATGTGCGGTCACCACAGTTGATGCTGTTAAGCTCATCCAGTATTCCCTGATGGTTGACATTGTCAAATGCCCCTTTTAAATCGAGCGCAAGGATGGCCTTGACCCGACATCTGCCGGGGTTGTCCAGAATATCCTCTCTGATACGGAGGAGAATATCCTGTGTAGACAGCTTTCCTCTAAACCCGTACAGCGTGTCAGGGAGGATATCAGTCTTCCTCAGGAGTCGTTTCAGTCGGGCGTTCACGACCCTCTCGAACAGTTTACCCAGACACGAAGTCAGGGAGATCGGCCGTAAATGATCAATATCGCATGGCTTATTGGGCTTGAGAATAAATCGAACTAAAGCCAATTTCCAGGAGTCGGGGATCTGGCCCTTGTGCCAGCACTGCGTGTTGAAGTATTTCACTAATTTTCTTAAAGAGATGTCATCCATATTAAAGATCATCTTGGAGTTTATCTGGTCCGGTCCAGGAGCGGTGTTCTTACGCATGACGTCAAGCTCCGCCCTCAGTTCTTCAACCGTTACGTCTTGGTCCATCTCTTCATTGGGTGCACCGGTGTACGCAGGGAGAGGGTACGAGGATCCCAGATCGAGGAATTTCCGTGCATGTTCTGCAATGAGAGCTTCGTTGTCTCCTTTATAGCTGTGCAAGGCGTTACAGAGCGTGTCTGTTTGCTCTTTCCGGTTTGAGTTCGGCTCGATAAGGGATCTGAGGAGTCCCCATGCTTTAGCCGTGCCCATTCTACCGTTGAGCTCATCACACAGCTTGAGCTAGTTTTGGTTAGCGAGGTTAAGTGCGTAGTCATCCGCTTCTTTGGTGAGTTCTGCAATCTTGGTCTTCAGCTTGCGATTTAACTTTTGCCTTTTCCACCTCCTTGTCAGAGATCTCCTGGCTTCCCACAGATGTAACAGGTGCGGGTCAACTGGCGGAGTTTCCTCCGTGGTGTTCGCTGTCGTAGAGTGCCTGGCGACGGTTTTCATCTGCAGCGTTGTCCATGCCTCAATATCTGTGATATCTTCGTCCGGGAGACGGGCGAGTTCCTCTCTCCACTTGCCCCAGTTCACAATCTTAGCCTTGCCAAATGGTTTCCGACATTTAACTCCCTCAACAGTGCAGGAGACGATGAAGTGATCACTGCCCAGGGACTCGCCAGCGTTAGACCAGGTGGCCTGCAGGCAGTTTTTCACAAGCGTGAGATCTGTACAGGTGTCTCTGCTGACGCTATTGCCCGCTCTGGTGGGTTGCAGGGGATCCGTTAAGATTGTGAGCCCTTCTCTGTTAGCGATCTCAAGGATCCTACTACCTTTCGGGCTGTTAAAGTGATATCCCCATGCTTGATGAGGCGCATTGAAATCACCAGCTATGACGAGGGGGTCCTTACCTGCCCTCGGGATAAAATTATTAAATAGCGTGGCTATCTGACGACATGAGTCCCTGGGGCGACTGTACACGTTCAGTGTGTGTAAACTGCGTTTTCCCCTGTGTTTGGGAAGAATTTCAATGTAAGCATGTTCGATATTTTCGGCTAGCGGTTCTTGCAGCGTTGCGGTAAACTCCTTGTGAACAAGTATTCCTAGGCTATACTCGTCTTTGTACCCCTTCATGCTGATGACCGTATTTGCTTCTTGAAGTACTATTACAGCAGGTGGCGTCTCTGACGTGTCGATGAAAAACTGAAGGCTTGCTTTTTTCTTTTTAAATCCCCGACAATTCCATTGCCAAATAATTGTTTCCTGTCCCCTATGTGCCATGGTCCTTGTTCGTCCTCTTCTGGAAGGGGGTGCCTGTCGGCATATTTGGATTTCCTATTTCTGAAGTTGCACTCGTTGAGTTTCGATTTGAATTCGTCTCGGACTGTGGCAATGGCAGAGTTTATGTATTTCCTAGTGTTGGCGGACACGTTTGCGAGCTCGTTTTTGACCATTTCAATAACTTGTAGGAACTTTTTATCCTGCTCCTCTCTGTCAGCCCTAAGCTCTGCAATGACGCGCTCATAAACTGACTGTGAGTTTGGCCGGGCTTCGGGTGTTTTGTCGTGAGTTGTTTGTGACTGCAGCCTGACCAATTTAAGTTCAGCTCGCAACACCTCGTTCTGTTTTTTAGCTGAATAATTTCTGCTTTCAGGTCGTTAAACTCCTTAGATATCGCGTTTCCGGGGAGGGATGGAGGCAACCAAGCATAGCCCACCTTTACGATGTGTCTTGAGTCTTCTTGCTTCTCAGAAGACGGTCCGCGTTCTCGGGTGCGTGGCATCTCCTGTGCCGGTGGATCCGCCTTAGATGCAAAGGAGACCGACCTGGTGGTCCCCTGCTCTTTATGATGTCTTGACTCTTCCGTTCCGGATCAGCCTGACGAGTTGCGACGTTGACTAATCTTAGATCTTGACCTGGACCTGGACGTTGAATTGGAGGCCGCTCTTCTGGATTCATTCTTGTCGAACTGCTCTTTTCGGCTGGTGCGTACAGCTGCCGCGTAGCTCTTGCTGGTGCCACTGGTTGTCGGTTTCTCTTCCTGATCATCGAAATGTTGATGTTTCCTAGGCTTATTGCATTCCCTTGAGTAGGTGTGGTGATTCCCCTGGCATGCCGCACAAGTTGGGCTGCCATCGTGAGCTTCCCCGGGATTCAGCTTGCCGCACGAGTCACATTTCGATTCAGCTGGGCTGGGGCAGACGTCTGGTCTATGTCCTTCCCTGCCGCACAGTACGCAAAACAGTCTAGTTTTCCTATAAAGAAAACATTTGCGCTCGATCCACCCGTACGGAACAAAGAAAGGGACTTTGCATCCACTGAACAGAATCACCGCCGAGTTGGATCTGCCGAGCCTTCGGACGCCTAATATTTCGTGGGTTTCTGAGGAAAAGTCTTTCTCTAGGTCTCTGTCTGATGCGTTGGGATCAATCCTGTGCACCATCCCTTTGCACGAGTCTTGCGGTGTTCTCACGTAGGCATTGAGGTGCTACTTTTCCCGTCTAGGTTGATGTGATCGATCTTCGCAAGTACTGTGGCGTCTTCGACATGGGAAGTTGCCGCGATGATGATGTTTTGCTCTTCAATAACTCTGATGTAAGGTTTGGCGCGTAGTGTCTTGCCACGTAACGCGTTTTCGAACGCGACGTTAAGTGGGTGTACACTCCCACCCCACATTTTTAGGTCCAAACGGTCTTTCGGCTTGATAATCACTTTAAATTCATACCTGTCGAGGTCAGGCAGTCTCGGGGGCTTTTTGCGGCTCGTGGGATCCGCTGCTGGTGACTTCGGGTCGTCATCGTATGCCTTCGGAGCCCAGTGCCCTTGTGCACGCTGTCCTGCCCTGAGGTATATCGTCTTCCATCCAGGTTCTGGCTGTGAATTATCAAAGTTTGCCTCGCCTTGTTTGCTGCTGCTCGGAACACTTCCTAATCATCCAGACCCGGGTCGTAGCCATGGGTGTGGTCCAAATCCATCGTCGAAACCGTAGCGGAGTAGCTGCTCGCCGGTCAGGCCGAACGCGGCAACGGACGCCGGGCCCGGTGCCGAAGTGCTTGCGAGGCTTAGCGATCCCACGTTTTGGCTTGGGCTTTAAAGTCGCGCATAATGCCAAGAAAGTCACTTCTTGGGATCAAAGGACAAAAGGGAGAACACGGTCCCAGTTTCAATGGTCGGAAGCAGCATACATGGCCAGCATGTCGCCGAGGGTGCGATAAAGCGCTCAACCATGCCATTTGTCTGGGGATGGTAGGCGGAGCTGGTGCGGTGAACAACGTTGCATTCCTGAAGGAGAGCTTCTACAACTTCTGAGAGGAAGGCCGGACCTCTATCACTGAGCAGCTCTTTGGGCGCACCATTGAAAGAATGATGCGATGGAGAATGAAGGATGCAATGTTGTGGGCTGTAGCAGATGGTAAAGGCGATGTTTCAGCGTAACGTGTAAGGTGGTTGATGGCAACGATGATCCAGCCGTTCCCGGTTGATGTGCTGGGAAGAGGGCCGTAGAGGTTGATGCCAACACGCTCGAAGGGCTGTACTGAGCAAGGCAGCGGCTGCATAGGAGCGGCGGGTCGGCAAGGTGGATGTTTTCGTCGCTGGCATGTGGTGCAGAACTGAGCGAACTGGCGGACGTAACGGGCCATTCCACGCCAGTAGTACCGCTGTCGTAGACGGGTGAAAGTCTTCAAGAATCCGGCATGGGCACACTGGAGATCATCGTGGTAGGAAGAGCAAATGAAGGAGCGCAGATGTGTCGGAATGACGAGAAGCCACTTGCGACCATCCGGGAGATAGTTGCGGCGGTTTAGGAGCTCGTCTCGGATGGCGAAATTGTGGGACTGGCGACGGAGAGCACGGGAAGGAGGTCGAGACGATTGGCCAGATAGGAGATCAAAAAGGCAAGTGATTCATGGGTCTTTGCGTTGCTCGGAAGCCATATCAGCGAACTCAAACTTCAAAGAAGACAGGGCGGATATACAAGGTGCTGCCTCAGATGGTACAGGGGAACGTGAGAGGGCATCAGCATCGGCATGCTTCCTGCCGGAACGATAGATAACGCGAATGTCGTACTCTTGGAGTCGCAGAGCCCATCGCGCCAGTCGACCAGAGGGATCTTTCAAAGAGGACAGCCAGCAGGGGGCGTGGTGATCGGTGACAACGTCAAAAGGACGCCCATACAGGTCGGGGCGAAATTTCACGATCGCCCAAAGGATGGCTAAACAATCCTTCTCGGTGACAGAATAGTTGGCGTCAGCTTTTGCGAGTGTCCGGCTAGCGTAAGCGACAACGTATTCGTCAAAGCCTTGCTTGCGTTGAGCGAGTACTGCACCGAGGCCGACGCCACTTGCATCGGTGTGGAGTTCCGTCGGAGAACGAGGGTCGAAGTGACGCAGAATTGGTGGAGTGGTGAGGAGGCAACGGAGTGTCGTAAACGCTTCATCACAGGCTGGCGACCAGGCGGAAAGGTCGTGAGTGGAAAGGAGCTTGTTCAGGGGGTCGACGATAGTGGCAAAATTGCGGACAAAGCGGCGGAAGTAGGAGCAGAGGCCGACGAAGCTGCGGAGGTCTTTTACAGAAGTGGGCTTTGGAAATTCGGCCACAGCTCGCAACTTGGCTGGGTCCCAGAGAACGCCATCCTTCAATACGACATGACCTGGAATGGTGAGCTGCCGAGCTCCGAAGCGGCACTTTTTCAAATTAAGTTGGAGGCCAGCGTCAGCTAGGCAGCGAAGAACAGTCTCGAGGCGCTGGAGGTGAGACGGGAAGTCCGGGGAAAAGATTACAACGTCGTCTAGATAACAAAGGCATGTGTGCCATTTGAGCCCTCGGAGTATGTTGTCCGTCATGTGCTCGAATGTGGTGGGTGCATTGCAGAGGCCGAAAGGCATGACATTAAATTCATAGAGCCCGTCGGGTGTGACGAATGCAGTTTTTGGGCGATCGGCCTCCGCCATCGGCACCTTCCAGTAACCAGAGCGCAAGTCCAATGAAGAAAAGAACTCAGAGCCCTGCAGGCAGTCAAGGGCATCGTCGATACGGGGGAGAGGGTAAACGTCCTTGCGTGTAATCTTATTCAGACGACGGTAGTCCAAGCAGAAACGGATGGAACCATCTTTTTTCTTGACCAGAACCACAGGCGATGCCCACGGGCTGTGCGACGGTTGTATCACGTGACGCTGGGGCATGTCGGTCACCTGGGCGTCAATGATGCTGCGCTCAGCGGCTGACACGCGGTACGGACGTTGGCGCAAAGGGGCATGGGTTTCAGTGTCAATACAATGGGTCACGGTGGCGGTGCGGCCCAAGGAAGGTTGTTGGTAGTCAAACGAAACTTGAAAACGCTGCAGAACGGCTACAAGCTGGTCTCGTTGGGTAAAGCGTTGGGTCTCGTTGGGGCGCCAGGGGTTGAGTGGCTGCCGCTGTGATCGGGGGAGGGCAATCGGAAGGTAAGGTGGGGTTGCAGGTCGCTATGGTTCTAACTGCCGGGTAGGTGGCCTGTAGACAGGGGCAGCAGGTGAGGGCCGCGACCGCACCACGGCATCGGCGTACGTAAGAGGAGCCGTGATAAGGGTGGCTGAGAAGGAGGTGGCAGGACTTCAGCGACCTGCTCCTCGATAACACGCTGTAGGTTGGGAGTGAGCGACGGCGCAGGCGTAGGCGGGCAGGTAGACAAAGATAGCCGGCGTGCGACTTCCCCACGTACAAACAGATGGATGCTATGGAGCAGCGACTGTGGGTCCAGAGCACCGTCCCCTGGCAGAGCCAAGCTGCAAAGTGCGGCCTCCTGAAAGCCTGCACGCCGGTTAGAAAGGCGTTGTTTGCGCAGCTCATCGAAGCTTTGGCAGTAGCCGATGATACCGGAGACAGTCTGGGTATCTTTGGCGACGAGCATCTGGAAGGCATCATCCTCAATGCCTTTCATAATGTGTCTAATCTTGTCGGCCTCGCTCATAGAAGGGTTGACACGCTTGCAGAGATCGACGACATCTTCTATATAACTGGTTAGGTTTTCACCGGTTTGCTGGGCCCGACTTCGCAAGCGTTGCTCGGCGCGAAGGTTTCGCACTGCGGTACGGCCAGACTGCTGTCAGACTGGTTTTTAGAGCTGCCCAGCTTGAGATGTCAGCCTCGTGGTTTCGAAACCAGAGATTGGCTACGTCGCTCAGATAAACAATAACGTTGGTGAGCTTGACGCTATCGTCCCACTTGTTGTAAGCGCTTACGCGTTCATAGGAGGCCAACCAATCCTCAACATCCGTGTCATCTGTGCCGCTGAAGATGGTCGGGTCACGCTGCCGCGCGGCGCCGCAACAGAAGACAGCCGACGGAAGCGGTGAAGCGGTTTGGGTGACGGTCTCAGGCATTGCAGAGTTCGTAGTCAATGCGCGGGTGAGGGATCCAGGGCGAGGGATCGTTGGCACCTCCACCACTTGTAATAAGAACACAGCACACTACTAATACAGCACACACAGCACACCACAGCACAGCACAGTAATAAGAGCACAGCACAGTAATAAGCACAGCTTCACGAGCAACCAGCCGAACCGTCCAGGCACAGAACAGAGACCGCGTTCAGTCCAGAGCACGCACGAGCGACCGAGCGTTCGGCGCTCGAGCTTCGCAGTGTTCGGCGCTTCTCGTCGTCTTCTTTGTTGGGCGCAAGCCTCTGAAGATTCTAAAGCCCGTGTCCAGTCATACAGAGGGAGTGAAAAAACGCCTTAGCGTTTTTCCTCGGTTTTTCCCGGGAACTCCGGATCAGTAGGGTGCTCGACTACTGATCCGGAGTTCCCGGGTTCGACCCCGACCGCGGCGGCTGCGTTTTTATGGAGGAAAAACGCTAAGGCGCCCGTGTGCTGTGCGATGTCAGTGCACGTTAAAGATCCCCAGGTGGTCGAAATTATTCCGGAGCCTTCCACTACGGCACCTCCTTCTTCATTTCATCTTTCACTCCCTCCTCTATCGCTTCCTTTACGGCGCGGATCAGGTGTTCAACGATATATGAGACAGATACTACGCCATTTCCTTTCCCCAAGAACCAATTATTATTATTAATATTGATGTGGTGGAGCTAAGTGCGCTAGAGAGTTTAACCGCAATCACCAAACTCAGCAACATCAGTGTACGCCCCCTTATTCTCCAGGACAGCGGCACTACGGCTGGCGTAATCTACAACGTCGACATCGCCATCTGTGACGCAGATTTACCCATGTTGATCAAGCCGGCAACCAACGGCATTTCCATCATTCAAGTTCAGCGGTTAGGACGATCTACATGCATCAAGCTGATCTTCAAGGGTGACTGCATACCATCGTACGTGAAGGTTGGACACTTTCGTCATGCAGTTCGACCTTTTGTGCCTAAGCCACTTCAATGCAGGAAGTGCATGAGGATCGGCCACGTGAGCGGCGTCTGCATCAACTCCATCGTGTGCCGGCGTTGCTCCGAGTCACACAGCGGTGACGTTTGTCGCGCGACTACCGTGAAGTGCGCCAACTGCCACGGCCCTCATGACTATTCCTCGAAAGACTGCCCCCGTGTAAAGACCGAGCGGGCAGTACTGAAGCAAATGGTGCGAGACCATTCTACGCACAAAGAAGCCGCCGCAAAGGTGCGACGACGTCGTTCGCGCCGCCGAAGGTCGAAAAAGAAGGCAGTCACATTTAAGAAGAATGCCCTAAACACAACTGCAGCTTATCCGCCTCCACCAAAAACCGCACCAAATCAAGGGAGCCAGGCGCTTGGTGAGGCTGGACATGCTGCCTCAGATGCAACATGGCCACCACTGCCAAAGCCTTCTACGCCTACTGTGTCAGGGATGTTGGCGCACTCAGGGCAGTGTGCAGCGCCTACGACTGATCCAGCCAACAGGCACGATCAATGCCATGGCCCAGATATGCAAGTGATTGCAATGCTAACGTCACTACTTAATGCCATGCGTGCTCTGCTTTTCAGCCTACGCACGCCAGCAGCAAATAGCGTATTTCAAGTGCTGGACGCGCTACATTCAGTTCTTGCGGCTCTACAGTGGAAGACATCATGGCTCCTTCGGACCTGTCTTTTCAAAGAAAAGTCAAGCATCTTTTCATTTTACAATGGAATGCTCGTGTACTCCAGTCCCGGATTTCCGATTTACGGCACTACGTCTACGAGAATAACTTCCCCATTCTTGTGATTTGTGAACTGAAGATCCCGGCAATTTTCGAATATCCGGGTTCGAGGCATTTGCATCTACCACGCGCAACAGATCCAGCAAAGTCATCGTCTACATTCGATGTGAACATACATATGTGCAACATTCCGTTCCTCCGAACGAAGACAATCAGTACGTTTGCCTTACAGTTAAGAGCCGAGACCTGACGTTTACGCTTCTGTCGGTGTACTTGGCGCCATCAAGTCGTTTCGACGCCAGGTGGCTGAGTGGTTTGATGGCAGCTACACCTGCTCCGTGGGTCATTATGGGTGACTTCAATGCTCATCACACCATGTGGGGAGGTGTTAGGATGGACGTTAGGGGAAGACAGCTTGTGTCCTTCGCCTCTGAGCATGACCTCGAGTGCCTTAATGACGGAAGCCCGACCTATATTCGAGGGGTGACTTATAGCAGCTGCTTGGACTTGAATTTCGTTTCACAGTGCCTTACCAACAGCGTCCGGGGGTGAGTGAAAGAAGAAAGGAAAAAGAGGTGCCGTAGTGGAGGGCTCCGGAATAATTTCGGCCACCTGGGGATCTTTAACGAGCACTGCGTAAGATGAGCACATTTTATTTTTGCTATCATTGTTTTATCTTCTACTCTCCACCACATAGGAGCTGCGTGTCAATCAAAATAGCATTTTCGCATTCCATCCGCAGCAGTGGCTTTGAAATTTTGATGCTCGCTGCTGACCAAAAATACGCTTGTTCTATCCTGGCCACGGCGGCAGAATTTCGATAGTTGCAAAATGCTAGAGGCTGATGTAATATGCAATGCCAGTTTACGTTAAAGAATCCCAGTTAATTGAAATTATAAGTAGGCCTCCGCTGCGGAGTCCCCATAACCTGAGCCGCTTTAGGAGCTCAAACCCTATAAGCCACAAAACGAACCAATTCGTAAGCCTGTCTGGAAGGCAACTTTAGACAACGAAGTGACGCCGACAGCTAGGAGAGACGGATACCGCTTGCGTTCGTCTGCTCATGCATTTTGTATTTGCAGTATGCAGTGTCCAATAAAAGCTTCGAATAAATACATGTAACAGAATATGAATATGTATGAGGATGGTAAAGAGCCGAGCCCGAGAAATAGCAGTGAAGAATTTTAAGGGCCTCTGAAACTTGTGTCAGATATAACGCCAGATTGTTTGGTGCAACTAGCCAACTTCCCGCGGAATATAGATTGAACATTCAACTAATACCCGCCGCGGTGGATTTGTGGTTACGGCGCTCGGCTACTGATCCGGGGTACCCGGGTTCGAACCCGACGGCGAAGGCAGCATTTCGACCGAGGCGAAACGCAAAGGCGTCCGCGTGCTGTGCGATGTCAATGCGCGTTAAAGATCTCCAGGGGCTCGCAATTATTCCGGTGCCCTCCACAACGACACCTCTTTTCTTCTTTCTTCTCTCAGTCCCTGCTTTATTCCTTCCCCTACGGCGCGGTTGAGATGTCCGTCGATATGTAAGACAGATATTGCGCCATTTCCTTCCCCCCCCCCCGAAAAAAAAACACAATTTTCAATTTTCAACATCGGACTACAAACTTCCACTCTGGCGTAGGAGCCGCATGCGGCAAAAATCACGTACAAAAAGGCGGCCCTTGTCCGAGTGCGTCGGTATTTATCTACGCTACAAACCTATAGCTTGTACCAAAATTACGATCTAGAGTGTTCAAAAATTAGAAAACGCACTAAGTTTGCCGTACTAAATATTCCGCTATTATAATTCAGTAAGCTGTATCAGCTATTGACTCTATCAGCTATCAGCTATTTACTGTATCAGCTGTTGACTGTATCAGCTGTATCAGCTATTGACTGTATCAGCTATAGCTGTATCAGCTATTGTATCAGCCGTTAAGTACTAGTATACATTAAAAGAAAAAAAATTTAGCCGCAGGTTGCTGGAGTTCATGTGTTCCACAGTTTACAAGTCGTATTTGGGCAGCACATTTTCCCCTAAGAGCCAGCAATTACAAACTTGTCTATTATGTTGCACAATAGAATGACAGGCATGGTAGGTATGAAAACTGAATGGGTCTCATAGAAAGCTTTTTCTCGGCTGCTTTTGCAGAAGCTGTACGCCCGTCAATGAAGTACGAAAAAAGTCATGTCGCTCCACCGCAGATTTATTTGCTTGATCATTGTTATCTCTAAACACTAGGGCCTCCGAAAGAGCGACTTTGCTTGCATCGACACGAGATAGATACAATCACATTTTAGTGTGCGGTGTTCTATTGTTTCTACAGATTTACCACACACAGCACATGTGTCATCTTCCTTAAATTTGTTTTTGTAGCTGCGCGATGTAAAGACACCCTGACCTAGCTTAAAAGAGTAGAGCACTGCCTTTTGACTTATCATAAAACGCTTCCTTCCTAATCTTCCTTTTCCAATATCGATATAGTTCCGCACTATGCTTCTTTTTCATTGAATTTATCCAATTTTTACGTTCCGCGTTTCTAACCTGTTGTTTAATGCTCTTTCTTTCTCCGTCCTCGTGTCTCGCTTATTTACTGGTTAGCTTTTTAGTCCTTTTCCGCCACTGGGAGTCAACGCTCTTTGTATTATTTCCGCAGCGCAGGGGACAAAGGATGAGACAAGTGCACAGACACAGACTAGATTTATCTATTATGTTGCACAATGGAATGGCAGGCATGGTAGGTATGAAAAGTGAATGGGTCTCAGAAAGCTTTTCCTTGGCTGCTTTTGCACAAGCTGTACTCCCGTCAATTAAGTACGGAAAAAGTCATGTCGCTCCCTCGCCGATTTATTTACATGATCGTTGTTTTCTCTAATCACTAGGGCCTCAGAAAGAGTGACTGTGCCTGCACCTACATCGGGATGGATACCATCACATTTTTGTATGCGGTGTTCTATTGTTTCTATAGATTTAGCACACACAGCACATGTGTCATCTGTGTCAGCACATGTGTCACAGCACATGTATCATCAACGCCGTGTCTGTGCACTTGTCTCGTCCTTTGTCCCCTGCGTTGCTGAAAAACAATGTCACACCAACTTGCCCAAGCTTCTACAGTATCAACGTTCTTTCTGTATAGGTATTTAAATACGTTAGCTGCGCACCTGTTATCGCATAGTTTCCTTAGGCGTTCTTCGTATAGTATTTTACTCTGAGCGCCCCGTGCTTCGAACGTTTCCCAGCCCATATTCTTCTGTACTGCCTCGTTTGTGGTTTTCCTATGAGCACCTAGTGCTAATCTTCCAAAAGCTTTCTATTTACTTCTTGTCTCGACTGAACTTCTGTACTTAAGCACAGAACACCATTTCCAAAAGTAAGCCCCGGCACCATACTCCTTTCCAAATACCTGTCAGTGCTGCATATTTCTTGTGCCCCTATAATGCACTAAGTTTCATTATCCCGGCATCTGTTCGCCCTTTTGCTATTAGAGACTCTTCGTGCTTTTTCTTGTACATCTGCCCTTCGTTTACCCATACCCCGCATGCCCTGAGATATTTGTATTCGGCCACTAGGTGTATTTCATCACCATGGGCGTCCGGATGTGGGGCGGGCAAGAGGGGGCGGCGGCACCGTCCAGGAAATTTGGAAAATAGTTTTTTTCGCTTCAGCTAAAAAGTTGATTACACTCAGGTTGCACATATCCGTAGAAGCGCCATTCAGAATTGCGAGCAAACTTTGCACTCTGCAGACTATGAGGTAATCTTGCTGGTGATGGCACGGCAGCTAAAGAATGACAGGCTGAAGATAGCGAACAATTCTGAGAGGAACGCTTGAGGTTTTTTATCGTGAACTTCGAGGTCTACACAGTATTATCGCGCGAACTTCCCCTTTCTCATAAATTGCCGGCTACATTTAGGAAAAAGTCTAGACCGCCACACTTAGTAACATAATTTTGACACATTCCCGTGGCGTCACATTTACTTGTAGACGCTCCTTGCTGAAATGACGAAATTTCGACCACCCCGCCACCCAAACCAAGACTATATAAATCCGCCCTCAAAAAGCTTTTACGCTTGTAGTGCACTGAAATCCGAGGCCAGTAGGGCATTATGCGATCAATTTCAACGAATTAAGATAGGACCACATAATTATTTTAGTCCTAGAAAAATGCAACCGCAACTAAATTTATTGTATGGCTACCTATAAAAATAGCCTAGTAAGTTCAATAAGCTTCTTTATTATTGGAAGTGTGTAATTCGTAGGAGTCTGTGCTTTGCTTCATTTTCTGGTTATGAAAACGATTATCAAGCGCTTCGGACGAATTTATACGGTGTAAACACCAAGAGAGCCACACTGCCATGAAAACGGCTGTAGTGCGTCTGTGGTATGATTTGCCGGAGGAACGGAGGCAATGTTTTTTTCTCCGGTAAAAAAGGTCTTCGAGAAAAACTCCAAAATTGAAGGCCCGCCCCCTTTTCCCATACTGTAATGAAAACAGCTATAAAGGAACACCGTAGCTAGGCTTCAGAGAGAACGAGTAAAGGCATATGACACGGCAAAAAAGGGGAAATGACGGCCATAAAACAGCCGACACTCTTCGAGAACAGTCGCTGGAAAACGCCAGGACCTCTTAATGACGAGCGAGTCAGCGACTTAACATGGAGCCGAGTGGACCGACAACGAGCAGAGCCTGCTTTCGAACCGGCTTACACAATACAGCCTCAAACCCAGCGCCCGGCTGATAACACAAAGAAAAGTAAAACCAAATGCACGGTGCAGTATGTTCGTACACCGTGTCCAGATACAAGATTCCTCTTTTCTGAAAAGGCATCCTAGCCCTCTCCTGTCGGCAGCCTTCTCTTTCGCCCCCCTCCGCTCCCCTGCACATCCTCGCATTGAGTGCTACTGCGACGCGTCTCCTCACTCGAACCGTGATGTATGGCTGCGTCAATGGCGAAAACGTAGGGGAAAGCGCCGCACGCCAGGGGCCGCGGTGCGCTCCGCCAAAAGAGTAAAAGCAGCCCCGCTTCCACGATGTGGGTTACACCTGCGAACTGCCGCGTCCGGGCACACGTCGTTCCGCCGTTTTCAAACGACTCCATCATTAGCTCTGCTGAAGGGCGACCTGTTGCAGACACACAGCGGCACCGGCGAGCATGTGTTTCGAGCCGTCTTGAGATGGGTGCCTGTTCCTTTGATCTCTAGAGGGACAGCGACACGGAGACAGTGCACAGGGCATCTTGTTTTCGCCTTCGTCGCTCGCTATAATCAGGCTACGTTCGTACGCTGGCCACCGAACCGACAACCATTGTGAATGTGCATTTGGCTGAGCGCCCCTCCGGCTTGAGAGGCCTCGCCATAGCAGCGGCAGCGTGTTAACGTTTCCGACCATCTTCCCACAAGAGAAGCCGGCACGGCCACGTGTTTCCCATCATCTGCTTCTTTGTACAATGAGAAACCCTTTTGGGTTGATCCTTGGCAGGCTCGTCTCAGACAGTGGGGCCGCTCTATCTTCAGCGGGGTAGGCGTCATACACTAATGAAAATGAATACACTAAGAACATTCAGTTAATGTTCGACCAAACAAAAGTAACATTGCTGTAATGTTTTGGTGCTACCTGGAAAATTCACAAATGGTCATCAACAAAGTCAGGCCACGAGAAAAATGATAGCAGAAAACTTGGAAAAAACGGCAAAACATATTTCAAGCTAAATGAGGCGATTGCTACCGCGCACTAAAATTATCGTAAGCTACTGCCCGCCACATCTTTGCACCATATCCACCGATATTGATCCCATGTACGAAAACATGACAATGTTACTTTTTTTCTTTAGTCGAGAGTTAAATGAAAGTTCTTGATGTAGTTTTTCTGCTGTTTTTGCAATGTTATATATGTAACGTTTTAATAGTACTATATAAAAATCAATAAAATAAATGCAACATTCTCAAAAATATTCAAGCAGCCTCCCACGAGCATGCGGGTCCACCAGTATTGACGGTACACAAGTTGACACTTTTCAAATATGAACTATACGGGAGCGGCTCTAGTGCTCCACGCACAGCACAGCATGCAAATCATACATTCGCCTCCGAACGGGTACATCGTGTCAAGCCTGTGGGCTCCGTGCGATGGTATGGTGGCGCCAGCAGCGACCACATCGTCAGTGCTGCCTCGTGGCTCTCGCCACGTTAACCGGACGCTCTGTCACCGCTAGTCTCGAGGGGAAAGCGCGCGCCCCCCTCGAAACTGGCCGTGGTGGCCGTGTGCCTTCCTCCATGCGCAGTGTGTTCGCGTCATCCCGGCCGCATAGCAGACGCGCACTGACCGCGATGCCATTCTGAATCAATGCCTGCATCTTTTGAACACATTGAAAGCCTTGACACCACCGCTGCTACATTTAGTTTCAAGTGCTGTCAGGTTGGGCTCTTCACCGATTTAGAACAACCATGATTGTGTTGATAATACAGATGGTCGATGTGCGCAAAACATTAGACAAACCACGCACACAGGAAAAGCACAAGGACTGGTGCAGGCATTTTGGCGCTGTCCCGACGGCAGTGCATCATCCGGCAGCGCAGGGCAACTTATTGAGATTAATTAAGTGTGTACAGATTGACAAATGAATGCCTAATTGACCCAGATTATGAAACAAGTTGTATAACTTACATCCACTGTGACATACACTATGTGAATGGTCGGCTAGAATTACGATGAACGCAAACTTGCCCTTTATAGTGCGAATGCATTGCGAATATAAACCCCAATAAAATCAAAAGTTTAACTCCAGAACTTAAGGTTTTAGCGACGTTATGAAATCCAAGAAATATATATATATACACACGAAAATTCGAGCACTTTCTATTTTTCTTTTTATTCATCTAGACCAGGATTGTAGATCTCAGAAATGCAACAAATATTTCAGAGCAACCATGATTGTGTTGCAGTCCCGACGGCACTGCAGCATCCGGCAGCGCAGTGCAACTTATTGAGATTAACTGTCTGTACAGGGGTGGAAGAAGACGAAGACCTAGTGGGTGGATACGTGTCTGCTTCTAGGTCTGTGTTTTCGCTTTTCGCTGTCTTCTCGTGTGTGGCGTGGGTCGGACAGTGCCCTCCGTGAGACCGAATGCTGACGACGCCCCTGCGGAGAAATTCCCGGCACGGCGGGCGCATTCTCAAGTGAGAAATCCCAACCGGAACCCTCAGGGGCAAGCTTGGCTTAGCTCGGCGCTGCCGAGCGAGGCCGCGCTACGCGTCTGCATGGATTCTGCTTGTCGACGACGGCTACGCGGATGCCCGCTGTGTTGCCACCTGACGCAGCCTCCACGTCCACGCAATCGTCAGCGCCTCTGGGCCTCCAGCCTGCGCCGTCTTCCGATGCTACGACTTTGGCCTGTGACATGGACTGCTCTACCGCCTCCGTGCCCGTGGCACTCCCTCAAGAAACTGTGCCCGTCGCGCCAGTTCAGTATTCCCACCAAGGGCCGTCACCAGCGTCTGAGCCTCCTCCACAGATGCCTCCCGAGAGTCAAGGCTCTCTTCCGCCTGCTGCGAACTCGTTCCGCGTTATCATCAAGCCTACATTGCGCTTTGATATGACTGCCATCCCTGCCCGGAATGTTCAAGCCACAATTGACCATGCCCTTGGCTCTTCGAACTACTGCGGGTTTGTCGTCCATCGCCCATCGAACACCATCACGGTAAACTTGTCATCCTTGATGGACGCCCAGAAACTTTGCGCAGTTACGCGGATCCCCCTGGATGACAGCAAGCATGTCCCGGTGCAAATATATTTTGCATCTGGTCCTGACACACTCCACTGCATGGTTTATCATGTCGACAGCACGAGCCCTCCCGAAGAGGTGCGCGCAAATATTCGCTGCTCAACTCATGTTGTACTGCAAGCACGGCCTATGGGTCGCCGGGGCTCATACTTGCTCATCCTGCAAGGCCCGTTGACTCTCCCGAAGTACCTTACCTACTACGGTGCGATCGTCAAACCACAGCCCTTCCGACCTCGTCGTATTTTTTGCTATCACTGCCACAAAGAAGGACATATGCAAAATACCTGCCCTAATCCTGCAGCTGTGGCCGACATGAATGCACCAACAGCTCATTGTGCCCTGTGCAAATCGCCGGACCATGACATTCACTCCCCCGCTTGTCCAAAGAAGAAGCAAGCGAAGAAGTTTCACAAGTCGCCTGCAAAAATGGATGTTCCTACAAGTAATCGCTTTGCAGCTCTCGCATGTGACGACAACGACTTCCCTGAACTTCCTTTATCTGAGCCTGCTGCTCACCATACGTCTCCTCGCCAGAGTACATATGCACAAGCGGCTCACCTTCCCGGATCAAATGGTACGCCCAAACGTCCAGTGCATCCATCACATGTGGATACCACAGATGAAGACACAGCTTTAGACAATGCAATCGCGGAGGCTCGCCGCCGACTAGACGAACTCACCCAGCGCCGGGAACAGCGTCGTTCTCAATCCTCTCGAAGAATTCTCATAACTCGGGAGCAATCATCAGAGGAATCACCTAGGGTAAGCACTGGCCCACAATCAGGTGCCGACCACCTGTTAGCCGTCACCACCCCGACAGTGGACAAGATATTAGCGCTGATGAAGGAGGTGACATCCCTCATCGTGGAAGCTATTCGGCCTCGTCATGGATAGCGCATCATCATCGGTGGTGGTGCAGTGGAACTGTCGAGGATTGGCTAATAAGGCCTCTGAAGTGAAAATCCGCCTTCGCGACGGAAAGCTGAGGGCATGGGCGTTCCTACTGCAAGAGCATAATGCACTCCCACGCCTTTCAGGTTTCTGCGCATACCATTCACCATATATCCCTGATCGCCGTTGCACAGCCTCCTCCCTTAGCTCAGGTAAATCTGCAATTTACATTCACAGTTCAGTTCCGCACACACCGCTCGACCTTTCACGGTGGTGCAACACACGTCAAGAGGTTGTCGCCCTTCTCGTAAAACCTGCACGCACACCCCTTGTCCTAGTTTCTTTTTATAGTCGTCCTGGCTCCGCATTTCCCAATCTGGGATGGGTTCGTTTTCTACGTTCTGCCAACTCGGGTATCCCTATTCTAGTTGGTGGTGACTTCAACGGCGCACACACTGCGTGGGGTTACCCATCGGATTCCTCAAGGGGTTCAAACATCCAAGGGAGCTTTTCGGATCATTCCTTTCAACTTTTAAACCACCCGAATACTTCTACCCGCCCACGAGGTGGCCCGTATTCACCTGATTTGACTTGGTGGTTAGGCCCCGGTAACCCTCGTTGGGCTGTTGATTATGATACTTGGGGTAGCGACCACAGCCCTATTTTTATCTCCCTCACGCCTACGCGTCTACGGAAAATACGCCGCACTGTACGAATAACATCATGGGATTCTGTACGCGCAGACAATCATTTATCTACATTCAACCCCTCTTCAGCATTGTCTACTCTATCTGCTGTTCTCGCTACTCACACTATTACCACTACTGTAAATGAAGACGACCCAAACCCGGACATACATCTCTTGAATCTGTGGGCTCTTCGTCGCCAGGCGGATCTTTCTTTACGCTACTCGTCACCCCGATGACCCTTCGGCTCTTCCTACTGTTCACCGCGCTACCGCACGGGCGCGGCGCTATGCAAAGCGGCTAGACAGGCAACGCTGGGCTGCATGGTGTGCCCGCCTGTCCTCTACGCAGGGCAATCGACATCTTTGGAGAGTGTTTCACGCCATGGAGCGCCCTTCTCAGGTTGCAGATTACACAGAGAGCATTCGCCTCGCGCTAAATGTGGATGAGGACACATTTGCACAACAAGCGGCCCGTCAATTTTTTCCAAATCATGACTGCACCGCTACGTCTCCACCTGACTTATCGGTAACAGAGCCCCCCGATGGGATTACTTCTGACCTCACCATGGCAGAGCTGCTGGCCTCCATTGACCGTTTAAAAACTACTACTACTCCCGGGCACGACGGCATACCTAACTCCTTATTCCGTAACTTGGAAGGGAGGGCTTTGGAAACCCTACTTGATACTTTTAACGAAGTGTGGCTTTCTGGCGTCATGCCGGGAGACTGGAAGCATTCTATTGTGGTTTCAATCCCCAAATCAGGTCAGCCTCCAGTATCTCTCTCGGCCCTTCGTCCAATTTCCCTTACCCCTACCATCTGCAAGCTTTATGAAAACATTCTAGCCGCACGCTTATCATGGTGGCTGGGATCCCATGATAGTTACCCAGATTCCCAAATTGGTTTCCACCCACAAATTGGAACGGAGGACGGCCTTGCTACTTTGGCTGCTGACGTGCTTGACCACTCTCCACAGAGTCACCTTGTACGAACCGTAATCGCTACAGACATAACAAAGGCATATCATATCATCCTTCACTCTGCCATTCTTGCCTCCCTTCAAGCTCTTGGTCTCCCTCACCGGTTCCTCCTCTCCATTCACGCCTTTTTAGAAAATCGAACCTTCAGCGTGCGTGTCCACGGAAAGCCCTATGGTAATTTCACTTCCAATAGAGGAGTGCCGCAGGGCTCCGTTCTCGCCCCCACATTATTTAATGTGGCTTTAATTCCTCTTGTTCGAGCCCTAGAGAACATCCCTTCTATCCGCGTGCTGGCATATGCCGATGATATCACCTTGTGGTGCTGCCATCCAGATGCGTCCATTCATCAGTCGGTCCTTCAACACGCGCTGGATGTATTGACATCTCGCCTCCCACCTTTGGGTCTAACACTCTCTCCTACTAAATAATGTTTCATTCGAATTGGAAATAAAGCCGCCTTACGGAAAGCTCCCCCTTTAAATTTTACGGTACATAATTCTCTGATTCTTCAGGTAGAAACTGTTCGTATTCTTGGTCTTCTCCTCCATACATCTGGGACTGGCACCCCGTGGCTGACAGCCACCCGTAAATTGGCTCACGCTACTCTAGGTCTGATTCGTCGCATAGCTGTGCGCTCTGGTGGCGCACGTGCTCATACGGCCCGCCAGCTTGTGCGCTCTATCCTTCAGCCACGGATAGTATATCAGGCTCAATTTCAACGTCTCACCCGCAGACAGTGGGACTCCCTTGAAGCTATCAATCGTGAGGCTATGCGCGTCATAACATATCTGCCTCGTTTAACACCCATACCTGTGCTACAGGAGTTCGCCCAACTTAATACACTCAGTGAAATCATCGACCAACGGGTGGCAAATAGAGCTCGAAAACAGTCTCGCAAACTTCATCGTTTAAAGACACTTCCACCGTGGTCCTATTGCCAGCTCACTGACAATCGCCCCACTGTTTCCCCGTCGGTATCAGCAGCGTATCGGCCTGAAGGGTGCATATTATACACGGATGCATCTCATTCTGCAGAGAGGGGAGTTACTGCTGTGTATAGTCCATCTCATCCGCATCTCAACTCTTGCGCGACGTATACTGCGGATACGTGCACTCCCCTGGCATTGGAACTTCAAGCCATTTACAATGCCATTGCTTCCCTTCCGCTCGTTCCAACATTCAATACAGTTCACATTTACACCGACTCCCGCGCCGCCCTTAAACAGCTGAAGGCTGTTCGAAGAACGTTCCAGATTTCACAATCTATTCATGTGCTCTGCGCAAAGTATCCATGTCCTGTGCGCATACACTGGATTCGCGGCCATGCGCAGGATCCACATAACATTCAAGCGGATGCTATGACTCATCTTCATACATTAGACGATCCGCCACCTTCCCCTCTTCCCCCAGATCCGTTCCTGTCCCACGTTTCCGATTCCTAAGTTCTGCGCCAGCGAACACGCGCTCTAATTCCTCCGTGTTCGCACCCTCTCCCCCGTAGTCTTACTCGGCAGGAGGAGGTATCCGTGCGCCGGATTCGGGCAGGGGCGGCTCTGACACCATCTGTCCGTCATCGGTGGCGTGCCAAAGATCTGCCACTACCTGACAGGTGCCCTCACTGTGGCGCTGCACCGGACATATGTGATGTGCGGCACTTGTTGTGGACGTGCCCAGCGACGGCTGCTATCAGAAAACGGCTCCTCAGGGAGGTGGGCCTGCGGTGGAACCGCGAAAGTGACTTCGTGAAGTGGACAATGGACAACCGTTTCATTAAAAACCTCTGCGACTACCTCAGCGCAACGGTTCTTCACTCCTTCTTTTAACTTTCAATCCCGTGCATTCCTTCCCCCCTTTCCTTTTCCAACTTATGCCTCATGGCACACTTCTCGAATAAAAAAAAACTGTCTGTACAAATACATACACAAAAGCTTCGGTGAAACAATGTGAAAAAAAGACATAAGCACTCTGAGAAGTACGACGTCGCATTTACAGCATACACACACGCACGAAAAACGAACTGGAAACAAAATTGACGCGCAGAGCCACAGATGAGCATAAAACAGGAGGGCAAACCTCGGATGCTAGCTCGAAGAACTCCACCGTAGGCCATTTCCTGTGACTCACTGAGCGCATTCCTTCCCTCTACATAAAGTCATAAAGCAACTCCCGACTCCTGCCATCGATGGCACGTTCAAAACACCCCAGTCAGTGCAAACGCCTTCCACATCCACGCTCGTGAATATAGTTCCACAATGCACTCAATTCGAGTAGATCCTCTGTGCATCAGTAAGCATGCACGATCTTCAAGAAAAGCGTTAAATTATATTCGGTACTTTGGCTGCAATGTCTTCATAGCTTTATGATATTGGTAAACACAGCAGTAGGCCGAGCACCCATAATTAGCTCACTTTGTTTTTGCCTTCGGACGAAACACCATACCGCTCACCTCGCTAACTGCAAACTTCACTCAGAGAGCTGCGTTGGCTGCGTCCGCCTTTCGCCACCGCTGTAAACCAGATGGCGTCACTTGCGCGCGCCAAACTGCAGCGCACGAGCCTATACACCCGTTACCAACGGGTTGCTGGTGAGTAATTAATAGTGACAAATGGGTAATAAAGAAAACTTCCTAACAAAATATTGGAGCTGTGCATAGAATGCATGGCAGGCACAGTATAAGTGATTGAGTTGCAACGTACAGCTAGTCGAATATTATATTTACTGTAGGAACAATGATAAAATGTCTGGGGCAAACATATTGCAGTTTGCAGCTTTAATCCATATTGTGTACTTCATATTTACTAACATAATGCATTTTACTCTACCAGCCAGCGAGCCATTTCGGCTCGTCCCGCCGTATGCCGTATGTAGCAAGCCGTATGCCATATGCGGTGGCGGAAGAACGATCTTGAGCCACCATTGCCTAAAAACGCCGCAGTCGCGCTCATACAGATGGCGCCGTTGTCGACGCCGCTGCCCTCGCCGCTCGCTCCATCAGATGTGCTCCGCTTGGGTAGAGGGAGAGGAGGTGTCGCCTCGTGGGTGGTATATATATATATATATATATATATATATATATATATATATATATATATATATATATATATATATATATATATATATATAAGAGAAGTGGGCACTTCTACAGACACATTCAATTATCAACGTTTCGACCGCGGTGCGGGACTGTAGTGGTCTCGCGTCAGATGGACGCTTTAAGTTTGTGAGCTGCAGAGGACAGAGAAAGGAGTGTAACAAGCAAATAGCAACAACAGTTCAAAACATTGAACAAGAAATAAAAAAATAAAGATGGGGATGCGGGGAGCAGACAGGGACAATATTCTGGGAGTAAGCAAAAAATAGAAAGAAATAAAAAAAGGGGGAAAACTAGTAGAGTAAGGAAGGATGGGGTACAGAAGGGGATGGCCAAACGAGAGAAAGAGAGAGGAAGACGGTGCGGGGGACATGGGCAGCGCGGCAACCGAAGGCGTACGAAAGCAAAACGTTAAAAAACACACAAACAAAATGCACAAACACAAAGGGCGCCGCTGCAGATGCGTGGCCAAAGAGGAGCCGCTGCGCAAATGACACTGGCAGGGAGGAACAGGCCAAACCAGACGCCTTTTAGGGGTCTCACTAATTTTCGGTGAGCCGAGGGCTAGAACGTTAAGGAAGGAGTGGGCTACGTTAACGAGCACATGTGTAAGAACTTAGGGGGTCTGGGTTTCACTGAACGGTGCACCCCTCTCCCTGGGCGGGTCATTGAACCGACTTCGCCGGGAATACTTGGTTGTAGGGGAGGAGGGCTGGGCTAGCTGTGTGCAAAGATTTCAAATTGTCGGAAATTGTAAGGAAAAGCTTATCAATACTGCACGAAGCAGGATAGTGTAAGTAAGGAGGGGTATGATTGCCTGGGATATACACTAGAAGTTATAAAGGGTATATCTGAGTTAGCCAATTAACGAGAAGTGTAGTATTATTTTGTTTGGAGGTCGTGAATAAAAGAAAGGGTACCAGGCTTTTCGTTAAGACCTTCTTGAACAGTATTAAACTTGTGGATAAAATAGGATTCACTTTGTTCACGTTCTCGCCTGTTTTTGAAGCCCCTTGAATAATTGTTACTTTTAGTTGGTCAAATGGGTGTCCTTCTGCGTTTACATGCTTGGATAGGGGAAGGTTTGGGAGAGACTTGGTGTGTGCGCGGTGATTGTTAAATCGAATGCGGAATGCAGTGTTTGTCTGTCCTATGTATTGCTGGTTACACACAGTGCATTAAAGAAGGTAAATATTGTTTGATGAGTCGCAGTCAAAGTTACCGTTGATTGAATGCTGGAAAACTGACCTCGTACTAGTTGCAGAACACGTAGTCTGCATGTGCTTGCAAACTTTGCAGCGACCTTTACCACAAGGCTGGCATCCATATTTTGGGGTTTTGTGTTCCTTGAAGTGGACTAGATGGTTCTGAATGTTTTTGGCACGCCTGTAAATCACGCGGGGTGCGCATGTAAATATTTTCGATAGTCGTTGACTTTGCTGGAGAATATTAAAGTGCTTATTAAGAATTCTGTTTATGTTCGGTGCGTTACTGTTAAATGTGAGAATAAGGTTTGTAGTTTAATCATTTCGGTTATCTATTCGGTGCCCCTGGAGTATTTGACTACGTTTCAGATTTGAAGCTCTGCTTATGGCGTCATCAATAAGGGAGCGTGGATAGCGCTGCGTTAAAAGCACGTTGCGCATGTGTTCGGTGTTTTCATGAAAGTCTAGGTCGTTAGAGCAGATTCTTCGAAAACGATGGGCCTGCGAATAAGGGATGTTGGTTTTGCAGTGACGGGGATGGGCGCTTTGAAAATGTAGATATTTTTGTGAGTCGGTTGGTTTTCTATAAACGGTTGTACGAACTGACCCCTTGTTCACCAGAATGTCAACATCAAGAAAATTGATTTGACTGGCTGAGTAGGTGTGCGTAAACTTTATGTTTGGGTGTATGGAGTTGAAACTGTCAATGAAATGGATAAGTTGTTGTTCTGTGTTTGTCCATATTATAAAATTATCATCCAAATAGCGCTTGTAAAAGTACGGCTGAATTGGACACGAAGAAAGAAATTTTTACTCTATATGATGCATGAAGATGTTGGCATAATTTGGGGCCATTCTTGTTCCCATAGCGGTGCCACTTACTTGCAGATGATATTGAAGATCAAATTCGAAGCTATTATATTTTAAGACAATTTTGGCTAGTGTTCCTAAGATGTTTGGTCTTGGACATTCATGAGGTTTCTGCTGTTCATAAGATTCTAAAAGGGCTGCAATGCCGTCGGCATGGGGAATGTTTGTGTATAAGGACGTTACATCCATGGTCACAAGAAAGGCTCCTTCAGGTAATGTTATATTTTCAATCTGGCGGAGAAAGTGGTTTGTATCTTTGATGTAGGATGGATGTGTGGCTGGAATGTGGCTAATTAGAGTGTCAATGTACTTTGATATTGGTTCTGTGATAGTGCCGATTCCTGAAATTATTGGCCGTCCAGGAATACCGGCTTTATATAATTTAGGGACCATGTAGAAACGCCCAGGAGAAGGATGGGTAGCCGTGAGTGTCTTGCATAGTTTCGGGGAGATTTCATTGTGTTTTGTGAGGTCGAGGAGAATGTCAGATATAGCTTTTAAGTGCTCGTCGGTGGGGTCGCCATGCAGTTGTTTATAAAAATGATTGTCAGAAAGCTGTCGGATGCCTTCTGCTATATAGCCATCCCTGTTCAAGATAGATCAATGCCTCCGCCCTTATCAGCTAGCTTTATGACGATGTCGGTACAGTTGCTGAGCGCCTCTAGAGCAGTACGTTCTCTTTTAGGAAGACTGTCTTGTCCTAACCTGTGGTTCTTAAAATTTGCAATAATGTCATTTTGAACTGCCTTAATACAGATATTCAAGTGTTTTTGCCGCCCGATGTTGGGAGCCCAATTTTGATTTGCTGGGTGGAAGTCCGAGTTTTGGTGGGGGTTCTCGGGCTTATCAAAGAAGTATTCTCTCAGCCGAAGTTTTCTGTCGAAGTCAAGATCTTTCAGGAGTTGGAATTCATTGTATTTGCCTGTGCGGGTGCAAAAAGTCAGTCCTATAGATAGGACGGCTCGCTCATACTCTGTGAGCGGTGTTAGAGATAGATTGGTGATGTTGTCTACACTGTGATGGCCCTGTTTTGAGAGTGTTTGCCCTTGGCTGACCTTTGACTGATCGATATCGGGGTTGGGAGAATTTGATCCAACCGCACTTAGTACTTCTTTCATCCATTCGTCATGGGAAACCTTGTCCCGTGTAAATTTTCTAACTTTGATTATGCCTATCTCTGAATTTTTTTTTTATTTTGAAACGTTCTAGTTCCTCGGCCTCCAGCGCGGAAACAATAAGATTATTCCGAGCCCGACGCTTCTTTGTTCCCAGTATCACCGCAGCTTTCTCAGAGTTCCGAATTGTGATTTTGAGTAACTCTAGGGAAGCTGATTTTAATATGTCGTTCCATTTCTTTTTGTCTCCTTCTGATAGATTTATTGCTGGTATCAGCTTCACTTGTGTAGACCTTTCGGTACGATATTAGCCCGAAGGTACGTATTTAAGGTTTTAACATGAAGGTCATGTCTAAGCCGCTTATCAATAATTTTTCGTAATTTAAGAAAAGCTGAAGTTTTGAAACAGGGCTGCCGGTGATATGAGAACAAGGGAGGCAGAGTACTCACGTGGCCTGTGTATCAGTCCCGGCGCACTCGCTGGGCGGAACCACAACGCCTCCGGAGGTCATATAATAAAACAGGGGGGCTGGGGGTCATTCCACAGTTATATGACGGGCTGCTGGTGATGGGTTGCTGTTCTGGTGTAGAATTCACGGCAGGTTTCCGCCGCGGTTGCGTACTTCTCTTCGTGCTTGCCTCACGACACGATGGCTTGTTAGATGTGGTCTCCTGGGCTGAGGTTCTCGCTGTAGGGGAATGTGCTATATATATATATATATATATATATATATATATATATATATATATATATATATATATATATATATATACACGCGCTTCGCCTCAGTGTATTGTAGTCGTTACGCAGAGCGCGAAAGAGACCAAACAACGACAGAACGAAGCGTGGAAGAGACAATGCGCTCAATAGACGCCAGAAAAATGCGCCGCATGACTCGAGAAGCGTCGTAACGAAGATGCGGCTAGAAGTCGTGCCACGTCACGGAGTAACTCTTGAACTGCGGAAGAGACAGGTTTGAGGTGAGCGTCGGAATGAGACGCTGCGTAGACGACGTGCAGAGGAGACGAAGCTTTGGCAATTCAACCAGGGTTAACCAGAGCTAAACCCCAGCCAATTTTTATTTATATTTATGATTCAAACTTTGTAGTAAAGTTTAGGGCACTATATTTAAACAATGTTCATTTGTGTATTTGCCAACAAGTTTTTTAATATTCCTGTATGTGCACAGTGGAAGCCAAAGTAATCCAGCATGATGTTGACATTTGTGCTTGTTATGATGCCATTGGGCTTTTTTGAACTAACAGGTTTACTGAAAGGGAAACCCTGAAACTGCCTGAGAAGTACACAAATTTTTAAAACGTTTGGTAAGTTTATTGAGTTTAATGTCCCAAATCTACTCAGGCTGTGAGGGATGATTTTCGAAAACTAAAGGAATTTTTACAGTTCTCACAATGCATGAAAAAATTTCTCTTAACATTGAACTAGGACTTGTGTCACATAGTAGCGGCCGAAGCATTCTAGGACTTTCAGGACGCAAGATTGCTGTACTCTCATTATGCTCAGGAGAAACAGCATGTGAGGGAAAATAGTGGCTGAATGTTGTTTTTCGTGTGAATTTCTTCCGTGGAGAACTGCTGTGCCATGCCAGATAATTGTAGTGTGGCTGTTCATTTTTAATGCAGCTTTGTTTTTAAAACTTTTTGTACTGCGTCTTAGTCATTAGTTTCTCTGCCGACTGCTCTTTCCATTACCAACTGAAATCGTGACTGCTGTCTTGTGTACAATCTAAACCAGCATAAACCTCATCTTAGTACATTTTTTCTTTAGGAAATCAACATCAACCCATTTGACATTTTTTTGTTTTCATTCTGTTGCAGGGGACTCTATTGATTGCACTTTTTTGGAAGATTTTACTTTTCTGTGAATTAAAAGTGTGAAGCGACTGCGTGTGTCGTGGATACTGTGCCCATACGGTCAGGGTAATCAGGCAGGCACTCTGTATTGAGAAACCTAATTCTGTAATGATGCAGTTAGCGGGCATGATTGAATGCCACATTAAATAGCAGTTCACTTAAAACTTCAGATTTGTGCAAAATCACATTTACCTGTGCAGTGTAACAGGAATAATGTGACATTGCTTGAACTGAGGTTTTTAAAATAAGGTAAGATTACCATTTAAAATCTGTTTTGTCCTTCTCGCAGGTGTCTGCGAAGCACATCAGAGAACTTTCTGTAATTGACGCAGAACGGGACCTTAAGTTGGCCCCTCACCTGAAGCCTGCACACCTGGACTATGACCTTTTTGCCAAAATGATTGTCGCATCTGCGGTTGCAGTTCTGAACCACAGTGTTGGTGCTGCTATGCGCACCCTAGTGAGTCTTCGGCTCCTTCAATCTGAGACTAACCACAGCTTGGTTTATAAAACGTGTGTTCCGGTGGTTTACACTAAATGCATCACGGTATATCAGCACTGCAATGACCATTTTCAAGCAGGATGCGCATAATGAGGCAGCGGATTTTCTCCAGGAATTCGTGGAAGTTTTCGCACACGTTTCCATAAAATTTGGCGACGCGAAGGAAATATTTAAGTCTGTCCAAGGAGGTGTGCTCATCACAACGTCTACTGCACTCAATATTCAACACCAGCTTCTAAGTGTGCACAAGTTCAACTTTGTGTTGTTTCGCAGGTTCACACAGGATGTCCTGGAGAACCTCTTCTCCTGCATCCGCTTCAGACACCCAGTGCCGAGTCCACTAGAGTTTAAACTGATGCTGAGGCTCATAATGCTGAGCCAGTTCTTTAAGTCAAGCACCAAGGGCAACTATGACATCGATGACTCAGTAGATCTTATTGACTTTGTTGAAATAAAAAAGCCGCTTTGAACAATGGTGTGAAGGCAGCAGCAGATGAGCTCTTGAACGACAGCCTCCTTGATGATGATGCTCCCCCCCATTGATGAGGTGCAAATGGAGTCGCCTGTCTATGTGTCCGGGTACATCACTCATAGCGTGACCAAGAAGTAAAAGCTATGCAACACATGCAAGGAGAGTCTTGAAGCAGAGCCTGTGAAGCAAAACGACCAGCTTTTAAAGCTGAAGTCTTATCGGTCGCAGTCGCAACCAAGCCCCCTCACTCGTCGTTTACGTCACATTGTGAGCCTGCTGCAGTATGCCGATAAGGTCTTCCGTGACCACGAGCATGAGGCCTGAACTGTTTCCCTCTCCTCGCATACGAATGCTACCTTGGACACGTTCAAACTCGCATACAACTTTCCTCATTGCCATGATCTGCACAAACCACCTAACCCAAGCTTTCCTCATGCTGCGGCTACGAATTGGACAACGGAAGCTCAGCAGCAAGGCAAATCCGCAAAGGCAAAATTTGGATCCAAAGTGTCGGGATGAGAGCGGCTTTGTCTCAAATTTGTTAAAATGTTAGCTGACTGCAGTGCACGGAAGTGAGAGCAAACAACAGGAATTCCACAATGAACGCCCTGGAATTACTTTAGACCACGTTGAGACGTTTAACTTATGCCTAAATTTCGTCCACGTCGGTGCTTATCTTTCTTGCCTCTATCAGAATGTGAGCGTGAGGTGGTGCCCTGGAGCAGCATACATGCAGAAGAGAGCGATGAAGTACACGTAGCGTCGGTAGATAACGAATGTTCTAGGCTTCACTTTGTTGGCCTTACATCTTTAAACATGGCACAACCATCTAGGGACGTGGAACGAAGCCCCGTTGATGACCTCCGGAACAAAATAAAGGACATCAGGGTGCAGCTGCACACGTTACTGCAGGCATTGAATGTGAGCAACGATCAAGGACGAGATCAACAAGACGATGGAGCACTGAATGTCCCACGACTACTGCTTAAAGAGTCTGGTAAGACAACAAGCGGCGACTAAGGCCCTAGCTGTACACGTAAGCCACGACTCCACCCATGTAGAGACGAGGAAAGCGGGACACGTCCCTATTCTTCAACTGTCCTCCTCAGTGTGACTGCAGAAATGCAATGCCAACTTGCCCAAGCTCTGCTACAGAACACACATCCACTTCAATTGCATCCGTCAGGAGACACGGCAAGAGCGATTCGCACCTTTGAAGGTACCATGCGATAGAGCCTGACGGAGTGGCTTGAAGAGGCCGAACGCGTCGCCTCCCTCGCGAACTGGATGGAATGTCTCACGATGCCGAACACCATCACGTGACTTCGTGGTGCAGCACTTGACTGGGACAAGTCCTACAGAACTCACATGCATGATTGGAGCACCTGGATACAAGCAATCGCTAAGCGATTCAAGCACATGATGACCTTGTGACGCAAGATGAAATAGTGGATGTTATTGAAAAGGCCGTATTTGTGCGGCTGTTTGCGGACAATTGTGTTTTCAAAGAGGAAGTAAGAAACGATGACTTTCTGTGACTACAAAAATCCGTGGCACCAATTGCGGACTGGTGTGAGCGCTGGAGTATGGACATTACGCAAGAGATAACTGTATTGTTACAAACCACAAAGGAAGAGCCCAGGCTTCATAGTTATACACCTATCAACTGTCCTATTTTGTAGGTAGAGAGTTATAAATACCTCGGATTAACCCTCAATAACAAAGTTACTTGGTCCTTTTATATCCATAACTTCAGCTCGTCAGCATGAAGAAAATTATGGTTTATAAAAAGCTTTGAAACTCTCCCATCAGCATCATAATCACTGCGTACCTGACTTGTGTGATGTCTCGATGAAAAATTACAGAAGACACTTTGTCGAAACTAAAGTGTGAAACGGCGGAAGCCTGGCACCATTGCCAATGGCAATATTTTGCGTCGGAAACGCCACGGAGGCACAAAACTCAGGCGAGCCTCGCCGCCCTGATGCATGCGACCGTATACGATCAGCCTCTCTTGAGCGATGCTTGCATTCAGCGGCTGCCGCACGTCGCTTGATGGGAGACACTGGTTTGGCGAGACGGGGCATCCTTCCCACACGATACCGCAAAGTAAACTGCCGCCGCCGCCACACCACACCCAAGCAGACGGTCGCCAAGCTGGCCTCGCGACTGTGACGTCTGGCCACACAAGGCCAAATCGGGAGGCCACCTCAAGCAGTGAGGTCACGACACAGAAGAGCCCAATCAAGAGGCCGGAAAGCTGTGACAGTTTCTGCTAACAGCACACGACTTTGACAATGAGCCATTAGAGGCTTCCGCCTTAATATGCGGTAGCAGAGTAGGATGCGCATAATAAACAGGACATCGCACAAGTGAAGTGCACTGAGCAAATAATATTGGAAAGAATCTCCAAGTGCATTAATTGAAAAGAGTAATTTACAGCCTCTAGCAATAAGAAGAAAAGTTAGCTGTCTCGTGCTGCTTCACAGTTACATCTCTAGCAATTTGAAAGCAGATGTTCCTAATTGGTATCGGATTGGCCTGTACTAGAAAAACACATGTACGCGAGCATGTATTAGCCCCAATTTTTGCATCAGCCAATCGGTTCTTTTGTAGTGCAGTTCTTTTCTTGAACTGTCACGGAGTGGAATAGTCTTTCTTCGGGTTTATGCTAGTCTGAATATTTTGTGAGAAAATTGGAGGATTTATTATGCGCCACCTAGAGTTGTTCTGATCACTGTTGACCTGGTCTTTATTATGACTTGCGGATGTTGTGGCTGATTGTTTTTATGGATTTTATATTTTAGTTGAATGACCCTCTTTTTCGTTGCAGTCATATTCTTGAAAGGCCTGTTTTCCGAGATCAGCAGTGTGATGTGACTTCAGCCATGTGTTTACATATTTTCAAATGCAACATGGCCTTTTTATGTGTACATGTGCCCGCACAAAATTTTTTCATGTATTACCTCTGCAGTGTATGTACTGATAAGCTCCAAAACGCCTGGTCACCTTGTGTGCGTGTGTGTGTGTATCTGTGTGCGTGTACACGCGCACAAGTCAAATCACAATGATGTACTTGCTATAGTCTTAAGTTCAGCAGTGGAATAAAGAGGCAGCAGTTGCCTGTTCGTATGGCAATCATTTTTTTTTGTCATGCAAAAGTATGAAATTTCTTTTTTCTTTCCATGCAGAAGTTTGGTTAAATGTGCTGCCATTTTAGTTCCTGTTATCTCGAGGCATATGAAGCATTTGCTGTGTAGCAGCTGCAGTGTTCTCATTAGGCTTGGACTTAGTTTATGCTGTCGTTTGTCCACATTGTTTTTAACACTGATTGAATTTGTATTTTATATAAGGTGGTATCTCGTGAATAAAAATATTATTCTGTTGGGATGTTGACTTGGTAGCACTGCTTTCACGCGTTAAGTGTTTTCGGCTCCTGATAGTGGTTATTTTTTTTAGAGTCGAGACTCAGTAAGTGAAAACTGCTTAACGAAATTGCAGAGAACAGTGTCTTGAGTTTTTGGTCATGTCCACTGCCTTACAAACCAGAAAAAGTATCCAAGCAAGACTGAAACTAAATAGCACATCATAGCTTATATTGTTATTATGAGATAGTATACCGCACTTTATTTCCAGTATTCCTAAGTGGAATAGACATACTCCAGCCACCAGATGTTAGGGTTTTCCATAATTTCATTGCGGTACTTTTAAGCAATGTGGAATGAAATACGTGTATGAATACTGTCCAGAACCACTATCAGTGAAGCATGCACTTGACAATTCGCTGTCTCTTTCTCCCCAAAGATAAAATCCAAAGCATGTGCTTGGTCCAGCACGTGCTGAGTCGTTTTCCTTTCCGTGTTTTCAATAAGCAATTTTTCCACAAATTTGAAAACATTTGTGGTCGGGTGGCAAGGTTTTTTCAGGTTATGACTAGCAGAAGTGGCTGCGTGCTTCCCGAAAATCAGCCGGCGAGCAGGTGCGTGCACGATAACCGACGCTGAAAAAGTGTATCGCAAGACTATGCCATTCCCTGTAAGCGGCCCCCAAAGTTTCACGGAATTATAGTGATTACTGTGCTCCGGAAGCGTGCTGACCATCGAGTTACACCGGCTACAAGTTGCGAATACGCGCACAGACGGTTCGCTGCCGCTCGCTTCAAGATCAAGCCGCTGTTTGAAGCAGTCGCCAGTACGCCGAGCATTATTTTACCTCCAGCGGGGTTACCCTTTCCTTAATCACCGTGAATTGCTCAGCCGGAGCGCTCGTATATTTCTGCTGTAAAAGTTTGGAATAACCGCGAAAACACCTGTAGTAGCACTCTACTCGACCGCTGCCTACAATGAGCCACTAGCAATACTCCCGCGGAGTTGACACATTAGCTCCTAAAATATAAAAGCAAGTTTAAAAGGCAACGCATGAAGTGTTATAGCAACAACCTATACAGAGGAGGCGATCGCCTATCGCAACATGTAATAATGCATACTAACAGAACAACGCCGGTTGTGCAGAGTCAAGACGATAATAAACAATAACCTGGAATATTTAGGTTCATAATGCAAGGAGTGTCTCCCCACAACGAAAGCATAAATTGATGGTAACGGCTGTACCCTTTGCATCTGAGCAGTTCCAAGCCGCACGATTCCCGCCGCAGCGTCAGGGTGGCTAGCAGCGTTGTTTACGAAATGTCGGGCCAAAGTTAGCGGCGCGGACGCAGAAGCGGCACTCTGACAACAATGATAAACACCAAAATGGCCGCCCCTGCTTAGCACCGTGCTACAGTGTCGTTACTCTGAGTTTTATTTAGTGACTCTAAGCAAGCCTTGTGAAGAAGCTGACTTACAGATTTCTGCAAATGGTCCTTTGGTAGCGTCTAATAAAAAAAAAGGCGGTCCAGTGAGTACAGTAGTAGTGACAGGTTGAAAGATGGGGTACTAGTGAGGGAATGGCACCATTGTACTCTGTGCAGCAGAGAGTGTAAACGAGTTTTTTTGGGGAAAAAAAATGTTTTCGTTCAGTTGAATTTTTTGCCCGCATTTCGTCGACATGTCTTTCTCCGAAGGCTTTTGAACACACGTGCAGCGCACGTGTCTGGGAATTTTGTTGGCAAAGGTGGCGAACGAGGAGGATTGCGCACAGCGCTCCTAGAAATGGTTCAATATTTCTGTTGTAAGGCAAATTTAGCAGGACATCGGCTGTCACATGGTCACATTCATGTAAAATCCTTCAAATATGAATGAGAGAAATATGTCCATACATTAAATCGCATATTCTTACGAAGTCATTTTGCGCATGCATGCTGCTTCTGCCCTCTTTTTTATCCACTGCGCTGGATTACACAGGCCGCCACACGCAGTCCATTTCTGCGGAAGCGGACTGCACCTGCGGTGGGCAACGAGATGTCCGCATGCGTTGGCTTTCAACAAGCTTTCTGGGCAAGAGAGGAATGACGTATATCTACCATTTTTGCGGCAGTCCATACTCGTCACTGAAGGAACGGTGGGATGGAGAAGGCACGGCGTCCAAAAACAGCAATGCACTAAAAAATCACCGCCTCCCCCCGTACATCTCTTCGGAGCCTTGCCCGCTCTTTGTCTGGGATATTTTTCCCTTTTCTTTCCGGTATGTTCGGCGCTTGTTCGCAAAGTGAGTCTTCAAGGCCTCTATAATAATAAAAGAATAGGAAATCATTATAACTCCAGAAACCGGAATTGCACAGAATAAACTTGAGATATCACCACAGCTTCAACATCTCAGTGTGTAGCGGTACATCCCGTTTCATCCCGTGCCACTGTGCGTTTCGCTTGAATTTTTTTAGCTTGCGCAGCACGCCTCAAAAATCATGCCAACGATAAAAAAAAATACAGGAAGCTGGTGTGAGAGACCAACGAGAGAAAACGTAAATATAGAAGACAGCGACGAGAGGCAGCCATGTAGGTGAATAAAATAAAGCTGGTAATAAAGCAAATAAAACAAACCAGAGTATAAATGAGTGACACAGCATTTCAGCGAAGAATCCAGCTATTTTGGGTCGAAGACACAGTAAAAAAATCTTACGTACCAACAGTGAAAGGCTTGCAGGCAGGCCACATCTGCCCAATTTTGTCATGTATTTGAGCCCACAGCACCTGCTTAATCTGTATGTTTTTTGGATTCAGGTAGCGTGACTGGGCGTGAGAAGAGACGAGGACAATCGGCGGAAGAAAACTTGGAAGACTTTATACAAAGACTATTTGCATAATGTACAAGTAAGGGCAACTGAGAGTGCCCGTGAGTACCGGGAGCTTCTTAGCAGTCGGGAGTCTCTCCCAGCAAAGGGTACCTCTCGAGAGGGGGCTCTCTTCTGGTACTAAACCAGCAGCTCGTTAAATACTCTTCGTATTCCCCAGATCCCTAGCTGAGGAATACAGTTCGGAGAATGATGTCCAATCAAACGACGGCACTGATGGTACCACCCACTGCAGGGCGGTCCTGATGTTCTCTCGCAGCTCGGTCGAGGTAAAGGGAAGAGGACCCGGTCACGTTGTCGTCCACGCGGCCTCCAGGTGGGCGCGCACGTGTGTGTGGACCACGCCCATTTGGAGCAGGAAGGCGCCTGCGTGACACAGGAATGCGGGCTGTCTCACAGTAGGGGTTCGAAGATCTTGTGCTGATGGCCGGAACGCGGAACCTCTGTCGAAGGCGCAGCTCTCGGGCAATTGTTCAACCCCAGCGTGACTGAAGAGGACAACACTGATCTTGTACTTGGTCGACAAGATGGCATGCTCGAACACGTGGGGACGCTATTATTGTCGCTGCATATTACGTTCCTGCAGCCACGTTTATTCTAGAGGGCTCATTCACCTTCCCGGTGGTTTTCAGGAAATCCTCCCCATGTACAAATTCGCCGAACTCAACAGCAGGAAGGGAGCGCGAGCACAACAGCACCCCCGCCGCCAGATATGGCGCCCGGAAGATGAACTGATCGAACGTAGCTCGGCTGACTGGGCGTGCCATGAACCAGATGCTCTTTGGGAGTCTTCGCATGACCTTCAGTGCCGAAGCTCGGCATTGCTTCCCCTAGTCAGATGTCAGTTTTCGGAAATTCTCTGAAATGCAAGCCGAAAAGGATCACAGCCGCCAAACCACACCTAACAAAAGCAAGCACCCTCAGAACCCACTCATACCGCCAGACCAAAACTCAGGGCCAAAACCTGCGCTTAGCTAAAAAAACTTCAACTAAAACTTGAAGAGATCAAATGTTTTGCCTTAAAGAACACATGGTGCCGCCCAACGAGGAGTTTAGACATGTCACCTGTCGAAGGCGTCTGCTCCCGCTCGAGGAGCACTTGGAAACAAAAAAATTCGCTAAATGAAATCAGGTTGGTGCTTAGAGGGCACGCGCTACGGGAATAGGTGACTGGTTTTGGCCGACGTGGCGTTCAATTTTGCTCGCCCCAATACCTCAGAGTCAAGGTACGTTACGCCACTCGCTCTTACTTATCCTTGGCCGAAAGAAGGAAAACGTACTCCTAGGTATGTTACCTGATTATGAACAACATAACTGGATGAAACGTGCCCGCGGGGGACACGAATGCTACGTACCAGCTTGCGCGCTCAGTGAGTGGCACCTGCCAGTAACCACGAACTAAATCCAGTGTGGATTTATATTGTGATTTAGCGCCCGTTTCAACCCTCTTCTAGATCTTCGGAATGGGGTAGGTCTGGTCCACTGTGATTGAATGCAGTCTCCGGTAGTCCACGCAGGTCTCGGATCTTTGCCTGGAACCTCTAAAAAATGATTGGGGACGTATAGTTCCTTTCGCAGGGCACTATGACGCCAAGTTCGCCCATACGGCGGATCTCCGTCTCAATGATTTCCTTTTCTCTTGGAGAGACACGGTACGATTTGCTCCTGATCGGCTGTTCGCTGGACAGCCGAATGTCGTGTTCGATGACGGTTGCTTTTCCTGGCTTGTTTGAAAACACCGCCTCAAAGCCGCGGACGACTTTTTTCATGCCTCCTCGATGACTTTCCGTCAAACGTGGCTCTCTGTCGATTCAATTTAGCAGCTCATTCGCTGCTTGCTCGTCCTCATGTGGGACATAAGGTATGTCTGAGATCTCTTCCTCTGGCACGTCCAGTGCCATGTTAACCATGGCCTGATGCTGTACATAAGGCTTCATCAGATTACAGTGGATTATTCGACTGTGTTTTTTCTTAAATTTTACCTCATAGTTTGTGTCTGAAAGCTTGGACACCACCTTATCTGTCCCTTCCCATTGCACCTCACGCTTGTTCCTTTTTGACGAACGCAGCAACATCACCCGGTCGCTAGATTGAAAGGTGCGCTTGCGTGCAGAGTTTCCATAGTACACTTCAGACAGTGGCTGCCTGCTATGACATTTGCTTCCACAAGGTCTCTGCTTTTCGCAAGTCTTTACAGTAGCTTTAGAACGTATTCCAATACACAGGGATCCTCTCCGTAACCCTCCCATGACTCCCTCAGCATGCGCAACGGGGTCCTCAAGTCACACCCGTAGACTAGTTCAGCGGGGCTAAATCCTGTGCTTTCGTGGGGGACGGATCTCATTTGTAAAGAGTGCTGCTAGAATGCAGCCTTCCCAATCTCCCTTATGCTCAAAACACCGAGACCTAAGTATCCGCTTTAGCACTGAGTGCATACGCTCGAATGGATTTTACTGAGGGTGGTGAATGGAACAGCGGATCATTTTAATCCCACACCGTTCCAAGAACCTTGTTTTCAAGCAGCTTGTGAAACGCTACCGTTATCGCTTTATATCTCTGCAGGGAACCCCACGCAAGAGAAAATTGACAAAAGAGCGTCTACAACACATGCGGAACTTAGCTCCTTCAAGGGAATGGCCTCGGGAAATTTGGTTGCCACGCACAGTGAGGTCTGAATTTAGCGACAACCAGAGGTGGAAGCTGGCAGCGGGCCGACAGTATCTATCACAAGACGCCGAAAGGGCTCTGTAATGATGGGAACTAGTGTCATGGGCGCTGTCCATTTATACATCAATTTTTCGACCCGCTGGCAGGTGCCGCAAGATCTAACAAGCTGTTCCACTTCTTTCCCGCAGCCAGGCCAGTAATATTCCAGGGCTAATCTAGTATTTGGTTTCTTTACGCCCAGGTGGCCCGCCCATGCATTTCCGTGTGCGAGCTCTAGAAGCTGCCGCCGGTACTTCTCAGGCACCAGGAGTTGCTCATATCCGCGTCCCTTTGAGTCGCAGTATTTCCGGTACTGAAGCACTAATTTTTCATGAAAGCTGATGTTCTTTCTGGCGACTCTCTCACTCACATTATTTCTTAGAGCTCTTAAAGATGGGTCGCTTTTCTGCTCTGCAATCAGTGCTTTCCTATCAACCTTAGTCAACTCCTCCCAACAATTTGAAGCAGGTGTTAATGTCAAATCCTTCGTGTTGGTTTCTATTGCCCCATTCTCTACGGAATCGGCAGGTCCTTGGATTTCGTTAGCTACCGCTGGTTCGGGAACACCTTCATGGTCATGCTGATGCGTTTAGACGGATCAGGTTTCCTGCAAGGATCCCCCGGCTGGTCGGGAGAACGGTTCGGTGCCTGCTCAATTATCGGAGCGCAGTCGAGTTTCTTTGCGAGCTCTCGCGCTCGGGAACGTTTTAGCGCCATGCTAGCCAAGCCCGATGTGAAAGAGAGACCTTTCTCTTTCAGCAGCTGCTCGGATTTGTTCGAAAAGAGGTATGGCGGGTGTGTAGGCAAGTTTGCGCTAACTGCCGCTTCTCTATCTAGCCTGCCAAAAGCCCCCTCTAGAGTCACCTTCGCTATAGGCAAGCATGCACTCTGTTCTTCGGCGACCTGCTTAATCTAGGCGCATTCGCCGGTGTAGTCCGTGGAGGAAACACAGGACGGGTGAGCAACATCCATGGCAGCCGCTGAATCCCGCAGTGCCCTAAATTTCTTGCCATTTATATCCACGTCCCGCATGTATGGCTCCAGCAATTTAAGGTTTTCCTCCGACTCTCGCATGCACGCGAATGCCATCATTTGCTGTTTGCAGTTCAATGAGATGTGGCCTTCCTTGTTGCAATTATAGCACACAATGGGTATTCGCACTTCAAACGCGCGAGATGCTGGTGCCTACTGTTTCGGCGAATCTGTTGATTTGGGTGACTCAATCCTTTTTTCGCTACCTGCTCCTTTTGATCCCGCATCCTCTGTTCGGTGATCCCGGCATGCTCGTGGCACCCTTCGGTCGGGGATTCTCTTTAAATAGGTTTCCCTCTTTCCTAACCTGTTATCGTACCCTGCCTTGCTTTGGAGGTTTCGGCGAACGTAATACTCGTCTGCGAGCTGTGCCGCTTTGTCTAGGTCTATATGTGTTAGCCTATCTTGCAGCCATATCCTCAGATTTTCTGCAATCGCGCTATAGTACTGCTGTAGTGCGATGCACTCCAGTACCTTGTCATGACTTCCGTGCACCTGAGCCTGAGTGGTGTTATGCCACTCGTTTAAGTTGACTTTAAGCCAGTACGCGAAGTCAGTATGCGACTCTCCGCCTTTCTTTGCCTGCCTGAATCGCTGCCTAAAGGCTTCAGCAGAAAGCCGGTACTTTCTAAGCAGTGCGCTTTTTACCTTCTCGTAGGCGTCCCACTCTTCCTGTGAGAGACGAGCCACCACTTCAGCCGCCTCGCACGGAAGGAGAGGAAGTAACTTCTCCGACCAAGCGCTCTTGTCGATGTGCACCTTCCCGCATGCACGTTCGAAATTTACCAAACAAAGTGCAAAATCACTTCCCACGCGGTATGGTGAGACGAGATCCTGCAATCTCTACCGAAGCTACAGGGCTAAGACGCGCGATATTTCCTCCGTTCGACGCGATTTCCAGCTCCTTCATTTTTTAGCATGTTCACGGACCTGCCGTCTCTCTTGAACCAACCGAGGCTCTTCTTTATCTTCCTGCTCGCACAACTCCCGTCTTTTTTGCGTCCAACAATCGTTTCTCATGCCTGATAGACCTGCTCAGTAATCACCTCCTCCTGCGACATAACCTCAAGAATTTCTTTTTTTCTTTTCGCAGAACGTTGCGAAATCCCCAGCTCCTAGCAAATTTTGAGCAACTCCTGCACCTTTAACTTCTCCATCTTGAGTAACACCATGCGTTAGCAAGCCCACTAAAATAAAAGCCCTAGCTTTAAGTGGACAAAACAGTTTCCCTAAATAAACTTCCCAGACAACAGGAATCTGCACCTAGCATCTGCCTGTGCTAGTACGGTCTGGTGAAATGAACGGAAAACATTGGGCACTCACCCTGCCAAGGTATAGCTGACGCCCGTCAGTCCCGTAGCTGCCGAGGTCCGTTGGAGCCGGTAACTTCACGTGGATGTCCCACAGCTGCTATCCTGTTGTTGGGATTCAGGTAGCGTGACTGGGCCGGAGAGGAGACGAGGATGATCGGAGGAGAGAGAGAGAGAGAGAAACTTTATTTGGGTGCTTTCAAGGGCTTGGCGTCTCGAGGCCTGCGTCGTCTTCACTACTTTATACAACTTTATACAACACTACTTTCTTCCAGAGGGCTCATTCACCTTCGCGGTGGTTTTCAGGGAATCCTCCCCATGTCCAAATTCCCCGAACTCAACACCAGGAACAGAGCGCGAGCACAACAATGTTTAAGTAGTCACCCAGACTCGTATCTCGCAAAGTGGGAAACTCTGCAACAAGGGAAATAAAGTTTCATGCGGCCACGATGTCATGGTAGCGAACGCAGTGTAGCTTCTCAAAACAGCGCGCCAGCTCAGCGTCATTCAGCGAAATGCGGCAGGCGAAACGCTGGCATGAGCGGTGGTTGCCAGAGCTGGCGCGTGCATCTTCGCGGGCCGCCGCTAATTCCCGCCAAGGGAGAGGCACTTGAACTTTCTTGGTTGTCCAGTCCGCGGGCCGACAGCACTTATATTAATTTGTTGACGCACGAACACGTGATGCGCTGGCCACGGACGAATGGTCCGTCGTATGAATCGGTCATTAGCAGCGCGGATTCTATCGAGAGGGAGTTGTCTGTTTAATTCAGTTCAGCATTTTCTTCCTCTAACTGCTTCAACCGAGAAGTCATCTCTTCAAAAGTCCTGTTGAAGAAATCAAGAGCTGTTATCATTTGGCGTAGCTCTCTACGGAGCTCCGTCTCAAAAGATTGGCGCATTTCGCCTAAATCTTGACGGAAACCCTGTATCAACGTTTCCATTTCCGTACGAAAAATAGACATGGTAAAAGAGCCTCTAGTGAACAAACAATTAATTAACAATTTCAGCTCGAAAAACAGAGCGAACATGAAACGACAACTGTGGCAGCAGCAGCAGCAATGTAAAATGTTGCTAAGAATTTCTCTAAAGTAATACAAAAGTGAAAGCAAACCTGCTTGTAGTATACAGTAGGCGTTAGCCGTGCATTCGCCTGCCGCTGCTGCTGCCAAGTTGTCGCCGCAGGGGAGGTTAACGGCCTTTTGAAACGTTGTCCCTGGTCGCGAGTGCTTTCTATTGAGGTGACGTCACTATGCAATGAAGGTACGCCGTCGATGAGCCGTATCACTGACGCAGCTCGAGAAGTAGGTGCGTATGTACACTGCCGGAATGATCTGCAAGTAGTAGAGAGGTAGGCGTTAGCGGTGCGTTCGCCTACCGCTGCTGCTAGGTAACTAGCGACCCTCCTCACCAATCAGGTGTTAGGGAAAAGAAAATAAGGTTTCTAGCAACTAATTACAGATTGGGGAAATAATATTGATTAAAAAATGGTCGGGGAAAGGCAAGACAAAACTCTGCAATTCCCTCGACTAGCCAAAGGTTTCAGAAAGGAGAGGTTGCATCCAAACAGACAAATAGCACGAACACCACTACCATTTCCCACCTCAGTGAATTTACTACATCCCTAATGTGTTCCTCTTTCGCACACCCGCATGCGAGACCAACGTATGCCGAAGAGACGAACACTCAAGTTATATACAGAAAAAAAAAAGAAAGCTGTCAAGGGTAGAATGGGCTTCTTGGCCACTTGATAGTACCCAGAGGTATCTCTTGCATGCCCGAAGTCTCGGCAACCCCTAGACGCTGCACACATGTTGACGGCTGTACCTGCCTAAGCTTCTGCAAGATGTGTTATGCCCGTGACCGCGCGAAGAAAACAGACATCCGCTGCACGAAGGGGAGGCAGGGACGGGAGGGTCCCTTTGTTGGCGACGCGCTGATCACAATACCGCCGCCGCCGAGTCCTCGTCGGGCGCCCCTCTGAGTTACTCCTTCTATGTGACTCCACAGGTTCTGAATTCCTAGCGAACGCAATACCGACTGGCGGCACGGAAGTTTCATCCCACTTCACATCTCCGAACCAAAAATGTCGCGCGGACACTTGCTGTCAGTGTGACATAAAAGTCCAGCCACAGTTTCCGATAACAACAAAATTACACACGCGCGCACTTGTATGCTCGGCTGTTCAATCAGTCCACAATCACGCAAAAACACGCCCTCATTGTTGCTAATTCAGTCCGCACGCACAATGTTAGGAAACCAACCTGCACATTCGAGAATCCACTAGGTCATGTGGGCGCATCAAACTGGCAGAAATAATTTCTAACCGCCTAAATCTCGAAACAGAACTTCATGGTTCCTTTTAGCATTGTCCGCTAGATTGGACCTTCATTTTGAATTATCCGGCACATCGCCGCGGTTGCAAAGGCTGCCGCCGCTTCCTGGTCTACATTGTCACCCTCGTCAAGATAGACATATCTCACCAGTTCCGTGCGCTCTACAATGATTGCTGCTGCCATCGCTTCTGTATGCTCCCTTACTATCAATTTTACAGTCGAGTTAGGCCTTTCATCGGCAACCTGGCCTGCATTTTGACATCTACGGAACACACTGATTTCAATTCCGAAACTTTATGGACACAAATTTCTCATAAACTTTGTCCTTTACATAGCGAAGCAGCAAAACCAATGCAAGTAAAAAGCTATGTTGCTTCAGGTCCATAAACGTGTAATAAGGAAAATGTATGAATATTCACTACCCTTTTAAACCGCAGAAATTTTTGCCGTATATTGTAACAGTTAGCATCACGGTCAAAGACATCATGCGAATACGAAAATTACGAGGAGATCATTAACCAATCTGACCAAACTTGCTCATTGAAAGCCCGGCCCACATGGCGTTTCCCAGCAACCACCCTCGGATGTCGGGATGAGCAACTTGTCTCTTCTTGTGGGGCCTTAGTTTGCCCTTTTCCTTCCCTTTTTACCTACCTGCTTTTACTTTTTTTTTGAGCCACACCAATACCCCTAATTAATTTTATGTGCGGAATAATTGCAGCCACTTTGCAAGCAGCGATAATACACAGTTTCGTATTGATTTCGGTATTCTTCCCCTAATGTTCTATCTGTATGATGCGGTCGCGACCGCAGCATTACCCAAATACATATCAGGATTTCTGCGATAATAGTTCCATTTTTGCAGGAGAGCCTGTCTTTCTATGCGTAATGGTTACTATCTGTGATTGTGCAAAATGTGCATTTGACTTGTCTGACATGTTATATACAACAATTTTAACTTAGGTATGTAGATTTATTTAAGAATATTCGTATATTTGGATATCATCTTTCTACGTTTTATGTATACATGCAGTTAACTTTATTTCCAGCGCCGCTTTTTTGCCATTTCTCAAGCTGTATCTCGCCATTTGTGATATTGTATTGTATCTTCCCATTTGTATTGTATATTTTGGAGAACTCCTGGTTTTTATATGTGCTCTCTGTTGTGACTATAATTTCGGTGCAATTACTTGCAATACCCAAACCGATGATAGCAGCAGCCGCGCAATATGTAACGAAGGAAAGCTTCACTGAGATTTTTTCCTGGCGATTGCACATGAACAAAATTGAAAACATGATTCTCGAATGACAAAGATTTGTTAAAATATTTGTCCTGAACTTGATTATTCATATCAGGGACATGCACTGGTTGGCTGGTTTCTAAATGATATAGTCCTAAAATTTATGGGCATTTTTTTTACTTACTAAATAGACAAAAAAGATGGAAGCGCTGATATCAGTTATTTCTGCCGCAGATTCCGGGACCTGCGAATATATACTTTTATGAAAAATACATATTTTACTTCTCTTGACAGTGCGTAGCGTTCAAGAAATTGTTTGCTGAATCTAATACGAAATATAATTGGCAATAGCAATGCAGTTGTGATTAACGTATTTGATCCCTCTACATATTCTATAAGGAGGAGGCCGCACTGCAACTTAAACCCCCCTCGAACAAAATTTCTGGCTACGCCACTGCCTATGCCCTCCGCACTCTCTTTTCGCACGACACGCAAAGTTAAATCAGTTTCTGCTACGTGGAGAACCACACCTTCCTGCTTTGTTTCATCGGAGCATGCGCCCCTCGAAAGTTAATCAACCGGTTCTCCTGTTAGCGTCATTTCGGAACCTGAATGCGGTGAGGCTTCAGTATGACGTCCGACATGCAAGTAGCCGCATGCCCGATCCTCCGTCCGATGTGGTTGGCAGACTTCATTAGCCTTCATCTCCGACTGGGAACGCAGCTTATCTGGCGCTCCACCTGAGCTACAAGCTCGCACACATCTCCCCTCACCGCGGGAACATCTTGCTCTTGCTTTTTCGGACCGCAAATCATCGAATACCCAAATTTCATGCAGTTGAAGTATTGAACTGCTGCGAATAAGACCTTGCTATCGGATTTCGTCCCCTGCCTTAAATTCAACTGCATCTCTGCAAGTTTTGTCTTTTGCAGCTCAATTTGGAGTTTCAAATTCTCAATTTCACTCAGCTTTTCTGCCTCATTCTGCTCAACACGTCGCATCATGCCTTACCGATCATACAATGGAGCAACCATCTGTTTTCTTTGCTACCATTTCTAGCACGTAAGCGTACACCGACATGGCGAATTCGGAGGAATCAGGAAGGTGTCCTACCTCACTGGTTGCTCTCTGCCACGGTTATCTCGTCGTCCTCAGTAATGACGACAGGCTCCTCGATGCGGACAAGTTTAGCCCTGGATATCTCAGCAGCTCACTGACTTCAACCTCAGCAATTTGCTGATTTCTGGCTCGCTTGACTCTTTCGCCTGGTTCCCTTTCTGAAACTTTTCGAAGTGTATGCCTGGCTCTTTTCAGCCGCTTGCTGACTCGAACCCTTGATGGCTTGTCGTGTGCCCTGCTCCATCAGCTTTTCACTGACTTGAGCATCCGATGTCCAGTCGAACACGACCAGTCATCCTGAAGCTCTCGGCGTCAGTATGTCGACGCAGCTTCACGTTTTCTCTACTAGGACAAACTGCTCTTTACCTTGTCCACTCACTTGCTCTTCTCACCTTCCGTCCATGCCTCGAGTAGAAATACGTTGCGATCCTGTGTCGACTGCGCCAGTTGAGCTTTTTTTTCAGACTGCCCCAGTTGCAATCTTGTCTCGACTGCACCAGTTGGGTTTCCACTGCAGACTGCGTCATTTGCAATTCTGACTTCCCCTTAAGGTGGCGATGAGAGGAAACACTTTGTTGATGATGAATTGGGGTGTCTTGATGACCCGGTCTAACTTGCAAACATTCACGTTACTCTAGAAAAGTAAAAGCTTAACTATTATTTACAACATAAATAAAACAAGAAGTGAGCAAGGAGCAAACTATTTACATGATTAAACCGTTGATCAGACGAATTCAGCCTTGGTTCCAGCCAGCGCGTTACTTTTAAGCACTCTGTCTCGCCCTTAGAGGGGACAGCAACCAATGAGGTAACAAGCGACCCTCCTAACCAATCAGTGGTTAGGGAAAGGAAAATAAGGTTTCCACTAACTAATCATAGATTAGAGAAAGTATATTGATTAAACAACAGTTGGAGAAAGGCAAGCCAAAATTCTGCAAAGGGCTTTTTTCAGTAGGGCGTCCATCTAGTGGCCGCAAATTGCAAACCGAGTTGGGAGGGGGCAAGCCCAGCAACGCCTTTCTTTTCTGTGTGTTGAGCGTGCAAAGCGAGTGCATATGTTGTCAGCTAATGAAATAGTTTTTGAGTTCGCGCCGCGTTCCGTTTATTTTTTTTTCGTCATAGACGAAGCCTCACTGCAATTACGCGATACTCTTCGCACGAAACCACAGTTTCGCCGCTTTTCTATCCAGTTTTTGCTCCGTCGTATGTGGCTGCGCTTCCAGCATGGAGGCATCGACGAACGGGACTTTTTTCAGCATTTTCAACGAACAAAATTGGAGGTCAGACTTCAAAGATGCGCCCGCGCTTAGCCAAGAAGATATTCAACATTTCAAGGCTGTGGACGCCAGATGGTGCGAACGGCAAATGCGCCGTGGCTGCAACTTCCTGCAGGACAAATATATAACGCAAGTGCAGTGGCTAAGTCCAGAAGAGGCGGAGTATCACAAAATTACTTGTCCTCTTCATTGAAGAGTGGGCATTACAAGCTGCTGATTATGCTGAGCGGAGAGCCAATGCAAGTCGTGCAAGCTTTTTGCGAGTCTACCGCAGGGTATTTTCCTTCAACTACTGTAACCTAGTATGCACGATGATGCTTACGCTGGGCCACCGCATTACGCTCTGTCCTCGCAGAAAACTGGCGAGCACAGCAGCAAGTGAGCACCTTTTTACAATGAAACGGTTCTGCCAGCACGGAGGTGAACGTGTTTGCAAGGGGACAACCTGCCGCGCGACGACCGGCGAGCAGCTTGATCATACTAGCCGCTGCCTTTTGCACTGCAGCGAGGCAACTAACTCGTGCTGCTGCGAAAAGAAAAGCCTATTTAATGCATCACTTGGGCTTACAAAACTTGTTCTGCTTTCAACCTCGTGTGCGCCGTGCATGTGTCTCTTGCAGTTTGATAATCTTTCAATAAAGCAGTTATGTTGGCTCATTTTCTAAGCTGTTTACAGATACATATTCAGGCAAAGACGTTCCTTCCCGCGAGTTTGTTTTGAACTGCTTTGCAGTTGCCACTTTCGGGTCATGTACTGTATGCAATTTTTCTGTTACTTCCCCTTCTCAAACAGGTTGAGCGAGACATGTCAACACATATCTGCATTGCTGTTTGAGTTCGTGGGATTGAAAACACCATCAGTACAGACCAGCAGTGTGCATGAATTCTGCCATATGGAGGTGTATTTCATGCTCATATTGACGGAAATGAGTGAATTTGAGACAATAATTCACAAAATGAATGAGGTGTGAGATTTTTATTCACAAGCGAAAGAAAAGATTGAGCAGTACTAGCGAAGTATATAAATCCTGGTTCGTGCATTGTGACACTGCATTATATAGTGCTCCTTCTCACATACATATTCCCACATTCCGTCGCATTTCACCTCCTTGTAAGGCTTTATCAGAACATTATTGCTCCCTTATTAGCTGCTCGTTTGCGAGGTAGAAGTAGCAATTTATTAACTACCTCTATCAAAAGCCCCACCCTGAAACATATTCATGCGAATTACACTCTTGTATTAAATAAATGAAAACGTCAAGAAAGAAGTACACCGTTGAGCACTCGCTGTGGGAGCGCCCAATTCCACCGGGAATGCACCGGTTACTACGACTGCGCCCATGCAACGCTATGCTATTGTTTACATAACTGCATATGCAAACAGCCATGTACTGGTTGTTTTCACTGCATATAACGCAAGCTAAGCTCACATTATCTAAAATATTTTCTTGCGCACCGTTTGCATTTTTAGTGGTGTAGACACTACAATAACGCTCCAAGAGGCGCCAATGATGTGATCGCCTGACTGGGAAACGAAGCTTCATGGTCGGTTTTGCTGACACCGCTAAGGACCAGCGCTTCCCGCTCACTGCATCTTCTTGCTCAGATGTGAAAAATACTTGATTTTAAACGGCTCTATGCACTAGCATTCCTGGTGACCGTTTGCATTTAATAAAACACTTAAATTTGTTACCCACAAGCGGCGCCAACAACTGCTCCTAGCAGCCTGTAGGTTTTCTCATCACACCTAATCACTGCAGTACTTCCTGCTTATTGTACGTGCTTCCTCCGACCCACAAAATGTTCTATTTAGGTCACTGTTGACGGAACTACACTAGATGGCCATTTGCATTAGATGAAACTTGTGAATTCTCTCTCTTCAGTCGTCTAAATCACACACACGAATCTGCAGACTTGCTAGGCTTACTCGTCGAGGAAGAATTCGACCTGGCCGACACCGGATAAAGTTTCAGGAGAGCCTCTTCACTTCCAAGTGTTAATGTATGATTATATAGGATTTATTCCATCGTTTCGGTTTTTCTAGAAAGCTATTCAGGTCGTCAGCAGGAATATCTTCATTGAGCTGCGAATGCAACCTGGATAGTAGACGAAGGGAGGCATGTCCACCGAAACCACAGCCCGCGTTGCAGACGACTCTGCGACCTGCACGTCCTTGCGACGTGCTGTGAGAATTTCAATACGGCGGTCGTTGTCGGTTCGAGGAGTTTCCCGATCCCAATATCGATTGCATGGGCACTCAAAATTTGGGAATATAATCACAGTCCTGTATTTTTCAGTGAAGTCCAAAACTTCACTACTTCGAACCACAATGTCATAACCATGCCATGATTTGAGCGTTTTCAGATGTCAGCCAAAACAACGCTGCAGAAGCCGCTTCAGTGTCTCAGAAAGCAGATTTTTAAAAATTGAGCTTTAGCTTGCTGATGATGATGCTGATGAGAGAAAGAAAGAGAACGAAAGATCACAGGCCTGCCTACTGGCTCAAGCCGAGCCACGCTCGCTCCTTTCAATCACCAGTGAAAACCTTGAACACTTCCGGGGGGAACTGCACAAAGTTGACTGAAGTACTTTTTATGCCTCTCAATGTGCGGATACCGCGTATGAACTCTTCATTGATATTTTTACCTCATATTATAAGAAACATTTTCCTCTGTGTTTGAGAAGGCCTAGATATTCACATAGTCCTAAGCCATGAATCACAAATGACCTGCATAAAAAAATCAAAGAAAAAAAACAGCTTTTAAATAAGTTTATTATGTATAAAGATGCTGGTGATCTGCGGATTTTTAAGTCATTTCGTAACCGGCTTAGAAAATAACTACGTCAGGCAAGAGGCTCATATTTTGAAGCGAACTTTCTCGTGTGCCAAAACGATAGCCGCAAATTAAGGCACAAGCTAAACTTATTAATGAATCTGGACTCGAGGGCAACACCCGAAATCATCACTGCTGTGAACGGCATAGAGATCAGTGCTGACGCAGTTCACGGTTCATTTTATGACCATTCCAGAACTAATCGTCGCCAAACTGCTAGTGTGAATGCATGCCGTTATATTAATGCACACTGCACAGAATCTACCTTTCTTCCCCCTACAAACAAAGGTGAATTAACAATTCTTTTCAAAGACCTGAGCAACAGTACTGCCTGTGATGTAGATGACCTGCAGATTGGGCCCGTGAGGTATGTATGTCCTTGACCTTATTTCACCTGTTCTTCTTCACGTTTACAGTATTTGTCTTTCATCACGCCAATTTTCAAAAAGAATGCAGATAGCAAAGGTGCTAGCCCTTTTCAAAAAAGTTGACAAAGCTCAAATTTTTAACTAAAGACCTATCTCCATACTTCCAATTTTTTGCAAAGGACTTCAGAACACCATTTTTTTTTGTAGGGTATGTAGCTTTCTCGATAAGCATAAGTTAATAGCCACGCATCAGCATGCCTTCAGCAGAGGCATGTCTACCGAACTGGCACTCCTTAAACAGAAAAAGCTAATCCTAAAGAATTTTGAGGAAAACTTATTAACCTTAGGTGTTTTTGTCGACTTGTCCAATGCCTTCAATTTCTTTGACGATAAACTTCTGCTTTGCAAACTATCGTACTATGCATTCGTGGCATAGCCCTTCATAGAAGGCAGTTTGTGCATGTGAATGGCATATCATCTAACGTCTTTCCTGTTGTTGTAGGTGTCCCACATGGAAGCATTATGGGTCCTCTATTGTTTAACATTTTCGTTAACGATCTCACTAACGTTCATCCCAGTACGACATTCATTATGTATGCTGATGATACCACACTTCTGTTCTCCTTCAAATCTCCAGATAACCTAACCCTTCATGCTAACGACGTGCTTTGTAACTTACATCTGTGGTCTATTGAGAACGGCCTGTTAATAAACACTGTTAAAACTAAAGCCTTAGTTTTTCTACCGAAAAACATGAACACTGCGTTACCTAGTGGTATACTACTAAACGCTTTTAAAATGGAAGTTGTACGAACATTCAAATGTTTGGGCGTGCACTTTGATCATAATATGTCCTGGCACTCTCATATAAATTTTCTCGCCGGTAAACTGTCTTAGGAGCTGGGTCTAGTCTGTTCTGTCAGATGTCTTCCCTTTTGCGTAAAACTCTTAACATATACACACTTTTTCTCAGTCATCTTAATTACTGCTGTCTTGTGTGGGGGACAACAACTTGCACAAACATTCCAAGACTGCTTGTCATCCAGAAAAAATTTCTCCGCGTCATATGCAATAAGCCTCACGACTTTCATTCTGTTCCTCTTTTCAGTGATCTTAGAACCCTGACACTTCCCGCCTTATTGAATCACCGCCTGGTTTTATCCTACCGTAAAGAGACAAAGAATAGAATAGGTAATCGTTACTCTCTCGCTAATCTCACAAAACGCGTTGCCCCCTACACTACTCGAGCTCCGGAGACTTGGTGTATTTATCATCCGCGAACTGATTACGGTAAACAAATGTAATGCTACAGGTTGCCGATGTTACAAAATGACATAACCCAATGTAACACCGACGTCTACACTTGTTCTTTAAGAAACCTGTTTGAAACATTTTTGTACGATGTCTGTGTACGGCGTTTTTCTTTCTGTGTTGTTTTATTTTCTCTTTTACTTTTGAGCTGTACCTCATTGGGTTTCTTGTTTTGCCTTTGTTTAAACTCCAGTCTATTATTAAGCCTAATCTCCGCCCTGCTGCAGCCGCTGTAACGGTACTTGGGGCCAGTCAAGCTGCCTCTGAAAAGCTTTTTCCGCTTGTATCCCCCACAACCATTGCATATCCTTGGTTGTGGAAATAAACTCAAACTCAAACATGCGCAAATCCCGGCCAAGAAATTCGACATAAATAACAGCAAGGTAACAGCAAGGAACAAATGTTCATATTTAGAAAAATTAAACTGAGGATTATGGGGAACTTTCCGCAACTAAGTCGAATTGTTAAACACGGCTGCAGGTGCAAATAGAGTGAAAACCCATTCAACAGCCAGTGACTGCCACGCATAGGTTCTGGGCTTAGTCGAGAGAGAAATAAAACAGCAGTGCAATGAAGCAAATGGCGAGGGATGTAGCACGTGATAGAAACTTTCCAATGACATGCTGGAGGAACAAAAAAGCAGTCAGCTGTCCAGTTGGCGGCGAAAACATAGCCCGCCGCCTATTTCCATTCTTTATTTTCAGCTCTTTCAGAACTGCGCCATTTTAGAGAAAGCTGACAGCGGCGCCGAGCATCGATAGCCGAGCAGAACATCAACAGGACGAGTGCGAACAGAGCAGCTTCAGTTGACAATTTTGGAGGGTCAAATCATCTGCGAACACAACGCTGACTTCTGCGGCGTTATCCTGCCAAATTCAAACGCAAAAGCGGGACGACACCAAGCTTTTCAACAGATGATTGTCTGAGCATTTACAGTAAAGCAAAATCCTTGCTCTTTTTTTTCTTTTCGCTGAAAAAGTACTAAATGAATGTACACTGCTCCACCCAAGAAAACCGTTTTGATTTTTTTTTCTGTTTAAGCGTTTCTGCGTTTCTCTAGATGCTATTCTCGTCCGTTTTCTTTGTTTTTATTGAAAACTTCCGGGACCACCTTCATTGAGATGGGAAGGTTTTCTCACAATCTCGGATAAAAGTAACAGACCTCCTCATTCAAGTTCCGACCCCTTCCACTCTGCGTGGGGGCGCCACCTGACAAACTATTTCTGCTGTCGAGACCGGAGCACGGGGCCCTTCATTATAGTGCATTAGATAGCTTTTCAAAGCCCCCCCACCCCCCCACCCCCCCCTCCACCCCGGACCGTGGCACGGGTCGCAACTTGGAGGGGTGGTCTGCTACTTTTGCCTTTTGCCCACGATTGTAACAAGGCTCTTCCAATGGCTTTCAACTCTGTTCGGCTTTGTCTTGCCTCTTGGAGGTCCTCGATCATTCCATTCGGTCGCACAAGCCTAACTTGGCTTCAATTCACTATTCACTGTGCGTTCTATCTGTCTTTCACGTCGGCATTAGGACAGAAGCACATATCCTTTCCCTCGCGTGTGGGCGCATAATAGAGCTCGCTCAGTCCTCGATGTACTGCGGTTCCTCTTTTTCTGCGGAAGAGTGGTGTGTGTGCACGTGAATTCTCAGGTGATCCACGTCCGCAAGGCCCTTACCGCAGTGCGAGCAGTGCAGCGCGTACTGGCGGCTGTGAACTACTCTCTCATGCCTTTTCGTATTGCTCAGTCTCGTGAACCTCCGCCCACAATGCGAGCAGGCATGGGGCTTCTCTCCTGTGTGCGTCAGTATGTGCTGTTTGAGGATATCGAGGTGTGAGAAACCCTTACCGCAGAAGCGACACACGAGTGACACAAGCCTGCCGCTGGAGGAGTGCCGAACTTCGCTGTGACGCGCCATATCAAAGGCGCGTGCGAAGCGCTGTCCGCAGTCGGTGCCCTCGTGAGGTCTCTGCTTCGAGTGGGTCAGCAGGTGGCTGGTGAGGTGATGGCTGCGTGCAAAAGCCTTTCCGCACTCCTTGCACACGAAGGGCCGCTCGCCCGTGTGGGTCCGCTGGTGTTTGGTGACATGGGTTCTGTATGGAAGCAAATGAAAGGAGGCGGGGTGAGGGCATATTTTCACCGGCATAATTGACAACGATTATCAGAAAACAGGAATAGTTCCTGCATAATACATAAACAACCTGCGCTATCCAACATCATCGTCGTCATCATCAGCCTGACTGCACCCACTGCAAGGCAAAGGCCTCTCCCATGTCTCTTCAATTAACCCTGTGCTTCGCCATCTGCACCCACCATGTGCCTGAAAACTTCTTAATCTCATCCTCCCGCCTGACCCTCGGCCGCGATCTCCTACGCTCGGCTTCTCTTGGAATCCACTCCGTTACTCTTAAGTACCAGCGGTTATCTTGCCTTCGCATTATGCTGCCCTGCCAAGCCCATTTCTTCCTCTTCATTTCTACTAGGATGTCATTAACCCGCGTTTGTTCCCTCACCCACTCTGCTCGCTTCCGGTCTCCTAACGTTACACCTGCAAAGAATTGAGCTTTTTGTTTCCTGGAAGGGAACTGCACGACCCTGCTCAGTTTGTTCTTGTAACAAAAAAGTATTGATGCTCTCCAACTACGTTTATTCCGGACTGAAAATGAATAATTCCGGAAAAGAATAGCGGATGGTTGAACAAGGCTGAGCATGGAATTCCGTGCAGAAGCACTACAGTCAGGGTGCTGTATTTCCATTCTGTCAACGGTACAGCGCACCAACTGGTCTTGCCTCCTGGCTGGTAAGAAAGCTTTTTTTTTATACGGCGATTTTTGCTGCAAAGCCTGTCAGAATGCACATTGCATACAGGTAAGGCACATCGCGACGAGGAATAGTAAATTATTTGTGGGAGGCGGTAATTGGTTTTCCGAATAAGTAAGAAGCAAAATTTGGTTGTATTCAGTTGCTTATGAGAGAAATTTTCGCTCGGATTTCAGAATGCGACCAAACAGGCAACACAACCCCCAGATAAAATGAGAAATGGCTTCCGTTGTGTAAATGATGCAAAAAAAAAGAAGCGAATAAAAAAGTGTTCTTGCAAAAATTGGTTTCTTACGCGTTCTAAAGCAGTGCTCTAATCAACTATGTAACAAAAGAAAAGAAAATCAGCGGTGTTAACTGTGTATTTATACGTTCTCAGTAATATCCTATATTCCACGTGCTGACGCACTGAGTTAGTGCGTTGTAACGTCGACGGCTCGAAAACACGCGTGAAAAAAACAGTTCGAACTCGACAGGGCATTGAACAGAAGGAAGACACAACACGTGCGGCGCCTTCTCCACGTTAAGTGCCTTCCTTCTCTTCTGGGTCCTGTCCAGTGCGCGCTATTAGTGCCTAGGCACTAATTCGATGGGTACCAACGCAGAGAAGAATCGTCCGTTTTGTGTTCTGTTGTTGTTCGCAGCCGGCCCATCTCGTGCGTTCCGTCGTGCGGCACTGGCCGCTCATATCGTCTTCTACGTGGAAATAATCTTGTGGTTTTAACACCGGTTGAATATATTCTTCTGCCCGCTCATGATCGTACTCTACATAGCGGAAATCCCTGCTTGCGCACTAATTCCAATATAGAAAAAAAATTCTGTATTTTTTTTCGACATGTCTAAACAACGACAGCAAGACATATTTTGGCTTACTAATAGGGGCAGTATCTACAGCTGTGCCTTCCTTCCGGCTTCTGCGAGTGGTTGCTCTGCCGATGCTTCTTCAGAAGCTCTTCTGCAGAGAACAGGTCCCCGCATGTCTCGCAGGGGAAGGCCGGAACAGGAGCTGACTTAGTGTTTTCACTTTCTTAAAATACATCAGAGTACAGAGCAATGTCCTGATAAACACCGAATACAGGGACCCTTTTCATTTTAGCACTGCTCTTTCTCTATTCCGCAGAAACGCACATCGGTAAAGCACGGCATCCAAACAGATGTACATAGTCTGTCAGAACATTTGTTTTTCTTTTTTTTTTGAAGAAGAAGAAAGAATGCAGTAAAACTTCATGTCACTGCATTCTGTAAAATAATTACAACGGCTCATCCTTTATATATATTCACGTGAAGTCGCGGGCACCATTTTGTTGTACAGCGCGTAGCTTCAGCGGCAAACACACCGGGGTGCCTTTCGCTGTGCCCCATGTACACCTACATGGCGGTCACTGTGGCTCGGGTGAATTCTCCCTATACTATTGCTCCTACAAACGACAACCTTGCCCGCAGTTTATTTAAAGCACGATTTTGTATAGGGTGATAGAGAGCGCATTGAATGAGTTTTTATTACACCTTTTGTTTCCTAACACCACTAAATCTTCTCCCCTTTTCTTATTCTGAGTTCACGCTAGAGGGGGCCGGGGGGTAATTCAAGTTCGTCCACTTCAAAACGGATCTTTATCTTCTGACCAGGATAGATTTGCTTACAAGAAATTATATAGCATGGTACCAAAATATTCAGAGTTAGCTGGCAACTTCAATTACTACTACACAGAAAAGTACACCATTGTAGTTAACTTCCCGAGCTCGCAATTGAAGTTTAAATGAGCTGTTTTGAAAATACTTATTAAGTGGGTGATTTGTAAGTGATGAAAGCTAACGATTGTTCATATCGCGAACAATTATTATCGCGAACAATTCAGCAAGCGAGCCAATAATATAGAAAAATTTCTTTAGAGCGTTACCACTTATTGGCGTGGTAGCGGAGGAGTGTTTGCGTCCGGCTTCAAAAAATGAGGCGTAACAGCCTCTCCTGCATTAATTCCTTCCTTCATGACCCCAACTATTCGGAGAAGTCGGAGTGCGAGACCAGGGCGACGACATTTCAATCAGTTCCAGATACAAGTGACACACTCTTGACCCCCTCGGAGCAAGAAAAGTCGCGGCCTGCCGCCCCGAGACATGCTTCCGAACGCAGCTGCGATGAGCGCAATGCCAACGTTCTGACGCTGCGGATGCAGTGCCAGTATAACTTAGGCACATATGGTGGAACCAGCGAAACTGACGTAGGATAAGACAAAGAGGCACACACACAAACCTGTGCATTATGTACCAACTAGCCCAGCAATTTTATCTATAAACCAAGATAGGCATATTGGATAGCGTGCTTTAAAGTTTGCGTGCGCCAGACGATATTTCATATCAAGCCTTACACTGTAAAAAAATTCCGTACCTATAACGTACACTATGTACGTTTTAAATACAGAACCACTTCTGCTTTCAATGAAACGTAGGGAATGACCGTATATTCAGTCCAGTATTGAAGGAAACGTCCGTGTTCCTCTGTAGTCGTTGCAGGGAAAAATACTAAACATTCAATTTAAGGGATCAAAACTTAACACGACAGGACGGTTGACCCCATCGACTATGTGTTGCACCAAATGCACTAATAACTTGCTTAAAGGCAGCAAAAACAGAAGATGCTTATGATGTGACGCCACTTTTACACGATGAACTGCTGGCCCGCGGACTATAGGCATCACATGACATCCGATTTTTTATTTGTCTGGTTTACTCTTAGCCAACAATGTCCGCAAACTAGCATGGCGAACGACCGTGAGCATGTCTAATGTGATTAACACAATGAAGAGCCGAGGAAGGGTGATAACGCATTACGTTGCTTCAAGGTTGAGTGATTGGTACAAATTGTGAGCAACGTTAAATAACAAAGGCCTTAATTTGCTATAATGTTAAAAGCTGACTTGATGAAATATTTTTCGCTACATTGCAAGCCACATGATAGAGTAACATTTAATAAAAATGTTACTGCAACATTTGCTTCCTGTGAGAAATGCTGCGTAATGAGGTCAACTGTTAGAAAACATTTAGACACAGACAATGGTTGGACAACTTCTCCAAAGTGAAACTGAACACCAGCTGAAAGTACATTGCAGACATGATGAAAGTGCACAATTTGAAAGCCGAATTTCCATCTGCCATTTGGTAAGGAAATAAACAACTGAGTAAACCAAAAGCATGGGCAAACAAATCTGTGAATGCAGTGCAATGTAGCAGTTACATCTTTGCTACACAACCATTAATCAAAAACACCAACTCCTTCATGGATAACAAAAGCACCGACACAACAACATATTGCTCAATGCAATGTTTAATTTAGTAGGTACCTATTGCCACCCATTCATGCCTGCTCTTCCTGCAGATAAATGAAACGCCACCAAAAAGCAGCGAGCAGCCATAATTGCTGCAGTGACAAGGAGGATGTGCACCATCGATGCTGTTCCTCCATCCTGAGTAGGAAATAATAGCAGTTTTTTCTCGAAATACTCTGAAAGCACGAATTTTCTATCCATTGTTTACTTAGGTTGCACTGACACGACCCATTGTGTACTCGGTACCTTTGACAAACAAGGGGCCAGCCGATAGGCACACAAGGCTGTAGAACCTTGCTAACTTGCAAAAAATTAATGCACAGAAAGAAAAAGCTGACAAAAAAATGAGGAATTTCTTATTTGCACTTTTTATACAATACTAAGAATGTGGCTAAGATATGGCATGAACATTGTTTTTTTCTGTTCACTTAGAAACTTTCCAGCCTGTGCTAGCATATTACTGTGATGTAAATAATGAAGCATGCCAGCGCTGTACAATATGCTGTAACACTTATGAAATACTCCCCTTCAAGGCTACCGCATGCCTCTTACATGCGGTAAAGTTTAAATCTGCCAAACTAGCTAGTCTGCAAGATGAGACGCCAAGCCTCTGACATCTGGCGATGTGTACCTCCCATGTAATTAGAGTGATTGGAGATGCTCCTTTTTGATGGCATTTCAGTTGCTGGGTGTGGAAGGACCAGATATGAAGGGCAACAACTAGACACCAACTTTTTTAAGCAACATCACAATAAGCAATGTGCCTTAGCTTTCCTTCTGTCCAAAAAGGAGTTTCATTTTCTATGTTCTGTGTACACACAACTGCTTGCATGTGCATAATTTGGCTTGCTGGGAGGTGCTTTCCTCTGTTAAACTACAGTTTTAACTCTGGCCTCAGTCTTCTGCGCCTTCTTAATTTTTTGCTAGCGTTCACCTTAAGTCGCGTACAAGCTCACGCAGATCTCCACTTTTCTACGTTTCCAGCTGTCACATCTTATCTGCCTTCGTCATGTCCACCACTGCATCCAATGCCTTCAAGTCTGCTGTGTATAATCATTTTAATTAATCTGCCTACACATGTATTTATGTTAGTTGCTCTCCTCTCTTCGATGCCAATTGGCCCTGAGAGTAAATAAGTGAAATGGTAGTCTAATCTAGGTCTGAGAAATCACGCATTATGTTGAGTTTATTTTACCACGTTGGCCAGTAGAGAGTGGAAGGAAAAAAAGCTGCTAAGTGGAGCTCGACATGTCTCTCGACCCCTACACTGGAAAGCAGCAGACACCAAGGCATAAGTAATCACTAACGACAACAGAACATGACAAGTGTGAAGTAATTCAGTAACGTTCGTCGCATTTACCACAGTGCATACTCGCTGCTCAGTAATTTATTACCTCATTAGACATTCTTCAAAGAGAGTGTACAATTATGTGGTTTGTTTGAACATGGCACCACAGTACAATGACAATCATTAACCTTGGGCCAACACAACATAAAATAAACTTCTGCCCAGTAAATGCATTGCTTACAGTGCCACCACGCCATCTGTTTAGAAAATAAGCTCAAAATATTAGTGACATTAAATTTGAGCAGACGGTAATTCCCCTACCCCCTCCCTAAAAAAATGAAAAAGGGTGCTCTTCCGACGGTACGTTTGTACGCTGTAATATTTGCGAGTCCAACTACGTGTGAAATTCAGATATAGATAATTAACGCCAAAGCATTCGGTTGAATGCGAGGCGGCAGGGCGCGGGCAAACAGTAATCGTCTTCAGGTATCCACTGGTGCCACGCCCTGAGGGCCACTGCTCGGCGAATACCATTCATGGCCACGTTCACATACAACAAGCTTGTCACAAACATCACACAGGTGATGATGCAGCAGCAGTTCATCATTGCTGTTGGCCAGTGCTGAATTTTTGGCGTGGTAAACGGAATCATCCACCGAAACGCGCGTCGACTGTTACTCGCCAGATTCTTGCAGTCCCACGAGGGAGAGCAGCTTTTCCGTCGGCTTCAAGTCTCCTCTTTCGTGCAGGGCCACTGGCATTGTAACGCACATTCTGCATGATCGTTTTACTACGCACCGATGCCGCACGGGACAGCGAGCTGTTGTATGTACACTCCAATGCAGCGTTCCGGCCACACACATACACACACACACACACACTAAAGACACGCAACGCGCAGGACGCACGCAGCGAACACGGAAGAACAAAAACCCATTCCATAGCGCCTGTTCATTCAACTCCACACTGCGCTAACTGCGCACATCTTTCCGACTGCGGGCTCGGCTAGCGCTTCGACTTCGCCATGGCTAGCCATGGCCAAGCTGCGCTGCCGCTGGAGGTAAGAACGTTCATGCAACGAAAAGAAAAAACAATATATCAAACGATTCAGGTTGTCAGCTAAAAAAGCTACCGTAAAATTAAATACATCTTATATGTTTTTGCCGTTGTGCGCCTTTGCGACATCAGCGACGTGAGCTTGAGCGCGAATACGCGAATGGCGCTATGAATTTCCCGTAGGTAGGAAAAACTTTATTGAAAATGCCGGCAACCGACGGTTTGATGCGTCGTGACGTTGGCCAAGCGTCGACCCGGGGTTATGCCCTCCTCTGCACTACCCCCGTTCGGCCCGTTTGTGGTGGGTCGTGAGGCTTGTGCTTTTCGAGCGCATCCCGGGCCTGCTGGACGGCCCATAGTTGAATGTCGTGTTGCTCCGTAAATTGCAAATGGCGTGGCTGCGCCGCTAACTTTTAGACATGCTTGCAGAGGTAGTCGGTGCGAACAGTTGGAAGTTCAGTCGACTGGAATTGCTCAAGGAAAGTCAGCGGCACTGCATTTTTATTGTTTCTGTGCATTGCGAGTGACTTTGGCGGCAGCCACTCGGCAACGTCTCCGGTTTGGCGAACTTGTGAGAAGGTGAGCCTTTTGTTCTCAAATTTTGAAAGCGGTTTTTTGTTTGTATTGTAACCCTGCGTCTCGTCGCATGTTATGTTCACGATAACATCAGTACAACGTGCATGCGCTTTCTGTCTCTATTTAGAGTAATATTGGTCGATCAGCGTAAACTTTTGGATTCAATTAAGCACGAACTGTCCATGTTGGTACTGCGTGTCGAATGTGTTTTGAGATGATTCTGAGCGGGAGATGGTGTTCTGATAATTTGTGTACTACCAGATATAGTCTAGACATTTGAAACCATTTATCACACTGAAACAAAGTTGGAAAACTGTTTTGTGTTCATGCATCTGCTGTCCTTAAACTTGACTTTTCGGCAATCATTCGCATGGCTCCTTTGGATCTGGAAAATTGACTACTGTTGCCAGGGGTGCCTGGTAGCAGAGCTCCTGGGGACACCCAGTGGGTCATTTGTTTGTCCAAGTGCCCAGTACCAAAGGTACCATTCCTGACATTTTTTCCCAGTCCGTTAACCTCATATTCCTTGCAAAGATTGCAGTATGTAATCAGGTAGTAAAAAAATTGGTAACTTCTGCATATTTCAGAACAGTTCAGAGAAATGCACATGCAGCATCAGTATTCTCTCGGTAGAATTTCTGAGACCTGGATTCATTTCTTCTAGGACTGTGGCAAGCAGTACGTCAACTGTACATAAATTTATTTTTCTCTGGTGCAAAGTAAAGAGTGCAAACGTCATAAGACAAGTCTCTAGTCTGTTTCATTCTTACTGCATTTGGCCAAAGCATAATATGAAATGCTGTATGTTTTATGCCCTAGTTTCCTTTACATTGAGCAGTAGATATTGACAGTGAATAGCAAGGCAACTCCACTCGCTGACGGTTTTGCCTTCGGCAGCAAAACAGGGAATACCTTACCCCATGTGTTATCTCGACAGACTGAAAACTGCGATGGACAGCTGCGTCCACAGCTGCTATCACCTCCCATGTGCATGCGCTCGTAAGACACATAACTCTGGATTGCCATTAACATACCCTTGCTCATTGCAGTTGCCGATAAACACCTCATAAGTGGTACTATTATGCACTCTTTTCTTTGGCACTATGTATGAGCTTCTGTTTTCGCGCTTTCTAGAAATAATGCATGCAGTTTTGAACTGCGAAAAGAGAATTTACGTTTAACTAGATTGTCATGTCAGTATGTTACAGCCAAATTGTACATTGATGTCAGTGCTGGTGGTTTCTTTTCATTATTTTAGGAGAATATTATAATTTTACCTATAGCAAATAATAGCCCTCACTAATTAGCTGATTTTGTCATGTCCAGTATTCTGATATGCTAAGCCACCAAAGCATGATTCAGAATGTTGTCAGAACTAAAGGCACTGAGTCTTTCGTGTCAGTAAAAAATGTGCTTTATACCCCTGTCACATGGCATTCCTCGAAGGCCTTTCCAGCAAAGGCACCATTTTTCACCAAAGGAGCGAAAGCTTAAAGGAGCAGCGATGCAGCTACACGGTGCAGCCCAAAGGTGAAAGTCGTTCAGGTTTAGCACCCGCTGCTATACTCGAGGTGGCTGAAGTGAGTGTTCTAAAATTAAAGTGGTGTATTCTGTTCATTCGTTGAGCTTTGACAATTTTTTATTCTGATTGCTTCCTTAAAAGTACTGCAACAGCTACTCTCATCAGCAGGAGCAGGTTTTGTACGTGTATTGCCTTGGCCTCCATGGGCGCTCGGTGTTGCCGCAACACTTTCACTGTCTTGAAATTTGAACATAAAACATAAACACCCGTACAAAACCCAAAGCCAGACACACCTTTCGTATTTGAAAAAAATGTTTTCAAACATAATTAGCTTATGTATTTTTTTTATTGCTTTTACTTTTTGACTTTGGATGGTACTGCGATCACAGCTTCTCGAATGCCGCGTCTTCGGGCTCCGAAAGTCTCGGTTGAGCGCCTTCGCCTCCAAGGCCCTTAGCGACAAAGGCGCAACATTTGTACCTGGTAGCTGCACTCCTTACGCCTTTGGATATGATTCTCAAAGGCCTTTGCGGTGCCCGTGTGACAGGGGTATTAGTGTGGTATGGCTGCTTGAACACCTGTCCCTGGTATCTCACAAACTGTATAAGGAAGGGAAAAGCCTCGGGGTGCTTGCCGACGTTTCGACAAGAGGACTTGTCTTTGTCTGGCAAAGTGTTCATCATTGGTGGGGTTTAAATAAGGTTTTCACTTCGAGGCGAAAGGCCTGTTGTGTGGGACGAGGGTGCGATATGGGAAGGGCGTTACGATGGGGAGCATGAACCTTGACCAGGCATGATAGCTGCTAAAGAAGATTAACCGGTTGACCTGCAAAACTGTGAAAACAAAAAAGCCCAATTCAGTAGAAACGAATCTCGGGGTATGGAGTGTGGATAGTGGGCTTGAATGGCTTTATGTCCAGCCACAACAGGTGGCTTGGTATGGCTGGCTGCCTTTTCCTGAAAAACTAGGATAAAGGAATTAAGGAGCATGGCAGAATAAAATACCAGGGGGGGTTGGGGGGGCAAAATAATTTGAAGTAAAAAGAGAAAATGAGGGCAGGTTCGGAGAAAAGGCAAAAAGAAGGGGGAGGAGTATGGCAGCCAAGGTTCCGAGAAGTGATGTCAGGAGGTGCAGGGCGTAAGGTTAAAGTATAATGATAAATTAAAGAAAGCAGGAAAGGAGGGGGAAAATGTGGGTTGGGAAACCTCTGACCATGTGCAAGGCCTTTTCAAATAATTATGCCAATTCCGGAATGTACAGAGCTGGCCACATTTAGTGCAAACATGTGAGCGCATGGCCGCACTCTTTAGAGGTCCACTGTGTGCGGCGCAGCCACTCATCGCTGCAAAATGGCGCAAGAGGAGATGCACCTGGATGTGGTGCTTCGTGTCATGTTACACTTCGATGTGTGGCAATGTCAGACACAGTGGCCCAAAGAGCACAGCCATGTGCTCGCGTGTTCGCACTAAGAGTGGACAACCCTGTACTTGATTCTAAGTTTCCTCTGTATATGTTGACCCCAGACGAAAACAAGTTGTCTTGTCGAAACGGCAAGCACCCTGAGATTTTTCCTTCCCTTGTTCACTTTTTGAGTGTCAAGAAACCATCTGCCTACTCTCTCTGTACCATGCACTCCACATCTTGTACGGTTATCTTTGTATGTATACACCAGTGATAAATCATGAAGGAAATCAAGGGATTTGTATTTGTATTGCTTAACACTTACTTTAAAGCTATATCATGAGGGTATAGTTGAAAATGTGCTACGGGGGCTTGGTTGTGTGTCGTGACTGGTTTCTCTTTATCAGGGCTACTTGACAGCCACCATGAAACGCAGGCTTTTGAAAAGTCGTTCCTCATATAAAAGAGCGTTTCCACTGTTACAATGGAATTGTTATTTGCTAAAAACTTCAATCATTGCAGTTCAGGGATTGATATTTTTCAAATAACTAACCTGAAGTTCAAAACCTGCAGAAGGAACTATGTAACTTTTTTCCTGCCTTAAAAACCCAGTACTTATTTGCCAGTTTCAGCAAGCAGAGGTCTGTTTCATGGCACATACTTTCCACTACCTTGCATGAAAATTGTGCAGTACAGGCCCACCATAAAACTAGGGGCATAGTATACTGCTTGTATGCAACTACTTTGGCGTTAGACCATGCATAGCATGGTCTTGAAGTTATTCTTTTCATTTGCAACTGGTTCATAAAAGGCCTATTCTGGCAAAAGGCATTTAGCAAAATTATCTTCCTCTGAATGCTTCTAAGGATAACTTTAGTTCATTCAGGAAAATATATATTGACAATATCTCTTAAAGGCATGATTGTCCATATTAGCTCTTGTTACCTCACAGTATTTAGTTTTGTGCCTCCAGCATCACTGACTTGCATCATGTGTTAAATAGAGTAGTAAAAAGCTCGCTGTTAGTTTAAACCACAACTCATGATGGGGCTGTGCACTTTTTGTTGTGTTACATAAAATATACTTATGTATGAAACAATTTCTTTCAGCTGCACCTCACATGATTCAAATTCCATCAGAAGAAAGGCTGCAACACAACATTGCTCACTATCTGTTGCTTTCCCAGCACATAACATGCCATAACAGCACATAGCAGGTAAGATGTGAACAAAAACAGTGCATGTATATGTTCCACACATGCATTTTGTGTACTACCAACACTATGATATGATTAACTATGTCATGTAAGAGAGAGCACACAAATCATTTTTTGTATATATTGCAGCATGGTTATTTCAAGTTTTAAACTGGCCATTGAAACGACCCATTGTATCGCCGCTGGTTCCCCGATGGCACTGGGGATCGAACTCCACACCTACCGCTTGCGAGGCAGATGCTCGGACCACTAGGCCACTCCTGCGGTCCCCCCACTGATGTTGCTTACACCAGGCGCTGTTAAAGCCCCGGTATGTATGTTAAATGCATTTTAGAAAACCATTCACTTCCAAAGTACCATTTCATCTTTATAGCAAAACCACAGTTCGGCTAGCTAGAAAAACCTGCTGCATACAAGCCAGCAGAAGGGTTGCACATACATGCTTCGTTAGGAAAACATAAAAATCAAGCAGAGCCTGCCCTTCATGGTGCATTATACCCTGATTTTGAGCAATGATCAAGATAGGCAGATGGTCATTTCATTGCACACTTGCATGATACATTCGTAGAATCGAAAAGACAAGTACTATTGCAAAATCTTCAAACAGTGTTTATTCTCAGAGAAAACATATCATGAAAAAAGTTTTGGATTAGTTATGGTGCACCTTGTATGGGGAAAGGGGCTCCCACTTTGTGAAAGGCTTAATTTTGGAATAACGACAGCGTTTAAACTAGTTGGGTTACCATGTTTAGATAGTGGATGTGCTCAAAAAGACACTGGAAGTAAGCGCACTGTGTGGAAATCTCTTTCTGTATCCTTGTCTTTTCGAGCGCTTTCACGATCTAAACTTAATTTTGCAAGAGAGCAAGGAAAACAAATATTTAAATTCTGATAATTAAGGATAAAAGATCGTGTTTCATTGTGTTGCTTAAAGTGTACATTGTATCGCTATTGCTGTATTGCAGCACTTCTGTCGTGGCCTTGCATTGCAGCCTCTTGACTTTTGTTTATATAATAGGCAGTCCTTTTTTTCATTCGATTGCAACACTTTAGGAGTTACTACAGAGTTGCGTGGTAGCGAACTCTCAGATTAACGGTTTGCATTATTACGCCCGCATAACTTGCTAAGTGTTTCCCTGCAGTCTTGTTACTAGAACAGCCTCTTGAAAGTATTCAGCCTGGTGGTCATTGAGGGTTACTGTTCACATATCAAAATGCCGGATCAGCTGTATACTCTTTACAGCTACCAGAACTATCGTACATTTCATGACATGCTGGCTGAAGAGTGCTGGAGCACCAGACTGGGGATTTGGATGAAACAATTTTCAAATGTGTGCTCGGTATCACGCTGTTTTGTTCCAGTTGTGGAGAGGTTTTCTTTTCATATTTGTTCTGTCAAACATTTAAATTTTGGGCAATATGTGGTTGCCTTTATCTTGTGTTCTCTTTGTTGTTGAGGTTTAGTATTTTTGGCACAAGCACTCCACTCTATTACTTTTCAGTATAATTTAAAATTTGTAGGGCACGTCATGAAGAATAATACTTCTACTTGAATAATCTGCATGTGTTTATGTTCTCATTGTTGATATAAAAACTTAGTTGAGACAGCTTGTATTTTAGCTCTGGCTAGAATTTTTAGGAGAGCCTCAGTAACATAATCACATGACCAACACAAACTTGGTATTATTGTTTGTGCAATGAAAAACAGTTTTAAAATAGTTATTAACAGCTGTCAGTGTAGGACTGGCCTAAAATGTTTTGTGCTCTATGTAGCTCTTCTCTGAGGCAGGATTAATTCATCTGCACCTGCAGCCTGATACCGCCAAGATACCAATTCTTGGGTGAACTTATGATTTTTTTTCACTGAGCAAACTTGCATCATCTTGAAGCATGGAACTTGAGCTGATTCTTAACAGCTCTAGTGTAGCGAATTTCATTATCCTCATTGCTTAGTTTACATTCACCTCAGGACAATGTCCTTTTCCAGTTTAATTATCTGTGTCTTGCACCAGCTACATGCCACACTATCAGAAATCACCTAATCTTATCTAGTGAGCTTATAATCAGCTATCTCCTGCTATATTTTCCTTAGGGTGAAATTCATTTTGTTGCGATACAATGCACAAGCTGTTTCCTGGCGTGGTGCTCAGCTTATCTGGAATGAAATGCTTGGGAAATGGGTCTCTGATTTCACCTTGAGTAGACGAAATTAACTTGTGCTAAGGCACTCTTTGGCCACAGATGCCCTTGTGCCATTAAAATCCATCAAATTCATTATGTTGCCCTAAGATACCATTGGTGATTAATTCTCTGCATTGTATGCCCTGGCCAGATCCATTTTCTTCTTTTAATTTCTGCCAGAATATTAACAACTTCCTTGTTCATCCCTGTTATGGTTTCACTCGGTCAGTTGTTCTATTAATAATTATAATCACTTTATTGAAAACATATTTTGGGCTAAATGGCATCAAGTTTGCCACTCTGCATAATGATATATATGTTTGGTCTTGTATGTCTTTACTTGTGTGGTAATGTTTATTTTGTGCTCACTGTCTAAACAACCTTATTTGCCTATGATATCCTAAGCCCTTCTATACCTATTTTCCTTCCCTCTGGCTCTTTTTCTTTTCAGTCATTCCTCCTCTTTCCTTTACACCGGCCATTGGTCACAAGGCTGCTGTGGGAACGACAGTCAGCACTGGGCCCTTTTTTGTTCATGGAACCTGCACTGCTACTATTAGCACATAGTACGTTATCAGTATTTTTGTGATACTGCATTTATTGTTATTTATGAAGTAGTTGGCTAAGGCAATGGTAGCAGTGTTGGATATTGCAATATATTAAGCATATATCTCACTTGCAATATATCAGTGTGTTCACTATTACACTACCCTCTATTTCTTTCAGTTCAGTTATTCGGCTATGGATATATTGTGCTGCTTTCCTAGTTTAGTCCACTCAAACTGAAACTTTGCTCTTTGTGTCACAGGTAGAATCTGCAATGATTGCTGCTCTGTGTCTTGTAAGCAGGAGGCAGTGTTCAATGGAGCCATGAACTTTCCTTGGAATTGAAAAGCCTTTGCCGTATTATGCGCTGAACCACGAGTGTGAAGAGGAAAATGTCATGCCTTGGATTTCTGCAGAGGTGAGCCATTGCGGTGAATCCACCAGCTCGAAAGACAGGGATGAGAAAGAAGACAAGACAGGTGCTGACTCGCGACTATAGTTTATTGGCGTGAACAGGGAATATATAAAAAGCCAAGCAATACCATAAACCATGTAGTTACAGATAAGCATACAGGACAACATGAGTAAAAAATCGCCCTCAACATATCCCTGATCGAGGTAGTCCAACTCATTGTGTGTTAACACGATAGACAAAACACACACTCTTCACGGAGTCATAAGATGTGTCTAGCCTCGATAATCTCCCATTTAATCTCTCTGAATTTACTGCCAAAATGCGTGTTGCCAAAAGGAAAGGGTAGCAGACTTCACATCCCGTGCAGTGTACAGCAGAGTTACCCCAACCACCTAGCCAAGCCCCTACCCTCTTGTGTTCCTGTAGTCTTACATTCATACACCTTCCAGTTGCACCAACGTAAACCAGACTACAAGATAATAATATTTGATACCACATTCATTTTACAAGGTACATATACATTTCACTCTACACGTGTACTTTTCTCGAGCCACATTCACAGAATTATTCTTAAAATTCTACATGCTTTAGACAACGTATTAGGGGCCGAGAAAGCCACTTTTACATCATACCTTCTGGCCACATTTTTCAAATTTTGCGACAATTTATGTACATACGGTAACACAACTGGTCTTTTGGCATCTCGCTGGCTGGCCCTAGCCAGATTGTGCCGGTCGCCGGAAAACTGTCTCAGCTTCTTTAACAATTTATCATATGCTCTTGCAGTAACAAGGTTTGGAAATCCTGCGTTCGTTAACCTTAAAATCTGCTCTTGGAAACTAGCCGTCATGCTGTGAAAGCATAATTTCATCAATTCTGAGCCCGCGCTAGAAAGTTCAATGCTATCTTTCACTAGCTTGGAATGGTCGACATGTAGCCAGGTAGCAGCTTAACACTCGCCAGCACACATGAAGTGTGCTGAACATCAAGGTAAGGTCCAGAAACCACAGCTCTTTTTCTTGGGACATTTGCTCCAAGGTAAACCTGAGATAAAGGCCTTGCTCCTTAAACAACTTGAGAAGATGTACAGGTCCCGAACTATCACAACCTTTATAAAAGACCAGAAAATTATCGACATAGCAAAAGATTTTTCCCCCAGCCCATGCACATTCTAGACAATTATTCTATCCACCCTACTCAAGAAAATATTGCTTAGCACAAGGTCAACCTTTGAACCACTACATATTCGAGACTTTAGAACACATACCGCACTGCACTACTCTACAAACATGCTCTTCAAATAAATGCTATTCAATAACATGCTCTTCAGATAAATTTCAGAAAAGGATTCATGCAAAATTATCTCTGGTTATTTGCAAAAGCATCTGTCTACTTCGCATCTTGAAGATCCATTTCTTGTACTCAATTCGCAGTGTGGTTGAGTATCTTAAGAATGACAATCCAGCGGATTGTCTTGTGATTAGTGTCGATGTAGAACTATTTTATTCTATCCCGTATGAAGATCTTGTGAAAAGCTTATGAATGTGTATATCGGAGCACAACGATGAGCTCGTGTTTAGGAATGGGTGTGTAACATAAGTCTTTTTTGGCACTTGCCTCCTTTTAGAAGGAGGAGCATGTTTGTGGAGTATGGCAGTGCGGCATATGTTCAAAAGTCTGCTAAATGTATCGATTCGAAGGTTGCCCCTGTGCTAAGCAATATTCTCTTAAGCAGGGTGGAAGGAATGATTGCCATGAAATTGCATGGGCTGGGGGAAATCTTTTGCTACGTCTATGATTTTCTGGTCTTTTACAAAGGTTGTGATAGTGTGGGACCTGTACATATTGTGAACTTGTTTAAGGAGCAAGGCCTTTGTCTTAAGTTTACCTTGGAGAAAACGTCCCAACAAAAAGAGCTGCGGTTTCTGAACCTTACCTTGATGTTCTGCACACGCCATGTGTGCTAGCGATATTCACCCAGGAGTGTTAAGCAGCTACTTGACTGTTGGTCGAAGGATTCTAAGCTAGTGAAAGATAGCATTGCGTCGTCAAGTCTAGGCTCGGTATTGGTGAAGCCATGCTTTTACAGCGTGACAACTGGTTTCCAAGAGAAGATTTAAAGGCTAATGAAAGCATGATTTCCCAACCATGCTATTGCAGAAGCGTGCGATAAATTGTTAAAGCTGAGCATATAAGATTGGGCAAGTTGGTCTGACATGCTAAAGATAAGAATGGCGCAGCATCAAGTAACGAGGACAACAGGAGAGCACACCCACGCACAAGTGCCATCCTTGGAGCGGATGCAGAATCTAAGAGCGTGTACTTGACATTCAGCGTTGGCAGCCAAGGATCGGGATCGTTCAATCTTTAGCGTTCAAATCCGTGTTTCCTCGTTTCCTTGACTGTCAACGCTGAATGTCAAGCACGCGCTCTTGGATTTTGTATCTGCTCCAGGGTTGGCACTTGTGTGTGGGTGTGCTGTCCTGCTTTCCTCGTTACTTGATGCTGTGCCATTCTTCCCTTTAGCATGTTAAAAGCTGAAACCCCTTCGCAGGGACTGGCATGATCAGGCTGGGGCCAGCCAGTGAGATGCCAAAAGACTGACTGTGTTGTTTCAGATTGTTGCAAAATTTGAAAACTGTGGCCAGAAGGTATGACGTAAAAATGGTGTGTTCGGCCCCTAATAAGTTGCCTACAATCTGTAAAATTGTTAATAATTTTGTGAATTTCGTTAGGGAAAAGCACATGTGTCGAGTGAAACGTGGCAACATATATGTGCCTTGCAACCATTGCATGCATTGCATACCATTATCATGTGGTTGGGTTTATGTTGGTGAAACTGGAAAGTGTATTAATGTAAGACTACAGGAGCATGAGAGGTATTTGGATATTGGTAGGGGTTGTAACTTATCTGCATATTACAAGAGATGTTTGGTTTGGTTTGGTTTATGGGGGTTTAACGTCCCAAAGCGACTCAGGCTATGAGAGACGCCGTAGTGAAGGGCTCCGGAAATTTCGACCACCTGGGGTTCTTTAACGTGCACTGACATCGCACAGTACACGGGCCTCTAGAATTTCGCCTCCATCGAAATTCGACCGCCGCGGCCGGGATCGAACCCGCGTCTTTCGGGCCGGCAGCCGAGCGCCGTAACCACTCAGCCACCGCGGCGGCCTTACAAGAGATGTTAAGGCTGCTAGCCATTCCTTTCGGCAACACGCATTTTGGCACTACGTTCACAGCAGATTAACCAGAAAATTATCGAGGCTAGACACATCTTATGACTCGGTGACGAATGTGTCAGTGTGCTGCCCATAGCGTTAACATGCAGCGGGTTGGACTGTCTAGATGAGAGGAATGTTAAGGGCAATCTTTTACTTATGTTGTGATGTAGCTTATGTGTAATTGTGTAGTTTGTGGCGTGTGGCTTTTCTGTATATACTCTGTTCACTTCAATAAACTTCAGTTGCGAGTCAGTGCCTGTTTTGTTTCTTTTCTCGTCCCTGTCTCGTGCTGATAGATTCAAGTACTTGTAGAGTAGATTCACTGAATTGTGTACTTGCAGAGGCTTGTGAAAAAACGAGAGTAATTTTCTTTCCCTTATGCGGAATGGAAGGTTGAAATTTTTTTTACTTAAATGTTTGCAGCATTAAATTCTATTCGGAAAGGTAAAACCCACTTTATTGTACATTTTGTGTGCAATGGTGCCGGTGGCTGCATGCAACTGAAAACATTCGTCCAGGTTATTTAGCTAGCGTCCTTCTTCCTTGTGCCACATTTTCTGAAATAATATTTTGTCAGATTTATTTCAATCAGAATTTCTAAGAACATATTGGTGATCACATAATTTGGTGATCACATATGACATAATTCAAAGCGTGATCATTGGTATTTTTTAGTCTGGGGCAGTACAATGAGAAGTACATAGTATATAGTAAAATTAAATATGACCAGTCTAACATAAACAAAACTACTTTTTTTTAAAGGAAAATTTTGCTACCGAAGTGCTGGAGTGACATGGCATTATGAAGACGTGGACAGTGTGCTGTATTCATGATGGCACCAGAACTTGCGTACAGTGCTTCAGGTAACTGGTGAGTACCTTGGTGCTGTGCTTCTGCTAATGTAGCCAAATTATGTCTTTAATCTAAGAGCGTATCTGAAAACTTAAGCAAAAATTGAGTAGTATTTAGATATTCTTGCACCAGATACCACTGTGAGAATTAGTTATTAATGATGTGTCTCACATGTACCCTTGTCTGCTGAATATAGTAAGCATGGCTTTCGAGCTGAGTGCCTCCGATGTATGAAAAAAAAATGGCCACTGGGCTGCTCCACAACGCGTGGAGCAGCCCAGTGTAGCACATTCAGGCTTCATGGAGTGGAGAATGAAGGCAGTAAATAATTTAAGAGTAGAAAACACAGCACAAACCACAGGACCAGGAAACTGACAGGACACACCGACCCTGATGACACTCTTTGCATGAAGGGTGTTATAAAGTTGCCTGTCATGTAGAGCAAGATGGAGGTCGCACAGGACGGGTGTTAAACATGAGTTGATACAGACACCTGTCATTACGTAGTACTCACTGTAGAACTCGAGCAAGAAGCAAAGGTAACAGCTGAGCATGGCCACTCTTGTGCTTTCCTCCGCAAGCAATCTAGAATTGCACTTAGAAATCTTTTATGCTTTCTCTTGACATATACATCATTGCTGCATGTGGCGAGGAAAAGTACATACCCTTGATGTCAAGTGACAGTGAACTCACAGGGCTGGTAACAGCTCACTGAGGTGTTGTGGTATATCTACAGGGCACCTCATGAGAACAAAGAGCCCTTGAAGGAATTCTCTCAAAGTTTGTTGCCACATGGACCTCTTCGTAATCAATGACTCTAAAAGGCAAGCCTTCCTTTAGTGTCACAAAAAAAGGCCTAGGACATGGGTCTTTTTGCTTCTCTATTAGTGCCAAAATGTTTGCTAGCGAGATCTTTCGCAGATATATAATTATTTCACAAAATGTCAAGAAGGAGACTGAAGCTGCACCAAGCAGTACCAGTAAAAAACTTATCACAGCTGTTCAAAAAGCAGAAAGACTCATGCCTTCATCCTTATTTTGCATCAGACACATGAGGACACTTCGTCTTTCTGGGTCATCATTTTAAAAAGGTTCACATGGCAACGACCTTTGGTTAAATTTCTGCCAAGAGCCCTTTTTCTTGAAACTTGAGCATCCGTTCCTTGTGAGGCCCACTGCAGAGATATTGGAATGCCATAATAAAAAGGGTCATAATCTGCCGCAACGGGCATGCCCGGGGACTTTCACTTCGTCTTGTCTTGCCTATAACAAATTGGATGGACGATAAATTCGGCAAGCGTCTCCCACCTTTTTCAGATGTTACCAATGTTCCTTGCTCGCTAAGTTGTGCATTTAGTACTATGTACAGAAAGGCACCTGTATTGAATTGCATCTGGCCCCCATCCTGAGCTACTTTCTATTTGCACAAAATGATAAGCAACTGTAAAGACTTTCATGCGCACAGTGCCGCCCGGGAAAGCGCATTTTGTCTGCTTCTTTCTGGACCTGTGGTTTTTGCTGTTTACTGTTATGAGAAATGAATTTTGGGCAATAAATTATAACGGGTTGGTTCTCGGTGAATGGCTTTTGAAAGCTTCTACAAAAGCCGATTGTTCAATAGCGGATGGTTAAATGTATTTGTGAAATTTATATTTGGTGTTGTGTGACCACTAAATGAGGATTTTTTTTATGCTTTTCAGATGGATCCGACAGCAATGTGCAGGTGTACAATGTGTGTAGTTTGCCATGAAAATAAAACGTATGTACTTGTACTCAACCAAACACTTACCACTCTCATTCTAAGCTGCATTCTTTGTACGTATGCACTACATAATATGCGTAAAGGAAAGCCTTGTACATAATACTTATTTCTTCGGCACCTGGACGGCTATATCTGCAGTGAACATTGCGGGCAGAAGCTATACGAAGACGCATGTTCATGTACTACAGAAAGTACATAATTACAATACAGATAATTTCCGCTCTAGATGAAATGACTTCCGAGTAAACGGAGGACGTATGCATACACATTGCGGAAACTTCAATAAGAACAAAACATAAGCATTCGTTGTGAAAAAACGATTTCGGTCTCGTGCATAGCATGGCGTAACTTTCCGTTACCAAGAATGTGACAGTCGTCATACGGAGTCTCTGTTTCTGACATTTAGTCCGTACCTCATGTTGCGGAAAACCCTCCGGCAACGCATTACCAGCGGGTTTCTCTGTACTGCGGAGCATTTTTTTTTACAGTGTACATTACGCTTGCTTTGTGTACCCTTTTTCCCAGTATATTGTACACGGCTCTTGCATGCTCTAAAACATATTTAACAAAATTGGCGGCTCCAATTCAAGCAGGACCGTCGGACCCTCGCCTAAGACTGAATTCGTCGTTTTAATTCTCGTTTTCTGTGCATTCACTAGCCATAAGTTGGGCACCGGGCATTTGCTTCGTCTCATCTCACTATAACAAAACCGATGAGCAATAGTTGCTTTATTTTTCACTTAGACTTATGATTATGCCTCTTGTAGTCTCAAAAAGGCGTGTCGATTTGTTGTCAAAAATTCTTCCATTTCTAACAACCAGATGGCGCCACTAGGCTCAGCTTATCGTTGCATGCCTTGCATACGCTGAACTAAATGTGCTAATGTCACAAATCGCGTAACGTGCCGCAAAATGGGTGCGTTTAGCCTACATAACCGATCATACGCTTATAGTACGTAGACAGCGTGAATTAAACTCTTTTCGAACCATAACTCTGTACGCCGCGAGCAGACGAACGCACACAATTAGGCACAGAGGAACACATTTAAAGCGCTCTCGTGATTGGCTGAGGAGGTCTCCGCCTTTGTTAGTGCTGCAAGTTAGCTACGGGATGCTGTTGTGTTTCCGTCGAGATGATGAACTTGTGCCTGAATGGGGTCTCAAGAATCCCAACATAGGTTTGCATAATCGATTTCGTAGACTCAACGAACTTGGTTTCATGTTTCTTAAAAAGGCTCGTTGTACGATTAGACACGAAACCAAGCTCACTGGTGATACGGAATGGATTGCGTATAGCATACCATTCACTTTCGGAAATAAATATTTAGGCCAAAGTTGAAGGCACCTGAATGCCCACCTTCGTGAACATCGTTACAATGTCAAAGAAAAGAAAGGTGGTTTCACTGATGTGCACTGCATGAAATGCAAATCGAAGAGCAAAACTACAAATGAGCTATCAAGAATGCACTGTCGTCACTAGGAATGGTTGAGAACTGACGCACAGATCATTGAGCTGTCATAGATAGCTTAAATGACACAAAAGTAGAATGTCTAAGAAATCACTAAGCCGTTCGTCTCCGGGCCCTTCGCAATGTATGGCCACGTCGTGTATATCACTCGCGGTTCACTATAAAAAGTTGGAAGTTAGATCTCGTGGGTGTGCTTTCTTTTTCCTGGGTGATGTTGCGTTATTCTCCGTGTTATGTTAGCAGTATTGTTCCTCACGGACGGCGGATCACCTACCGCTGATGGTTTGAGCCCTTGCGAGCGGGTGGCGGGGTGTTCAAATATTTTAGCAAAAAATTAAATGGCTATGGTTTAGCCCTGGTAAAACCTGGAGTGGCGCGATAGCTACATCTGGCCGAGTGGAACTCGCATAGTAGAATTGCAAAGTCAGTCTTTGGCCGCTCCTTTTCGCCGGGCGTTCCTACTTCATCTTCGTCCCTGGACGAGGATTCACTCTCTCCCCCCCCCCCTTCCAATCCACCCGACACTCGGTTTCGTCGGCGCACTGCGTCGTCGGCAGCTGCTCCACACCACGTGACCAACCACCTCGTGACCAGCCACGGCGCCGCCACGGAGCCCAAGAGGTGCCACGCTAAAGGCTCGTAGTGCTAGCGTAATGTAGCTATCTCTATAGTAACAGTGTTACAGATAGAACTCTGCACTTAGCCGATCCAATCCAGCAATCACACTGGGCCTCTTCTATTTACCGCGCTCGGGCAGCCCGCTGGCTGCCAGCAAGTTCGCCCCTGACACGAAAGAGCATGATGGTCACAAGTGCTGGCGTCCCCCAGCACCAGAGCCAACAATCACGGAGGCAACTTAACCACGAATCACGGAGGGCAGATGCTCTCCCTGGCTTTGCGTTCTGCTGCCTCTTGTTGCTACGCACGCGTACGGTAGAAATAGGCAACCTGAGTACGAAAACAATGACTTGAAGTTATTGAGGGCTGCATAAGACTGCAGAACAAATATCCCATCGCACTCGCACCTGAATACATCGGCGGCGACGCCGCGGTCGTGAGCGTTCGGTGCACTGTGTGCTGAGAAAGCTTCGAGAGATCCTCAAAAGCATTCGATCGGCAATCGGAATTTAACACCTTTCAGTCGACATCATATCGGAGGGAAAACCTTCCCTTGCGTTGCTCATGAAACGACCCACCGCGCTCTCGGATTATCGAGTGTTTGCTTACTACTCCGTGAGAATGACTGGTATGACTGCAGACGAACGACCCTGCATGGCGATTGACTCCGCGCTGTGGTCGCTTCGATTTCTACATTCGTGAACTGCTTCCTCTCGGCTGTAATCAGGAAAGAAACGGGATTCGGGATACGTTCCGTTTAACTGTAGTCTGTCGGCCACCTTATTTTGCTGCCGGTTAGGAATGCACGCAAAATCATTGATAAAAGCGCATATCCGCTGGTTGAACGTTCTTCTGTAGAAAACGGATATTCTGTACAAACTTAGCTGCGTATCATAACAGCAATGCTACAGGTTTACTGCAGAAGGCTAGCCATCGAATTAAAGGCGTTAACAATACGGCTTTGCGAGTTGGCGTCTCACCTTCCGCGAGTGCTTGCATGATGATCCGCGCTGGGAAATTCTTCTCTTTATCTCTTTAATGAGCAGAACGCGAGGACGATGCATGCGCAGGGTACATCACAGATATTTTAAGCATCTGCGGCAGAAGGCCTGAGCATCAAGCTGTACGGCAGTCGCAGACGACGGAATCAGCTATCGTTTCGGCTGACAAAAGTGCACCTGTGGCACCACATATATGCTCTCACAGATGCCTCGGGCAATGTGCACATCGGGACTTTTAATAAACGAGATTTGTTACTCAATAAAGCAATTCTCAAAGCATATAAACCCTTTACACTGCGCACAAAACCGTGAAGGCCATACGCTGCCTTAACGCACTACACGTACCTCGCAAAACAGGTCCAGCACATTTGTATTTACACGCGTACTGGGAGCTACATTCGGTGGCCGCTCTCGTGAAAGGCCTCGAACACCATCGCAATATCAGCCGGTCGAACAAAATTAACAGCCGAAATATTTTGTGAATAACTATGCTATCGTAACATTAAGCGACCATTTGTGCTTGCGAGGTGGTCAGACAAACGACTGCGATCACACACATGTAAGCAAAAAGATAATAACTGAACAGCCAGAACTACCGCAAAGATGCTATTGCAGGAGACACAGATGATATGCACCCCGGTCTAGTCGAAAAAAGCGCCTCCATCGCGCAAATCAGCTAATGAACAACAGCGGTCATCCTAGTCTATATAAAAATGGCTGCGCGCGCTTCCCGCTACCATATCATCACTCCCTCGTCTGCTTGTAGCTGGAGGGCTGCCAGCACGAAATCGTCCTGGCGAGTCTGGCCAACACCCTCTAGAGAATTTGAGAAGGCCCGTGACGTCATAAAAAGAGGCCCACAGTAGCCGGCACTTAGGGTGGGGTTGGTAGAATCGCGCCTGGGATCACCTAGCATAAATAAGCCTCCATTGATCAACCCACACTTTTTCTGCTGCCAAACACCAGAATAAAAGCAGACACTTTACGGCGCATTTATTTAGAGGAAACAGCTATTAACCAGCTTTGTAAATTTTGTTTATATGTACTAATATCAGCAACTCGGTCGCGATCTCCTCTTTCTCAGTATACGTTTAGCTTTGTACATTACTTCAAATAATTTTACCTCTGTTTTAAGGCCTTTACCTTCCTTACCTCGGTACCCACATTTTTATGGAGCGCAGCTATAATGAGAAATTAACACGCTCAATTAGCTTCACAGCTGCGTATGTAGTTTTATTGGAGACCCCTGTATTGGCTATAATTTTGCTATCAAGACAGAAATATACACTGCCGGTGTCCACCTAATTACAGCATAACAAGCAGATGACTTCGTTTGCGGATTTGGGACTTCGAGTGAAGTCGAGGCAGCTGTTTTCAATGCTCATATAAGTAGCTTCACCGATGATTTCTCGCTGTTTTGCTACAGATGGAATGGAGAAATTGGTGCCCATTTTCATTTTCAGCGTCTTTACAAAGTAAACTGTCATGATAAATTCAGCTTTTCCTAGATCTGGATATTTGATGCCTGGAGCTTGGACTTCAATATGTAAAGCTAATAAGGTGTTCATTTCCTTGGATAATTTTCCCGAATATATATTGCTGGTTACATATTACGTCAAGTTTAGAAACTTATCCATTGCGTCAACTTTTCGGAATACTTCGGCAGATTCTTTAAGCGCATTTTTCAAAGCAGCAGAGTCAAGACGTGTTCGCTTTGAGTCGAGGACGTCCTTTGAGGTGCTTGGCTTGAAAAGATCAAGGGCATTCTAGAAACTGTTGGATTGTGCCAGTGCGTTAGCGCCGCAGTTGTTGTCCTGCCTGTAAGCTCGTCAGTATGGGAGGCCTCAATAAAATTAAGTTCGCAAACCTAGAGGGACGTTCAATGTTGTTTAAATAGAAGCTGTAACTTGAGAAGGAAGCTATCTCTTGAAGTGCTGGATTTCTTTGCTTACAACTGTAACAAGATTCCGAGATTACAGACGCTTTTCTATAATGCAGCGTTAAATCTATCCTATTTTCCAGGAGAGAGTAATATTTGTGGACGTTCCAAAAACCTTACAGTGGAGGGAGTGCATTGACAACGAAATTTTCTCTTCGTATAGCCCTAATAAAGGAGTTCTGGTCTTATCCCGGGGAAATTTGAAAACGTGATTTTTTGGCTCCCGTTTCCAATTAATCCGGCAATTGGGCACGCAGCACTTGTTAGCATAACATTGCAGGAACGTTACACACAATTCACTCCAATTAAAGCAGTACCACATCACCTCGACGGGCACACAACCTCAAGCGCAGCACAAGGCGTAGACTATGCCTGCACGGTCAACGTACAGAAAGTTCGTTCGGTTTCCGGAAGATGTCGCGACATGCCACAACATCGCTTGCCTTGAGGCAATCAAAGGAGTGTCACGTGTTTGCGGAGCCGATCGCATTCTCGTCGACGTCGTCCCCTACTCCGACTTCTCCGAATAGTAGGGATTAACCACTGTATACATTCCTGGCCTCATATGCAACACGCGTGCATCACTCGTAGCTTCGAAACATGCTGCACGGAACTGCCAATGCCAGTGCCCTTCTTTGCGCTGCCTGCATCAGCGACAGAAAAGTAGTGCGTTATTTGTGGTAAGCGAAACATAGTAAATGCTTTCCTTGTACGCTTACCATATGACACAGTTGTCGTGATCTTAATTAAACGCACTATTATTGCTGACAACACGCAGTCTCTTTCTCGTGCCATAGACCACTCGGGCACAGAACAAGTGCGGAGCAACACACCTCTGTTTATTTTCTCGTCCGGACTACTGCCGTACCTTCACAGCGTTGCACCTAAGCTATGAAACGGAGTACATGTAGGGCCTCTTTTGAGAGACGTAGCTTTGGGGGGGGGGGGGGGGGGGGGGAACCGCCAGAAGGGCCTAAGTTATTTAGAGGGTTTTGTTCTGGGAGCCGAAACCGCCCAATTAGAGAACAACGAACGCATTCGGGGCAGCCACCGGAAGTGCGCGGAGCAGCAGTAGAAAAAAAAAGTGAATTAAGAGAATGTTGCCTGCCGCGGCAGTTTCTAATATCTTATACCCCTATCACACGGCCAGTTTCAATGGTCATCGAGTCGAGGGTCTTCAAAATTTTCAAAAGCCATCGAACTCCAAGCAGTTATGTCGCTGCTACACGGCAAATCTCAGATGCCATTGAAATGGTTCTCGTGTCCTACGCCGAACTTCTGCGGCCTCACGATCCCTACTTTGGATTTTGCAAAAATAACGAATATTTGATAAATGCGTCCTAAATGCTGAAATACACGCCTCCGCGCAGGTTGTTTAAAGCCCTTTTAATTGCACGTACGCGACGGACATATGCAGACAGGTGCAGACGATGCTGTAGCCACCCTTATACAAGACGAGCCAAAACCAAACCAGTCCAAGTGCGTCGCAGCACTGCTTCGTCAAGCTTAAGATCTGGTAAATCGCCTTGATATCTGAAAAACAAGATCTATTTGTCTCTTGAAACTTTATGCGATTGTAAACAAGACAAGTCGAAGGCGAATACAACAGCTTAGAACACGATATTGCTTTGAGCGATTAGCGACGAAGCTGTTATTGCTGTGAAGCGTGCGGGCAGGGCACCGCCAAGTTGTCAACGCTAAGTACGCAAGCAACACAAAGACCGCAACGCAAAATTAATGCGCTTAATGCGCTTAAAACCAGTCACAATATTAAAATTATTGTACAGACTGCTTGCATGAAAGTTTAGGCGAATAATGTATGTTCATGCTTTTGTACCGTGAATGTGTCGTGTACGAATGTGCGCTTGGCACCGCTCGAACTAACGCTAGCAACCTTGGGCAGCGCTCGAAGGCCCTCGAAGTATTGATTGATTTCCGCGCTGCTCCGTTAACTCAATAGACTATTGACCCGATGGCCATTGAAACTGCCCGTGTAGCAGCGCTGGATCGCCTTTGAGTCGATAGGCAATCGGTTCGAGGGCCTTTGAAATGCCCGTGTGACAGGGATATTAAAGGGGCTCTGAAACACATTCCGAGAAGAGGACATCAATTTGCTCAATGACTGCATTGTGTTGTCATGAGCACCTGAGCCAAACAATTCACTTCTACCAGCAGCAGACAACCCACAATCGCGCGCGAAATTTAGCGAGCCTTTCGCGGCGACTTTTTCATGCTGGCACCCTTCTCCATCGATCGCAACCACGTATACATGTTGAGAGATGGCTATTGGTTAGATTCTTTCAGACGTCAGACAGCCAGCAGGGCCGCGGCCAATAAGCCGGGCTGCCCCGGCGGGTCAGGTAGCTTTCCCCTGGAGGTGGGGCCGGCGGAGGAGCGCCGACCTTCCAATGTGCAAAAAGTGACGAAAAGAAAGGGAAAGGCGCGAAGACGCTGAAATGCAAATTTTGACTACAGATATTTCTTTTTTTACAAATCGCATTAGTAAGTTCTCTATGGACAACATTCGTGAAGCGGCGTGCTTTGACATCCCGGCTAAACCGCAACCTTATTAGTGCACCTTTCCAAGCCCCTTTAAGCACCCGAGCTGCAGCGAAGGCGAGGAGTATAGAGGGGACCGATATCAAGAAAGAAGAGGAGAGAGCGTTGTACACTATTTACAAAATACAAAACAGTAATCAAGGTCGCACCGCTTGCGCGTCAATTTCCAGGTTCTGTTCGCAAATATTGGCTGCGAGCGGCTACTGTGCGCAATTTTTTGCGGAAAAAATAAACTACACACACAGCCGCACGCACGTAGCGCCCCGTCTCGAACAAATCGCGCGCGCGGCACACTGCACGAACGGTCGGGGTGGGGCGCCCAGCCGCGCGTACCGTCCGAGGTAGCACCCACGGAGCGTTCATGTCACGCGTGCACTACTTGGCGGAGAGCAAGCGGAAGTCAAACCCGCCTGCTCGATGAACGCACAGAGGCTCACCATTGTTCTTTCACGGGTGCGCGCACTGCGGCCACAGGAGCGCCTCAAGACTCTGCGGGATGTTTGCCAGTGCCCTGTAGGCCGCGAGCATCTCGCGAAGCGCCACTGGAGAGGCTGTGCAGCGAAGGACCATGTGCTCCAGTACTAAGGCTGATGCCTTATTTAACTGTAAACAAACTATGTGCAATCATCCAAAACATTCCTGATGAATATGTGAAGTTATGATGTGTTGTTTTTTTTTTCGTTTTTCACAGGTTGTGTACGCATACTTTTCTTTATGCCTGTTGAGAATCGGATTTTCATTTCATTAACGCAGTGTGTCGTCTTCGCGTGCCGCATTTATAATGTACACTATTGTGATGGACCCGAAGGTAGCCTTGAGCTATGGGTCCAATATCATTGTGCGTATTGTAAAATTGTAAACTGATTTTTAATAAAAAATATGACTCCACGCAATTCCTTTTGCACTATGCAAATCACCCTTTGACCAAAGAGTGGTAGTTATAAGACCAGCGTATTTCTGTTCGAAACCGACCCATTCTCGTCGTTATACGTTCGTGCACCACACATGTCAGATAAATTTACCAACCAATATCCTGCACGAGAGTGGCAAAATCCACTACGCAACATGTGTCGATAGTCGACTTAAGATTTATCATCATCATCATCATCATCACCATCATAAGCCAGACTGCCCCCCCACCCCACCGCACAGCAGACTACGCCCATACGCCCACTGCCTCTCCCATCTCTCCAGTTAACCCAGTCCACTGCCAGCTGCACCCTCCCTATACGACCGAACTTCTTAATCTCATCCGCCCACCATATATTCTGCCGCCCCCTGCAACTTATGCCTTCTATTCGAGTCCACTGTGTTACAGTGAAGGACGAGCGGTTATCTTTCCTTCCTATTACGTGCCCTGCCCAAGCCCATTTCTTCCATTTGATTTCGAATAGGAATGTATTTATCCCGGGATTGTTCCTTCACCCACTCCACCTGCTTCCGGTCTCCTAACGTTACATCTATCAGTTTTTTCTTTCCATCGCTCGCTGCTTTTTCTTTAACTTAAGCTTCACTCTTTTCGCTAGCCTCCACGTTTCTGCACCATAGGTTAGTACCGGTAAGATACAGCTGTTGTATACATTTCCCTTGGATATATTGGTAAATTGCCATTCATGATCTGAGAGAACCTGCCACATGCGCTCCACACCATTCTTATCCTTGTAGTTATTTCCCTCTCATGATCCGGACCAGCTATCGCTACCTGCCCTAAGTAGACCTTTACCACTTCCAGCACTTCGCTTCCACTTGTGAACTGCTGTTCCGTTGCTAGCCTGTTTAAGATTACTGTAGTTTCCTGCATGCGAATTTTTAGACCCACCGTTCTGCTCTCCTGCCTAACTCATTGATCATACTTCGTAGTTCATCTCCTGACTCACTCAACAAGGCAAAGTCATCAGTGAATCGCAAATTGTTTTGGTATTTTCCAGTAACTCTTATCGCCAACGGTTCCAATATAAGCTTCGGAAGACCTCCTGTAAACAGGCGATAAATAGCTTTGGCGAGATCATGTCTTGCCTGTCTGGCGTCCTTCCTAATTAGAATTTTATTGCAGACTTTATGGAGGAATTTGGCAGCTGTGCAGTTGCCATCGATATCTTCCACTATTTTCGCATGAGGCTCTTTACAATCAGAGCCAGAAAATTAGCCCGCGAGCTGCGCGAACTTTATTGCTCTATGTATTTCGTAAATAGTGTATAAAGCTCTCCCCTGTCCTTTCTTGCTGTCGCTCCCTTCTGCACTTCTCCTCGTAAACCTCTCCCTTCCCCTTTCACCTCCGCAGGCTGCAGCTCGGGTGCTTAAAGGTGCACTAAAGAGGAAACTGAACTCGCCTTTTTACCCCGGGAACCCAAGATACACGTTCCGTGCATTCTTAGAAGCTTCGAATCATTGTCATGTGCGGCCGATTGCCCGAATTAAATCGGATTAAACGTCCCGGCACCCGCCTCCTTTTTCTTTAACTCAACGCGGTAGGTAGGAGGAGTCAACCAACGCGTCAGCCATTCCCGTGGCGGCTTGCCGCTCTGCCATCGGCGGAGCGATACGTCAATCAAAGAGTCGCCGTGTAGTTTTCTTTCCGTGGGCCTAATTCGCGACTATATTGTCTGTGACTGAAACTGTTTATTCACAGAAACCTAAAAATCAAATTAATGCGAAAGCGCAGCCGCCACTCGACTGCCTGAAAGGCACTCCACGCGTTGGTCCATTCCGCTTACCTACCGCGGTGAGTTCAAATAAAGGCGGGACGTTTAATTAGAGAAATCGGCCGCTGAGGAAAATAATTCGAAGTTTTTAAGGATGCCCGGAACGTGTAGGTACAAAAAAAAATGTGTACAGATTCCTGTTTAGCGCACCTTTAGGATATTAAATAGCAAATGCCGCGGCCGGCAACATTCTTTTAATTCCGTTTTTTTTTTAAATAAACCACTGCTGCTACTATGTCTACACTCTGATTGCGCAATGCATGCATGAATGCCGAGGTTTCCATTGAGTCAAATGCTTTCTCGTAATCAATGGAGGCTATATATAGGGGTTGGTTTTGTTCTGCGCATTTCTTTATCACCTGAATTATAGTGTGAATATAATCTGTTGTGTAATGTATTTTACGAAAGCCCGTCTGATCGTTTGGTTAATTGAAATCGAAGCTTGCCCTGACTTTATTAGCGATTACATTAGTAAATTCCTTTTAGGCAACGGACAGGAAGCTGATCGATCTGTAATTTTTCAAGTCCTTGGCATCTCCTTTCTAAGGAATTAAGATAATGTTAGCGTTCTGCCAACCTTCTGGTACGCTCGAGGTCATAACTTAAGGTTTACGCGCGTTTAAGCACGTTGCTAGGGCATTCTGTACCCGCAGGCATCTTATTTCATGGGCAGAACATTGATTTATCGTTGCCAGCCCGAGGTGATATCAACTTGCCCACATGAAGTGAGTCACATCCGCGATAAGTACCGAATCCCTCACCGTCCCCGGGTGGCCGCGAACCTCGTGGCCTGGTGAGCAGCTTTCGCTCCCGGGAGCACGATGTGCCGCATGACACGAGGAGCTCTTCGCCCGTGCAGACAGCCTTGCACGTCCTGTAGTAGATGTTACCTTGGTGCGTGTAGGCCACCAAGTTAGGTTCCCACGGGCTGGCCGCACAGTTCACGTATCGCATCTAGTTGGAACTGTCGAGTGGACGACCGTCCACCAGGAACTCCTTGCCGTTCTTGCAGACCTGGGAGCACCTAGAAGATACTCGGCTATGTGTAAGGCCATCAGGTCAAGATTATAAGGCACCATGAAATTATATTTGGTGACGGTGGAAATTATCAATATCCTTCTGCGCTGGGCACCGCAATCCCGCTGGAAGCAACAATGGATGACCTGGGGCTGTATATTGAGTTTCAAACGTAAGCTCGTCCTGAGAAAGCTTTATCATGAGCACTTGAAGGGCAGCGTGCGTGATATGATCTGTTGTTCGTGTAGGTGGGATACACTAAGGAATTTCTCTGAACCTCATCAGATGGCGACAAAGCCAACGACGAGAAATTATTTCGCCTTTAGAGCTATTATATTAGAAGTCACTGAAGAAGATTCCTGAGCTCTAAACGCGGTCACGGTGGTTCTAAACAGGCCTCGTAATAGACACACCTGCCAAGTATAGGCGTTGCTCTCGCCGCTCACTTCCACCCTTTAACCCTCGTAGGGGCCGAAGAAGACCCTCCTGGGCAGCGGTTTTACCGTGAACACCCCGAACTTCGGGGGCTTGAGGGTGCAGCGGCGGATGAACAGACCTTTGGGGAGGCTCCTGTTGGCACGCAGCGGGTCCCCGGCTTCCACCTGCGAGCGGCACGCCCTCTCCTGGATGCCTGCACTGCTCCTAGCTTCTGTTCTTCAAAGGATTCACTAGAAAACCACATTCACTACATCACTCAGCCTCAGTGGAGCTGCAATTTCATACAGGAAAACTGTTCTTTGCATCTGAATTAACGCCGCAGTCCTGAGAATCCATGCTGAAAAAAGGTCTTCCTGATATGTGATATGTTGGCGGGTAATCATGGTAAAACGAAGGGAGCAGCAATTCTCTCAGTAACGGTTGTTCCCTGAATAACGTGGTCAGGGCATACCTTGTCACTATGAGATGTGGCTCAATCACACTCACGGCCACTCACACTCACGTCCACTCACTCACACCATAACCACTTACACTCACGACCATTTACACTCAACACCCTTTACTGACGATCATGTCCACTCGCTCACACTCACGTTTACTCACGGTTTCCTTGTTTTCGAAAAACTGAAGGAATCAAAGATATACTGCCACGGCCGACTACGCTCGTGGAACCCCTGGCAGCGCTTGGTTCGCACAGATGCGTTGGTGAGCAGCCCAGGGCTCTGTCGTGTTCTTTAGCCAAATTTCGCAGTTTAGATGCTCCAAGGAAGTTGTCATTTTTCACGCATATTCATGTCCCGGACCAATTTTACGCACGTGTGCTCCCGCGCTTCCAACTATGATGATGAGTGCCTGTTTAGCGTCAGCTAAGCCGCTTAGACACGTTTTCGAATGGTGTCCATAGGTGTGCGCAGGTTTCTTCATTACGGGGAGCAAAGTTTCAGCGCAGCGGCCCTTACTTCCCAGCCTCCTCTTAACTGGGGCCTTAGGATAGAAAATGAGCGCTAGGATGAGGAATGATACAATTGCAACCTATAAAAAATGTAATTGAGCAGTAGTTCAAACTTTCATGTGTAACATACACAGAGGAAAATAGTCCCTGCGCCGCTGAGGCATAAATTTAACACCGTGGTTCGGATGGTATTCTCACAATATCTAAGGTGAAGAAAATAAAACTTATTGTTTTTTTTGTTAACTGGAAAAGAGAACCTGAAAAGATCGCCTCAAATTGAACTGGGAAGTTAACACTTTTTGGAACGCAGCTTCACAGGACCTCGGCCACTATTATCGTAAAAACCTGCATGCCCAGAACACTGCTGTATAAGCATTGAAAGAAAAGGTCCAGTAGAAAAAAGGCACAGGGCAGACTTGGCGCCCCTTTAGACGATGAGGGTGGTAACTCTGCACCAAATTATTCTCACCGTAGTCCGCCGCGTCTTTGTTTGAGGAAACCACATTCGTGGAAGGGTGCGTACATAGCTACCTTTTTAGCCATTTTGCGGTACAAGCCTCTTTGAAGCGGCACGACGTTACTGGGAAAAATCTATATTAGGAATTTCTCAGAGGCAATCGAATTATCCATTTGAAAGTATTCCTGATGCTGCCTAAATATCAGTGCATCTAGAATTGCTTAAATCGGAGCGTGCAAACAGAAGCTATTCCACTAGCATACAAAATTGAAAACGCAAGGGTAAAAAATTTCAGAATCCCATTCCACTCGACCAGAGCTGTTGCGCTCGACGCCTGCCGCAAGGTCGCCTATGGACAGGAAATGAGCGGCTTCTTTGAACCAGTCTTGGTAGAGTGGAGGAACTTCAGTAATGAATGCTCGCTCTCGGGTAAGGCCTGTCAGCAGACTACGTGGCCCACGTGGCGGCGAGATGTGCTCATGGGAGGAAAACAGCGGGAAAGTCCGGAGGCAGTGACAAGTCATCTGCACGCGGTGGCGGCATGTGCACAGCGGCGAGTCGTCACCGCAGTCTGAAGGGATTAGCGCTGCTGTCGCGCAGTTCGGTGACCCCAACCCCCATGTATACCAGGAGGGAGCGTGCATCGAGTCTCATGCGTGAAGGCCGCTGGCTTGGCGGTTGTGCTACGTCCGGGTTTCTCCATGTGGCAGAAATTGGTGAAGACTCCAATACTGACGTCCTTGCGCGGGTGCGATACGCGAAGGTTCGCGCCCGACTTTGGTGGAGATTGCAGCTGGGCCGCGGCGGTGATGACAGCAGCGAGGACAAGACGAACTCTTTCCTGGTATAGAGAACGCGCAGCTGAGGACCAGCTGTGCGAAGGTGTCACCTACGTGGCGAGACCCTGTATCCGATGTTGATTTGCCGCCATCACCGTTGGCAAGAAGGAATATTGCCGCAGGACGGGCGTCTCCGCCTTAGGGATGAACCTGAGCCTATTGGTGCGCATTGTGTCTGAAGGGTATTTAACCACGTAGAAGGGTGGAGGAGGAACTTTTGTTTCGAATGATGATGTGAACGAATAAAATTCAACCTGTAACCTGATGCTTCTCAGGGAAGCTAATTAAATGTGCCGATAGAGAGAAAGAGCGTATGAGGAAATATAACGAGTGCTTATGATTTGGCGCGTCATAACAAAACCACGCCTTGCACGCATGCAGCGGAAGCACGCATGATGTTTTCGATTTGCAGGGCAGCTTCCAGCAGCCCAAATCGCCAGGGGCGTATTTCCTCGTACATTGATGCTGACGGCAGTCTTTTCATGACCACGAAATAAACGTATTTTTTTACTCTGGGGAGATTGTGGGGGAGCTTAATTCTCAACTCGTTCCTGCTATTCGAGCACAGTCTATTCTCTTCTATACCTTTCTTTCTGCAGTTTTCTTTTTCAAGAGCGAGAAGGCCACACTCAGAGACGTTATATTTTCGTTACCTATCCAGAGTCTAGAAGAATTAAGCTTGAACCCTACGTCCAGCCAATCAAAATGGGTGCGGCCAATTTGGCTCCCACCTCGTATTCCTGAAAATCGTCGCAATGTTTCGTCACCATCGGCACGAAAAAATCAGTTATTGAGAAGATTAACGCATAAAATATTGCCACTTGGTATATCTGCTGGGCATCAAGGCGTTACTATGTAGGGCGTTATGCATACATAAAATAAAAAAAAAACATATATGCTTGATTTGCGATGAAGGGTTCATTCAAGTAAACGATAGGAACCTTTAAGAACCAGTGGGGTTACCGAAAAGAGCGCTTGCGTTTCGCGCCGTTTCGGGGCTTGAGCCGAGCTTGTGCAGTTCAAGACCCGGGACAAATTTGTTAGGTTCTTCACGTGGGCCCCGTTCAATACAAAAAAAATTACGGCCGCAGCAGAGCTCTACAATGCCCACACCAGGGCACAAAAAAATTGCAGGGGACACTAAAGCTCTGCCAATAATATGACGTGATAGCATGAGTTAATTCAATGTATGCAAAATTGCTTGTATTCTTCTATACATTCATAGAAATCCGAACCCAGTGGAACACTGCTTAAGCGATGCGCCACAGGTCGGCTTTTTGTGCCCCAGGTTGCTCTCCCCGAATGACCAAACGTTTTAACTGACAACTGCCACGACGTGCAGTTGCTCACAATTCGGTGGGCAGGTTGTGGTGACAACAAGAGATCACGCAGACCTAGGTGGCACACCTGCATCCTAGGTTGCTTTTCTGGGGAATCGTGGTTTTTTTTGCTGCTCACGGTCAATGACGACGCAGGATTTTCTACGACACGAGCTCCTTAACGCTCTAGCGTTAAAAACCTAAGCGTCCACTCCAGTACTCGAGATACCACCCTATGCTAGTCATCGCAGATCATTTGCCCCGCCGTTGTTTTAGCAGCATGCGTTGAAACTCTTCGTATATGAGATCAACCCGTGTAGAAGGACCGACAACAGATTCTACCTTTCTAGCAGTGGCAAGGCAAATTTCAATCAAAGGTTCTGACTCAATTCGTAGCGACTCATTGCACCCGCGAAGGGCGTGCGCCCACGCCAACTCTGAACTAGTAGGGCGAACAATGACGAAAGATTCACGTTCCTACGCCAGCGAAATTCCCCGCTGCGGTCGTCCAAAAACACCGGCATGGTTGAGTTGAGTTGAGTTGAGTGGTTGTAAACTACCGGTGGGATTAGCCTTGCAGTTGCTGCCGTCAATTGCTCCACCGTAGCGACACTTAAATAGAAATCACAGAAACACTGTCCGAAAAAACCCAAATAGACACTCCTGAGGTCACCATGTGGAGGCCAAATCCGTGTCCTGCAGGTAAAGTAGAAGAAGGCGAGAAGCATCCCTTCTACTCGACTGGCTCCCACGCGGGAAAGCAATGTCCTGAAGAGAACTGTGAGGAACTCCTGCTTTCTTGAGGGATCCGAATAACACAGCCCGTTCCGCGTTGTACAAAGTACAGCACAAGAGCTTATACATCCACGCCGGCGTACGAGCAGAATCCGTGCGAACGCGGTGCAGCAAAGTGGCTTGGTACCTTTTGAGACCCTTGGTTACACATGGCTGATGAGGAGAGCTCCACAAAGAACTGAAGTGGCACAACACCACATCTCTGAACATTTGCTTGACTACATGAGGGACTCCATGTACTGGAATCCCGGAGAGAGCTGTATGGGCGAGGTTGTCTGCTATCTCGTTGCCTAAGACACCTATGTTCGAGGGCACCCATTGAAAACGTATAGAGAAGTCTTTGCTATGTAGATTCTGCACCAAACGTAGGGATCTAAGACTCAAGGCATCAGTGGGGAACCCTTACTCTAACCTTTGAAGGGCAGATTTTGAATCCGTAATTATGACAGTAGGTTGAGGCGTACAACACCGTAGCTTCTTTAGAGCTGCCTCAATGGCAACGCTTTCGGCCATTGTGGAAGACACGACTTTAGTAAAACGAACAGACCAATCATACTTCAAAGACGGAATATGAAAAGCAGCTGCACTAGATCCTCTGACCTTGTCCACAGAGCCGTCTGTAAAAATTTGAAGATGACTGGCATATTCGGTCTCATGATGTTCCAGTACGAGCGATCGCATTGCCGCTAAAGGAGAATTCCGCTTAGCGCGAACGTGGGGAATTGTCAAGGAACAATCGAGGCTGGCTTCAACGTCTTAGGTCGATCTCGAAGGTCGAGACCCAGAGAACGATGAGTATTTAAAGCCAAGTACGCCCAGGACTCAGATCTCTTTCGAAGGCGCTGTAGAAGTGCTCTCCCGGCAACAGTCTCTCTGAGGCGGCCAATTTGCAGCAAAAGTCTTTGTGAAGCGGCTAGCCGAAGAGGTTTCGATTGAGACTCATACATTACTGCATTGTTTGGAGAAACCTGCGGAACGCCGAGAGCCCTCCTTAGTCCCATTCTGTGCAAAACCTCAAGGCGTTCCAGCTGCGATACCGAGGGGGAAATTAAAGGTGGCTGGTACATTATGCGCCTTGTCACCAGGGCATCGTGAAGCCTGATCATTGAAGCAGGATGGTTTCCCCATTGCTCACCAGCAACTCTACGAAGCACATTGAGACGCGAAGATAGTGAAGCCACAATCGAGTCCACAGCTCGTCGCCACTGTAGACGTGAGTCAATAGTGACGCCCAAAAAACGTATGTGGTTAACCTGACGAAGGCAAGACTGATCAAGGTCTATGCTCAGCCGCGCATACCGTCGTCCCCTGCCTGGAAACAGGACGAAGCCAGATTTTTCCACCGAGAGAGTCAACCCAACACCTTGAAGGTAACTTTTAACTGAAAGCGCGGCCTGTCGCGCTAATAGAGCTAAGCGTTTGTGTTGATATCCGGTTAACCAAAGACAAATGTCGTCTGCATGTATCGGCATATGGACAAGCCTACAATGTTTTTGCACTTTTGCGGGAAGGCCAGCCATGACAACATTAAAGAGCGTTGGGGACAGGACACTACCCTGAGGTACCCCTCGCGATACCGCCCTTTCGGAGCTCATTGTACTGCCTAACCGCACTCGAAATTTACGATCATGAGAAATGAGTGAATGAATCGCAGAAGATAGCCCTGTACACCTATGACCTACAGACTATTCAGTATTGAGCTCTGGAGGACGCTATCATAAGCCTTTGATACGGCTAGGAAAATAGCTAGTGTTGAAAGTCCAAAAGCACTCTGATGTTCAATGTGGCTTATCAAGTCCAGGACGCTATCTTGCGCGCTTAAACCTGTGCGGAATCCAGTCATGCATGTTGGTAGTGCCCTTCTATCCTCAAGCCAGCAAGACAAACGCTTACTTGCGATTTTCTCCATGAGCTTAGCCACACACGACGTCAGCGATAGAGGACGATACGAGGCCGCGTCTGTGATCTCTTTGCTGGCCTTCAGCAGTGGGACTACACAAGCCACCTTCCATAAAGGGGGAACGTCACCAGACTCCCACACTCGATTGAGATAGGTTAGGAGCATCTTCCGGTATTCCAGAGGCAGGTTCTGTAACATTTGATTGGTAATGCCGTCAAGACCTGGTGCACAGCGACGCCGCAGGCTGCGGAGCGCTGTCTGTAGTTCTCGAAATGTGAACGGGGCGTCCATAACAGACGGAGACGTAGCAGGCAGAGCGCAGGGATGAATGCCTGGTCTGGAATTTACAAATGCATCCGCAAATTCCTCTGCCAAGCACACGAGATGTTTCTGCGTGCGCAATGCAAGCGCCTCGAAAGGTTTACTCAGACGAGAGCCACCAGCAAGACTGCCAACGACACGCCAAATTCTCGTTATCGGTGAGAAAACAGGCAAACTAGCGCAAAAAGATGCCCACTGGGACCTACAGAGCTTGTTCGCATGACGTCTAATGGCAGAGTTGAGCCTGTTGAAAGTTGTCTTCAAGGCTCTGTCGTCCTTCTTCCGCAACAGTTGTCGCTCCGCCCTTCTGCGCACTGCGCAGAGGTTCCTGAGTTTTAAATCCGGAGTCGGAAAATGGTCAGGTAGCTTGAGCGCCGTGGTAGCAGCCATCTTAGCACAAATCATTTTGTCTGTCACATCACCGGAAACACAGGCTAAGTGCTCCCTGTATTTGTCCCAATCAACAACATGGCAAATTTTAGGACAACGCAGATGGAAGTTGGCAGTAAACACAAATATCGGGTAGTGATCACTTCCCATTCGGTCAGCTCTAGTTGACCACTGCACACGGACGTCATGTGGATGTAAGGTTAGGTCTATAGATGTGGGTGAGGTTGGAGGCCGAAAGAAAGTGGGACTTCCGTCATTGGCCACGCACAGGTCCAAACTGTCGATGACTTCTACAAGTTGGCGTCCGCGAGGATCTGTGTTCCTGTCACCCCAGGCAGGGTGGTGGGCGTTGAAGTCACCGCAGATGATTCTGGGTGCTGGGCAGCGGTCACAAAGTTGCTGGAGGAACAAAGCCATATCGACCTTCTTCCGCGGGGACACGTATACTGATGCAATGGAGAGTTCGGAAGGCGAGCCGAATCCTCACAGCCACCACCTCAATACTGTCGGTGCAAAGATCGGTGACGTTCAAAGCCACATGTGGAATCTCCCTTCGTATGTAAAGGGCGGCACTTCCTGCGGGAAAAGACTTTATGCTGCAATTCTTGTGGGCGACGTATCCCGGCAAAGACCTCCCGCTTGGCAAGCGTGCCTCCGAGAGGGCCAGTACTGGAACACAGGTCTCTTTCAAGAACAATTTTAGTTCTGCTAATCGACTTATAATCCCAGCGCAGTTCCATTGCATGATAAATGGCACTTTTCAAGGGGTTTTAGTTGCAACAGGTTGAAGAAAACTAGCCATCTAGGAGTTGAAGTTCTCTGCGAAGGCGGTGATCAAGGTCTCAAAGGAAAGCACCAGCTGTATAAAGTTCTTCAAAGTTCCAGGCTGCATCGCTTGGCTATATGAACGCAGGACATCAAACAAAACGCGTAGAAGGTCGGAGATATTCCGGCTTTTGAGCTCCTTATTTTTCTGCACGCACTGGCGCACCACTTCGACAACAGACGGGGACTGGGACCCACTCTTGGCCACGGTAGCTGGTGTCCGCATCTCTTTTAAGGCAAGGGGATGTCCTCCATGTTGTCGAGTCTTGCTGTGATCTGGTCCCTGAGGAACATGGACACTTTGCAGAAGCAGATCGAACAGCCAGCTCACCCTCGGAGGCCGTTGCCGACTTGCTCGGATCAGGTCGTGCAGCGACGTCGCTTGCTACCACGTCACGAGCTTCCGACGCGAGCGCAGGGAACGCTTCACTTCCATGTATCGGCTTCTAAGTAGATTGTGGTTTGGGGCCACTAATGAAGGACTTGCGACGGTGTAAGGCGCTTACACGGAATGTGCAGCCACTGAAACTCGCTGGATGGTCACCTCCACTATTAGCGCAAGTAAAATCTGCCTTGCACTCTTTGTAATCATGGCCACCACCACACCGCTTGCAACGTTGATCTTTGTTGCAAAATTCTCGCTACATCGCCAAAGCGTTGGCACCTGAAGCACCGGGGAGGAGTTTCAACGAACTCGTGGACTGCATGTTTGGTGAAACCAAGGTCAATTATTCCAGGGCGCTCGGTGTTGGGAGCAAACGTTAGCACAAAAGAGTTTGTAGGCTTCGCTGCCCATTGTTGTTCTCCAGGCTCCATCCGGCGCATTAACCGTCGCACGTGCAGACCTCCTTGCGGTTTCAAGTAGTCAAGAAGGGCACTTTCCGAATACTACACTGGTACTCCCCTTATAACACATGTGTTAGTCATGTAGGAGTGTGGCAACCGGGCTTGAACTCGTATGCCACCGATCTGAGAGCACCGCAGAAGAATGTCTACTTGCTCTTACGTTGAGATATCTAGATGAAGAGCCCCTTGCGTTGTGAAGCGACTGCGAATCGGAGCAGATCCCAGTAGTACTTTAATATCATCGAACAGCCTGATAGGGTTCCACTCTCTGAAGTCAACACCTTTCTCTTTTGGCTGAACTATCACTGGGATGCCGACTGTCCGGTGCTTCCGATGACTCACCACTTTGAAGCCATCGTTGTGCATTTCCGCCATGTCAGCCACTTCCTCGTCAGAGGCGACAATAGTTGAGTCGTCCCCACTGAGCGATGATGACGCACTGCACTGCTGGACGTCCCTGATGACTGGCAGATCCCCGCCATGTGATGCCATGGCCACCTCTGCACCACTGGGCTCCTTCGGATGGCGCTGTCCCTTTAAGGATACCGGCGCCGGAGCTGCCGTACCCTTCCCGTAGGGACAGTACCGCCTTAAAGACGCGGCTGTCTTCCAAGGATGGAAATAACCTAGCTAATAACTAGAAAACAAGGCAAAATTACTGAGCTGAGGCGACAACAGATCTAGCAGCGTCGTCTTCCTCTTCACCTCCACCGGCATGGTGCCTTATGCTGCCTCGAGGCGTCCTCGGCAATGAATGTTTGCTTCCCTCAGCTGTCAACAACACGTATAGCGGATACTTTAATCACGAAACACACGCGACGAGCTTCGGTGTCGCGTCCACACGCCACTCACACCCACTCACGACTTCTCGCGTCCATTAAAGTCAGCTCACATCCATACATCACTCATGACCATTCACCACTAATCACTACTCACACCTACATCCACTCCCTCCCACTCATCTCCACTCACACTCATATCCCCACACTCGCACTCACGCGGACATTAACTCCCACTTCCAACCATTCACTGACACTCACACTCACAGGCGTGAGTGTGAGTGAGTGAGGCGATGTGAGTGCACTCATGAGCGATGTGGCGCCCTTTTGGTCAGATAAGACACAAAGATGCGGTGAAAGAAGAGAAACAGGAAGAGTGGCTGCAGTGAACCGTTCCTGTTATACATGCATGCTATGCCAGGTGAAGGTAAATTCTGGAATCAAGGACTGCCCTCTCCACTCGGGACATTGCCTGTCGTGTTCTGCGTCGGCTCTGTCCGTGCAGACTGAGAATAGCCAGATACGAATTGGACTCCAAGGCAGCGTTTCACCCTCAGCATGCTCGTGCTTCGCACTCACCTCAGGGTCCTTGATGTGTGTCAACGGTCCGTGTACTGGGCAGTCGCCGGGGTGGTCGCTCCCGCAGTCGTCGCAAACTGCAGGCATAGTGTCGAGGCCAGGGTTTTGCAGAAGGCGCAACGAGAAGGCCGATATGCAACGCTCACTGCTTAAGTCAGTGCGAGGCACAGGAATAGGAAGTAGTTTACATACACATGAAATATATGTGTCTATAGGTGCATAAGCATCATGTGGTCATCAATTAAAAGGCAGTTTTCAACGAGTATCCTTCCGAGTGTGAAGCATGAACAGCATAAAGTAGTTTTCCAAATGCTGCTCCGGAACGTAAGACAAGCAGCCAGAAAGACCAGCTAGAAAGAGTCTTCCACAGAAGACTGCGCGCAGTTCTGTTGATGTCATCCTGCATTGCCAATGTCCATGGAGTTACTAAAAACTAGTGAGCTTATTTACGACGTGCGTGAGTTTCCTAAGAAAGCTAGGAACAGGATTTTGTCCACAGCTCACACAGGTATTGTTCGTCGGAGTTCTCCTCGCAGTCCGTGGACTTGACTCTCTTTCATTTTCTTCTCGGGTAGCGGGACTCGCCGGTACGCTCCCTGAAGGAAACTGCGATTTATCGCAGGAGAGTTGCTGTAAAAATGATTTCGGCACAGAATCTTGCGAGAACTTGTAAACGCAAGATGCGATTGTGTGCTAAGAACAGGAGTGGAAGCTTGAGCCTAATGAATTGTCTATCATTACAGATGAAGTTATAGGAGAAAAAATTGGCAGCCCCTGTCCGACACAAAGCCAAGTTGTTTTTTTAAAACATAAACTCGTCTCTTATTGCACCCCCCTCCACCCTAAAAAGAATGGTTCCCGGTATAAGAAGCGAAGAATTGATAGTATAATTGCTTCACTACTCAGTCTCCTGTGACGGATCACATTAGTGCATTATACCGGGGGAGACTGGCTAAACCTCTTTGTATCAGGATCAAAATTATTTTTTGTACATTTCCACGTAAAGTTCTATACTCAGCGCGAGCTCCGCAGTGCAAGTGCATTTTCTGTGGCTTTTTGCGGCGTAGCGTTACATACGCGAACGCCATCTCTGCTAGAACCAACGCTGGGCAACCTCGCGCTCTCCTCCCAGCTGCTATTTTTCTTCCTCTCACTCGCGCTTGGTGAGAGAACCCAGTTTGCTCTGCGCTGCGAGATCCCTTCCCCTCCCACCTTCCATCTCACCTCAGACGCTTTCCAACGTCAGAGGGAAAGCGGTTTATGCTTCTTCAGTGCGGTTACCATTGCGTGTGCCATTAAAAGGCGGCCCATGAAAACCTCACGCCTTGAGAATTATTGCGAAAAACTCATCATCTAGAAGAACTGTAGTTGCATATAACTCAATAATGCAGCGGTGAATGGATTTCAACAGACGCCCTGCAGCAAAGCCGTCGACAGCAGTGAGATGCCACGAATAACTCTCTTGCGCCTGTCAGCTACCATCAATGTCACACTAATACACAAATGGATAAACCGCGACGTCATGACATTCAGTCGACGCCGTTGTCTGAAAGGCCTTCTTTGAAATGAACTTTCTGCGGCATTACTATATACAGCGGGACCCACTGCGCACCATGGCTCTGTACAACAGACAGCGCGTGCCGAGCACGGTTCATCCGGTGCCTTGCAGGTGCGAGCGGGTGCATCCCAGTGCAACCAAATGGCGCATGTCAGGCAAGTGCTTCGCCGGCAGCACGTTGAGCAAGTGCGGGGTCTTGCCATCGGCGTTCGGAGGAAGCGGCGTCCTTCCCATCCAATCCCGTAGTGTGGAAGCTCGTCTGCCGTCGCATAATTTGTTGGAGCGGATTGTCTCATTTGAGCTTGGATTTCAAAACGAAGCCCGCCGCTGCGGAGCTCTGACACTACTGAGTTGTTCCGCTTGTGTAAGTGCTGGCCCGTTGCTTGGACTGCGGTACGAACGCATTGTATTTTTAATTCCTGTGTTGTTCCGTTACCCCGCAATAGCTGGGTTGTCTGCTGCTCGTGGTGTGTCACTCAGCGGGCGATACCTTGGCTCGCTAACCTGCTGAGGAGGGTGGGGGTGGAGGGGGAAGGGAGCCCCTCAAAGTAGGGGTTTAACTTTCGATTTTCATTTTTTAAATGTCGACGAGCTTTTTTGCGTCGTTATTTCAGACCGCTGTTTTCATTTTTATTTTCTTTTCTGTGAAAGAATTACTGACTTTTTTTCAATTCTTTAAAGTTTAAATGCTGGGTTATTAAAAGTCGCTCATACAATTTCGGCGTATTTAGTGAGCATTAAATGTTTATTTACGAATAATTAACGTTCAAAAGGTGGCACTTGGAGGTGTGCTTGTGGAAGGAACTGCGATCGTCAATAAAAAACGTAACGTATGTTTATTGAGATAGCCGGCAGACAAAACCCCAAGTTAAGGATTGCTTCTAAAGACTAGGTTGACATAAGCCATGAGTGGAGTGTTCTGCTGGGTCCAGCGAGAGGTCGGGATTTAAGGCATTCTGAATGTTGCTGGCGGTGACAGAACAGCCGGTCATTCGGTCAGTCCTCAAAGTAGCCTCGACATAATACCTTTTCGTGACGCCCATACATGGTGCCTTGGCAATGTCCGATATCAAGTTGATAAAGCTACTTAAGCACCGAACAGGTCTAATCAGGTGACAAGAGTGAAGAAACAGTATTTAGCTTATAAATAGCAAGGAGGTGGTGTTCCCTAGTTTGCATACTCGTGCAAGCTAGCGACACAATGGATACACTCGCAAAACCGTGCAACTTATTCAACACCAGCGTCTCATCACGCTCCAGCTTCCCCGCTTACTAAATTTTCATCTTTGAGTGTATATCGTACTCAACAGCCACATACCAATACAGCGCTTGCAATAATACTGACCTGTATCTTTTGCATGAAAGTGTTTTTTTTTTCTGGGGGGGGGGGGGGGGGGGGAGGGAGGGTTTAACCGAAACTGTCAACCCTTATATAGCACAATATCAGGCCGCAATGGTCTGAGGTAGTCTCTAGATTGCCGGGGTCGTAGCAGTCAAAGACTGCAGGTTCGTACAGAACCAGATCCCAAAAAAACTTACTTTTTTTCTTCCCTTTCATATGCCGATATCCCGTGAGAATCCTTAGTGTGCGCTCCCGGTTGATTTAAAGCTCGATTTTCTACTGCTGTCCTCTGAGCACAACCAGGCGATAATGCAATTCCCTTCGGCCTCACTTAAAAGGAAGGGAACCGGAACACTCACAGGGGTGATGGCCGGACGCCTCTTGGCCGCTGAGATCTCCGTCCTCAACGCAGCTGGCTTGCTTGACGACACGCTTCGGGTAACGCTTGTCGTCAGCTCCGATGGCGCCTCTTCCTAATGCGAATGAGTCGGGATATTAGGGATTAAAATAACGTGCAGGGAATACACACCCATTACGAGACCTGCGAAGAGGAAACCCCTTTGTATATGGTGACACAAGTCTAGCAGCATTCATATGGATTAATTAGTTTCACGCATTCTAGGAACAGCCGTTAATCACGTTGAGTTCGTCATTCGATTGTTCATCAGTAAACAGGAAGCCTATGAACACAAATCAAAGACGATCAGCCTGAAGGAAACAAAGCGCACAAAACCTAAAGGAGGAAAACGATTTTCCAGCAGAAGCAGAGGCAATCAAAGCAAATCTGTAGAATCCGCAGGAACTGGGTCCATTGTATTCCAAGAGTCGTATTTTGATTATTTTTAAACACATCAGAACATGGACTTCAAGACCATCGGCGCGGAAAAGTGGAAGACATAGCTGTCCCCCCTACCCTTTTTTTCCTAGCGATGGGGCTAATCTCACAGCCCACGTGAATAATAATACTACACATGTGCGCAGGGCGCGTGCCTGGAGTCCTTCAGACATATTGTCTAGTTTCGTGACTCCATGCAGTCGACATCTGTGCTCTGAGGCGGCTTGCCCCAATCAAGCTCCCGACACGCGACGATCAGCACGTATCACCACCCCCCTCATCCCATCGACTTCTCTCACCCGCGGCCCTCAGCTGTGAAGGGCAGCCAGGCGGTATCATTGTATTGCTCGCCACTGCTAGCAGCCCGAAGAGGAGGCAGGTTTGTGTGCAGAAAGTGTGGATTGGCAACCACTGACAGCCGATGCTGATGTCAACTGTCGATGGTCGTGTTTTTGCGGCATTTATGGGAGACGACTTCTTTCTTCCTTTTAAAAACTCAGCCCGATTATACCTTTCTCCGGTTTTAATTGAACGACCCGGGTGATATTCGTGGCTGCTCGCTGTAACTGCTGCCGCGATGCGACGGCGATGCTCTCCAAATTGTACCACATCTTACCTGAAGGTGCAATTCAAGCACCGGCATTTTTTTTCCTGTCTGCGTTCTATATTTTCGCATCGGTGTCTATTCGTTCTAAAGACTCGTGTTTGCCAGTCTGCAAAATAAAAAAATCAAACCTAAGGGAACCGCGCTACCCGCGCCGTCCCTCCTTCGAGGGCGGGCCTCGACTCGATGGTGTGGTGCTCTCGCCGCAAATGTACAGACGTGAACAGTCTTGTATGGTAGCGCTCAGGCGGTCGTCTGCACAGCATAGGGAGCAAAATTTTGAGAAGGTAGTGAGTTTCACTGCCAGAGCCCAAGCTGAAGCTAAGATGCACAGAAATGAAAGCAGGGAATGAACACCACTTGCGCGCAACGATTTCTTCCGCAGCACACCACTCCAGTGCCCTAATCAGGTCTTCTCACGAATATTACACGTGAGCACGTTGCTTGCTCAACTGAAGTGTTTGCCACAAGTAAATGCTATCGGGATTCAGCTTCCTGGATTCAGCTTCCTGAAGCGAAACAATCGCGTTATGCTGCGATTTCGCAAAACCCTGCTCACCTTATCAATGCGACGCAACAATGCCGGGTAGGAACACTCAGCGCTGACGATCTTGACGTCAGTAAAAACGTCCAGGAGGTCGGAGATGATTGTGCAAGGTCACTTTTCATGGTAGACGTTTATAGGCACAGGTCAAACATCACCAGTGTGTAATCGGTTTTGTGTATTACGCAGACTATGCAAAGCCTTTAGCAGAACCTGTAGGCGGCTACCTTCAATGCAGAAACATGAGTCAATCGTTCAATCAAAGAAACCTGTTAATGCGCCTCAGCTGGTATCAGGCGGAGTCCTCTTTATGGTTCCCATTTTATCTCGACTGCCACGAGGCATGGTCACTTGAATTCACACCAGGGTTCACGGGATGAAACTCTGTCCCTTGCATGCATACATTGGTCGGTGGTGGTCTGCGTCAGCGTTGCTGCAGTGTTCAGCTGACTTTTTTCTGTCTGGACTCACAATTTTCCTTTCTGTTCGCGCAAAATAATTCCTTATTCGCAAATATCTTTAGAGAGAGTGCCGGCGAAGAATACATTTTATGTATAGAAATTGCAAAGCCCGTGAGCAACTTAGCGCCAATGTGGAACCTGCATAGCGAACTCCTGAGCTGAAGTTCCGTAATTATTCAATTGGTCGTGGCAGGGCGCGATAACCGCACTTAACTACGTTGTTAAGGAACGTCACTTCGATTGGGCAGTTGCGCGTCTTGCGTTGCTCGAGCCAGTCGAGAATACAGGCACAGGGATAAAGATGGTCGCGGGTTTGGTTGCCCGACATTCTGGGATCCAAGCTCGGATAGCGGTCAATGACCACAGCGCTTCCTTGAAACCAGAGAGCCGCATGTAGTTCAGGCACATTCACGGGGAAGAGATCGGTGACCCGGTCACTCGATATCTCCGGTGCGTCTGCGCTGCGTCATGCATAACTGTTGGCTGCGTATATATGCAGACTTCTTGATTTTTCACCTCCACTACATAGCTGACTCTTCATATAATGCTTCCAGTGTTAATCTTAGGATTACTCCCTAATTTTGACGACAAATTGCACCACAAACAAGCGTAGGGCAATCACCCATTGTTTCCTTCAGTGTGGAACTAAAGTATATGATCTAGTGCTGTCTTAGGCCTTGAAGTGAATTCTTGGGGCATGCGCTTCGTTCTTCGGTGGAGTCGTAGCCACCGAGGCTGCATCTCTTGAACGTGGACGATGCTAAGTCTCTGCTTGCGTCATGGGGATACTGCAAGCTCGAGAGCTGGGGCAGGAGAACAGCACGTAATTTCTGCACAGTGTCCTGTGCTGTGAAAAGACAGCACGAAAAAAACACACGACACTGAATAAGCGCGGGCTGTCAAGTGTCAGCTACCAGATACTCTAGTGTTGATATTTGTGAACACGGCGCAGAGTCGGCAAACGCAAGTAACTTCGTAGCCTGCTTTGCGGTCTCTCTAGCAGCCGTTTTCACAAGCTACGACTACCTTTGTGTAAAAAAAAAGCGACTTCGGCAAAGTGCTAACAAGGCTTCACAAGTTTGGTCATATGTATGCGTTGTTTGTAGAGGACCCCCACGCTAGACAGAATTGTCGTCTTTTAGGCAGATTGAGTGACAGACGTCGGCCAATTAGTTATGGTTTTCAAAGCGCTAGGAAAACGGAAGGGAGCATAGCAAATCGACATAAACCTGTCGCGCGGCTTCCGCGGCTCGCGAATGTGAATCTGCCTTCTTTTATTCTGGTATTTGTTGATGTTTTTGTTGTGTTTTTTTAAGGGGGGGGGAGGATTAACGTTCCAAAGCTGCTCCGACTATGAGGGACGCCGTAGTGAAGGGCTCTGGAAAATTCGACCACCTGGGGTCCTTTAAGTTGCACTGACATTGCACTGCACACGGGCCTTTAGAATTTCCCCTCCATCGAAATTCTACTGCCACGGCCGCGATCGAACATATTTAAGGGTGGTTTATATGCAAGCGTCTGAACGATTGGGCGGCGCGTTGAAGCAAAAATTTGCTACTTGTCGCATTCGCTAGCGTTTACGCTTCCATGTGAAACAAGCATTACCAGGCGTGCTCATGCCCCGCACACGCCGTAGCGAGTGGCCAGACCACCGATCTCGTCTCTTTAAATGTGCCTGAAATACCTGCGGCTCTCTGGTTTCACGGAAGCGCTGCTGTCATTCACCACTATCCGAGCTTCGATCACAGAATCGAGGGGAACCAAACCTCAGGCTAACATTCGCCGCTGCGTCTGTTTTCTCGACCGACCCCAACAGCGCTAACAACCGCATCTGCCCGATCGAAGTGACGGTAGTTTACAACGTAGTTACGTGCGGATATCACGGCCGGCGACTAGCGGCCGAAGCTCCGATGCACGCGTTTTACAAGCGGCAGGTCGACAGGCGAAGAAAACGTGCTTGCTGAGCAAGAGTTCATTTGTTATGCGCCCCTCAAGTTTACACCTCAAACATGGCGGCGACCCCCCACAGCGCCGCGGGTATGCGCAAATTTTCTTTTTCTCTTTCTAGCTTTGATTTTCTCTCTGTAAGGAAAATTTGTCATCATCAGGCAGTCCGTTCGTTTCCAGCTTGCAAGCTCACGCCATGGAAATGCTCAGCATGTCAGCGCATCATGCAAGTAGCCCTTTAGATATGCGATGCCGGAATGGAAAGATTATATATACGCCTGACTCACGGGCATTTCGAAGGCCCTCGAACCGATAGTCTATCGTCTCAGAGGCGACCGAGCGCTGCTACACGGGAAGTTTCAATGGCCGTCGAGTCAATAGCCTATCGAGTCATCGGAGCAGCGCAGAACTCCATCGAGATTTCGAGGGCCTTAGAGCGCTGCCCGACGTGGGTAGCGTTGCTTCAAGCGGCGCCAAGCGCAGTTTCGTACACGATACATTCATGGCACAAAAGCATGATCAGTCATTATTCGGCGAAACTGTTATACAAGCAGTCCGTACAAAAACTTTAAAATTGTATCAGTCTGGTTTTGAGCGCGTAAAGTGCGTTAATTTTCACGTTGCGTTCTTTGCGTTTCTTGCTTACGTAGCGTTGACAACATGGTGGCGCCCTGCCCGCCCGCTTCTCAGAAATGATAGCTTCGTCGCGAATCCGTCAAAGCGATATCCTGTTTTAAGCTCTTGTATTCGGCTTCGATTTGCCCATTCTTACCCTCACATAAAGTTTCAAGTGACAAATAGCTCTTATTTTTCAGATATCAAGACAATTTCCGAGGTGTTAATCCTGACGAAGCAGTGCTACAGTGATTGTAGCAGCGCTCCGACGCCGTTCGACTCGTCTTCTATAAGAGTGGCTACAGTATTGTCTGCGTCTGTCAGAAGATCGCGCTAATAACAACGCGCGTGTATAGAGATTGATGAAAAGGAACACAGGCCCCTATGGCTAGCATTTCTGGATATTAAGGGAGCCTATGACAACGTTATTAAATAGTATCTGTGGGACATACTGGGCACGTTGGATGTAGAAGATGGTGTAATTAATCTTTTAAAAGATATATATAAAGGTACAAGAGTGCTTATAAATTGGGAAAAAAGGTATCAGAGCCTGTAGAGATACAGCGGGCGCTTAGGCAAGGATGTCCTCTGTCTCCTTTGTTGTTCGTGTTGTACCTGCAAGGGTTGGAGACCAAGCTAGAGAGGAGTGGACTAGGCTTCAACCTTTATTTTTTCAAGCAAGGAGAATTGATTAAACAGTCATTCCCGGGATTAATATACGCCGATGATATAGTGCTAATGGCTGACAGCAAGGAAGATTTTCAGAAGTTGATAGACATGTGGTACAGAGGGAGATAGATTAGGTTTCAAGTTTAGTAAGGAAAAATCGGCAGTCATGATATTTAATGATGAGGTCGGCGAGCATAGAATACAGGAGTTCACGCTAGAAATAGTGAATGTGTACAAGTATCTTGGGGTGTGGATAAATAACGGTGCTGAGTATCTGACAGCATGAAAAATATGTAATGAATAAAGGTAGTAGGATTGCAGCTGTCATGATAAATAGGGCACTGTGGATTTACAATAGGTATGAAGTGGTAAGAGCGATCTGGAAAGGGGTGATGGTTCCTAGCCTGACTTTCGGTAATGCGGTCCTGTGCATGAGACCAGATATTCAAGCAAGGTTAGAAATTAAACTACGTGGCGTAGGGAGGCTAGCTTTGGGAGCACATGGCAATACACCAAATCAGGGGGTACAAGGTGATATGGGATGGACGTTGTTCGAGAGCAGAGAAGCTAGCAGTAAGATAGCATTTGAGGAGCGATTGAGAAAAATAGGGGGTAAGCAGCGGGCTAGGAAAGCTTTCAGATACCTTTATATAAGGAATGTTGATACGAAATGGAGAAAGCGGACTAAAAATTGACAAGCAAATATCTGGACAGCAGTAGGGGGGCAAATCAGCAGTTATCAGTTAAGAAAAAGGTTAAAGAAACAGAGAGAGCTTTGTGGAAAACAGGGATGCTGACCAAATCAGCACTGGGAACATGCAGGATTTTTAAGCAGGAAATTGCCAAAGAAAATATCTATGATAATTGTAGGGGAAGCTCTTTGTTGTTTGAGGCCAGGACGGGAGTTTTGCAGACTAAGACATATAGAGTCAGGTACCTTGAGATAGACACGTTGTGCGTTGCGTGTGGAGAGGAGGAGGAAACAGCTGAACACTTGATATTTTCTGTAAAGGGCTTCACCCTACAGTGGAAAGCAGCGGGGCTGATTTATCCAAGGCACTGGGGTTTAAGGACAGTGAAGGGAAAGTAGATCTTAAGCGGGTAGAAGTAACCAAGCGAAGCTTATCTGATTGGTGGCTAAAATCAAGAGAAGAGTAAAATTTCATAAGTCATGGCTACGTGGCTTGAGCGACCACCCGATTTAAAGGGTTCAGCCGTATCCATCCATCCATCTATCCATCGGCGTACATGCAACTGAAAGGGTTTTTAATGGCATGCGCGTATGTGTGTATTTCAACACACTGTATAGATTTATAAAATATTTTTGTTATCAGCGCAAAATTGAAAGTAGCGATTGTAGCCCCACGCAAGCTTGGCGTAAGACACGAGAATCATTTAAATGGAAACAGAGATTTTCCATGTAGCAGAGACACAGCTTCTTCGAGTTCGATTGATTGTGATGTTCGAAGAGCATCCCTTCTTAAGGTAAAAGCAGCGCGATCCCCCCCTCCTCGTTCTGTTCACAGACACCATGTGGGGCTTCTTGAAGGTCACAATAGCGACTGCGGCCGAGTGGTCGGGCACACAAAGATCAACCCTCACATCCGCACCCTCACTCTTGTGCAGAGTTGAACCAACACGTTGCAGGTAATTGATTGCTGCTAATAAATTACATTTATTCTCGCTTTGCAATTTTAATTCTATTACATTTCCTTTCAAACGGCAACGTTTCGCGTAATTCAATTACTTTTGTCTGTAATTGATTACTGGTGATAATTTACTTTTTCCAAAACGGAATGTTAACGGCCGGTACACATCGGAGAAACTAAACCTAGCGGCAAACAGGTGGTAACGGAGATAATACCGCCATGATACAGCGAAAACCGACCGACTGCGGAGGAGCATCTTGTGTATTAATGTCGATCACTACCGCATCAGACTCCATGCCATCAGCGCCCGATTCTACGGGAGTCCCCGTCTCGAGAAATATCATGTGGTAGCCCTGAGCTGCCTCCGTTCTGTCTGATAGCACCGCAGCTAACCTCTCAGTATGCACCTAACTCGGATGCTTCCATACAATGCATGGAGCAACAGCGAAGCACGGCGCTTCGCAGACGACTTTCACACTAGCATCTGTGTACTCCCCAACTAGGACATTTTGGGTAAGGTGTTCAAACGTTATGATTGAGAGGGGTGAGTGCAGCTTTCGAAAATCATTTTGTATGAAGAATTAACAACGAGTAAAATAATATCAAGTAAGCCGCTGTATTTCATTGTATTTTGAATAAATTGATGCAATGGCAACAAAGGTTGGAAGGAGAACAATGCAATAGTAATCGATTATTTTTCTGTAATTGTTCAGTTGTTTTTCTGGGGATGTAACTGACCACTGTAATCGGTTACATTTCGGATGGAGTTATTGTAATTGGTTACCTATTTTTTGTAACGCATTCCAAGACTGCCCTGGAGGCCCAAACCAGAGCTACGCGGTGAGTACACGCGGCACAAAGCTGCTTGCCCTAGCATGCTACTATGAGCCGGGGGACGACCGCACATGCGGCTTGTATTTACACTTCGGCTAGCCAATCACACCACTGCGGGTAGCCCGCTAAAGCTGTCGGTTTCAGAAGGAGAAAAGCGCAGCCTTACTTACTGCGGAGAGTAGGAGGAGGCTGAGCGACACTTGGAGCTCTGGTAGTGTTCTCGAGACACTCCCGCATGAACACGGGTGACCCAGTGCTTGCTGAAACTAATTGGTTTACGCCACAGCATAAACTGTTTAGCCATTTTGCGTTAACTCATGTTGCACATCGCGAAATTAATTCAGTAAACAAAAACTACATAGCCGAAGCGTAATTTGATCCCACGCCAATACGAGCAGATCCGTTCCGATAGCCAGTGCTTGAGTCCACTATGTATGCGACAATGCCGCAGGCAAAACACCCGCTTGTGAAACAGCTAGTCTCTGGCCCAGTGATCTGGAGGTCGCGGTTTTCATCAACTTATCGCGGTCTAGCCACTGACGACGCCGAAAAAACACCACACCGGGTTCCTTGTGCCATCGGTGACCGGGATTGAGATTGAAGTTTTCACCTATTTCTTTTTTTGACCGATCCCGGTCTAACTGTCGATCTCCCTTTACAAAGGGAAGGCCATCAATATGGTCACCAGTAAATGTTTCCAGCCCTCAAACGAACTGACACGACAAACTGAGGATGCGTTCCGATGCTCCCAAGTAGAAAGCCTGGACTCGATGTACGCGAAAACTCACGCGAACGCGAAGGCGACAGCGGCAAGCGACGCCATCGCGCGAAGCAAAATGTATGTGTCGCTTGCCGTGTCGCTCGGATCTGCACCCACAGAAGATTTCGCTCGACGCCTGGAAGTCCCCCCCCCCCCCCACCCCCGCGACTGGCCAATCAGAGCCCCCCAATGCCGTTTTTGGTTTGTCCACGGTTTCTCACGGGTACATCTCACGAAACCAGCCCGTCATCTTGGTCATCGCCACCGTCGAGAAAATATTTGGTTTTGTAGCTGAAAGGCAGACCCGCATGATTTAAATAATTAAAACAATCTACTTGTTGGGTGAGGATGGCTAGCAGCATTTGGAGCGGGCTACGCGAGCGGGTGTACTGCAGGGATATTTGCGTGTCGAGCCGCCGGTACCGGCGTTCGATACACCGTGCCGCTGCGCTCCAACTGTGCAGAAACACTCGCGGCGCACATTATCACTGGTAAATTATAGTTTGCTCATTTACAATCAGATTGCGGTGACAGTTTATGGGAGTGTTTTTACTAAGCCGGAGTGCACAGGCACCGAACGAAAGCACACCTCCCCCGTGAACCCGTGGTGTGACTTCGTCTCCGCAAGCACGCCGTTGGTTATCTCCACTGCCGCTACACAGCTGCCGTAGAGCAAATATTCCTTTGGCCCTGACTGTGAGGCACACTCAAAACATTTTAAGAGAAAGAACAGGTTACGGGCGTTTTTCTAAGCTTGAGTGCGCAAAGCACGGAGTCCGCTGCACACGTCGCGGGTTCGCGTCGCCTGCCGCCTTCGCTTGCATGGAGGTTGCCCACAAGCGACGGAGCCAGCGTCGCCGTGCCGCCTTGTCGCGTCGCTCGCTCGCTCTTTCGCGCACATGGAGTCTGGGCTTAAATGAATAGCTGTCTAGCTGGATAGCCACCATCTTGAGACGCGTTATATTTGGACGCGAACCAGGCAGCGAAGACTTCGATGCAAGTAAACTTCTTGTCTAAACATGGTCCAGCACTATGGCGATGAGGCTGCCGAGCCATGTGGGCGCTTAATTACGGATAGGCAGCACCCATAAAGCGTGAGTAATACCGTTAAGTTAATTACGTGATCTAGCGGCTGATTACGCAACATTCGTGGACGTGCGTTATCGGCAGTGCATATTCGTGAATTGTGGAGAAGTTAGTCATACGTGTGAGAGCATTGCTAAATCAGTGGACGGCTGACCAGTGGACCTTACAGGCTTGTTTATAGTCAGACGATGCAGTCTCTTTGCACCTTGATTTTATAGTCGGTCAAGGTTAAACCTAGTTGGTGTCTTTGGTTCCTCACCAGGTAGGGACGGCTAGTGTAACGGCACGCACGTGTTCCTTTTTCTTTCTAGTGTCTCTATGAAACCATCTTGTGCATATTTCTTTTTATTTACAGTCTTGTAACAAAAACACACCTTACGATGCCAGCTTGCTGCACCTTAATTTTAGACAATGTAAGGTTAAAACTGGTTGCTCTTGCTCAGTTTCTTGCCGGGTGACATGGCAGACCGCAGGTGCAATGGCACGCAACTGCGTGTTTCGCTCGCTGCAGTTGCCGGAACATCTTTCGTGCTCATTGTTTTTTTATGCACATCGTATCGACGTCGGCGCTTTATATTCAAAATTGGAAGATAGTGCTTGCCAATTTTGATCGAAAAAAAAATAGAAATAATGGATACCCGAAGATGAGGGACTCTACAGTACACTGTACAACAAAGGCAATAGCTTAAATTTTTAGAAACTAAAATATTTTGGACTTGGCTCGTGCACATGGCTCATTTATAGCGAGGTCAGTACTTCGGGAATGCGGGTGCAGTCGATGATTTCGAAAACCTCGCAGGTAATAAATTTTGCTAAGCAGGCGCGACAGGCATCGTAGTGCTCGCAGCCTTTTTTAAACGCTTTCACATGTTGTATGCTGCGCGTCCCCGTTCATTCTAGAG